>NC_083631.1:10687516-11287516 GCF_963584025.1 Labrus mixtus
GAGGTCTTTCACAAAGGGCCCAGAGATCACCATCGGCTTTCAATCAATCAATCAACCAACCCACCCACCCACCCATCCATCCATCCATCCATCCATCAATCAATCAGTCTTTATCTGAATAACACAAATTCATAACAAATGTTATAGGACCCTTTACAAGAGGCAGACAGACTCACGTTGAACAGCCATCTGCCGAAACTGTGTTGGGCTTGGAAAGTGGGATAGAGGGAGATGCAGGGAGAAGGAGGGGGTGGATAAGGACAAACAGATGACAAACAACAACAATGAACAGGATAGATTTATGGCTAAAATGCCAGGGATAATCGCAAAAGTATGTGTAGTCTTAGCAGTAACTGCTAAGTCTGATAATAGACTGATCAGTCTAATACGTCTGAACATGAACAGCTGTAACGATGATGAAACATCGTTACACTAATAACTAATAACGTTTATTATAGAGGTTGAAGTTGAGCAGCTCTATTGGATTTCATATTTATATTAGTTCTAATATACTGTACGTAAGGCTGATGTTAATAGTTGCCACAGTTGGAGACAGGAGGAGGGGTCCATAGCAGCTGGCTGTCCCCACTAACCATCTGGAACCTTCGAGACAAGGGTTTGATCTTGATTACAGTAGCTGTAAGACGGACCTGGTGCTCAAGCACGACCATGAGCCCACAGAGAACCTCAGTTAGGGAGGCTGGCGCCAAAAGAGTCTTAAGGACAAGGAGGCAGTTTGCAATGACCAGGGCAAGGAAATGGGCAAGAGTTTGGGCGACGAAAAGCAAGAAAGCTGTCTTCTCTTCCCCTCTCTATCTCAAACAACCAGTTATACATTTAAAATAAGAATTTAAAATGCAAAACCTCTGTTAGCAATGAAGTAGAGATAGGGTAAGATTGCACTGAGGAAGAGGAAGACTGGGGTGGCTCACTGGAAAAGTAAATTATCTCCCAACCTTCCAGTTCAAGGTTGGTTCAATCCCCAGCTCCTACAGCCACATGACGAGGTGTCCATGGGCAACACACTGAACCCCAAATTGCTCCCTTTGCTGCGTCAGCAGAGTGTTAATGTGTGTGAACAGATCAGTTATTACTGATGGACACTTTAGCTTCTGCAATCCGTGAATGGGTAAGTGTGACCCGCTGTCTAAAAAGGGTTTTGAGTAGTCTGAAGGCTAGCATTTTCTGCATTGCCCAAATATCAACCCGTCGTTAAATAAATGCTCCTGATGACGAAGCAGAAGTAAAGGCCCAATCTTATAGTCTGCGATGAGACTAAACATGTTTTCACAAATGTTTGTCCGAGACAGTTATTCAGTGAATGAAGTTGCTTTGCAAAGCTCTTTAACTCATTATTGGAGTCCCTGTGAAACGTTATATTAAAAAAAGTTTCATAAATCACGTAGGTCGTATGTACATTATGTTAATAATTAAAAAAAAGGTCAGGTCACAGGCAACATTTATTCTTGTAGGATCTCCCTCTCATTTTCTGTCTTCCTCTCTGACTCCCTCTCTCTTCCTCCTTCTCTGACTCATCCTGTCTCTCTAGCTCTCCCTGGTGATATATGTAAAACCAATAAAACGTTTATATAATGTAATTTGGGTAAAACTTACGAGTGAATGATGACTACAATGATGGGTCTAATGAAAAAGAGTAGCTCTGTGCAGCTAGAATAATGAAGAAATTAACATGAAGTAGTTCCCTTTTTTGGACAATAAAAAGCTACATTTAGAATAGTAACTATGAACATGAACAACTTTGTTTATCGTACAAGTGTATGCCCTGTGCACAGCCCCTTATTTTGTTATTTGTGGACTGAACTTTGAGCAAGTGCTTTTTAAGCCAGTACTTGCACAACACTGCTACGTCACAAAACTTGCCTTAAAAAAACGACAAAAAAAAGTCCAATCATACACCGTGGACGACAATCACAGCCAACTTAACATGTTGTCAGTTATCTAGTTTATGAGAAGCATTGAACAGTTTTTAGTTCGCACTAGAATTGAGATGTCGTCAACATGTATTGGCACTAATATGCCAAACCACACACATTTGTAAAACATAAAAATGTATTTTCACATGTTTGGACCTGAAGTTTCAGTATTCTGAAAAAATGCACCATATATACAATACAATTAACAACACTATACAACTGCCCACATACAGCGTTAAAATCATGTGAAAAGAATTTGCCTCATAAAAACAAAGGGCTTTGTTCCGGTTAACTGTTTAAGAGAATAAGAACAGGAAGGAAAGAGCTGTTTACCTTATTTCGAGCACAAATGTCAGCATTAACACACATATTCAACTGACCAAAAAGTAATATCTGTACCTTGGTATATGTGGAGAGGCGTGTGTGGGTGGGTGAGAGTGTGTGTGTGTGTCAGAGGATGTTTCACTTCCTGGCGTGTGCGGGAAACTGTCTGCTGGTTAGATCTTCGGCTTGATTTTTGAACTCATTTAAAACAGATGATCAGAATTTAAAGTGTTTATATAACCGTGTAGTACTCTGCACAGGGCAGTATTGTAGTGCTGTCAACAAGATGCTGTGAATGGAAAGCAGTTTCTGCAAAGGTTGTCTCTCCAGATTTCAGACTGGCATCTATTAATGTCTGTCCATGTGAGGGCAGCAAAACATCTTATTACATCTTACTCACAAGCCTAGAAATCTGTTTTATTTTACAAATTAGCAAAAGCATACACAGAGAAAGAACATTGCAGTCTTGTTTTTTTACACAAACGAATCTAACTGCAATTTTTACTCTCCTTTAAACTGTCATTGTTTTCACAAACTGGTGAAAAAATAAGGCTCCCTTTAACTAAATTATACATAATATATGACTTTGTCTTTCTGCTGAGTACATAGTGTACAGTAGTCCTGAACAGATCACAGTTGATCCATTAGCCTTGATCCCCCCCCACGGTTTCAGGCTGTATGGGATTTTACAGATAGGTGGTGTAAAACAAGTGTACTGCTGCTAAATGCTTGTGCAGAGTACTCGTAATATACATCAAAATGAGTACAATCAGAGAGGTGAAGAGTGTCTGTACAACAACTGTAAAGCCAGTTCAGAGAGAGGAAGAGAGGGATTGAATACCTCTATTACAGTATTGCTCTAAGCACAATTGTTCACTCCTGGCCAAAACAACGCATCTCCAAATATATCTCCTGCCACCTGGGAACACTCTGTCCAGCTTCATATGCAAATAAACACAGCGCCACCATTCTACTTTAATAGCAGTCAAAGTGCTCGGTTCAATGCGTGATCTGGTGAATAGGTGCAGTTTTATGACAACTGAAAGACGTTCAATGCAGATTAGTCATGGAAGGTAAAAGCCGGTCACAAGAAAAGCATGTCACAACACACAAACCTCCATGAAGTCAAACATGTGTTTTTAAGAATGCAAAAATACTCACTTCCACACTAAGATGTCCATTAAAGATGAGTCAGGCTCTTAACCTTTGCTCAAGGTGGTATTTGAAGTTTACAGTTTCCTAAATGATGTGAAGTTAAGCAAAGTAGCATGTGGTCCTGGGACCCAAAACATAAATTAACCACACACACACACACACACACACACACACACACACACACACACACACACACACACACACACACACACACCCACACACCCACACACACACACACACACACACACACACACACACACACACACACACACACACACACACACACACACACACACACACACACACACACACACACACACACACACACACACACACACACACACACACACACACACACACACACACACACACACACACACACACACACACACACACACACACACACACACACACACACACACACACACACACACACACACACACACACACACACCACAGTGTATTACACAAAGCCTGACTAACAGACAGACTTACATGCGAGCACATGCACATCACATCTGATTATTTCAAGTCCCACACCTGCAAACATTTATATATTTACTTATTCACATATTCACGCATGTGCTCTGTGTAAGTAGTGCACAAAATTGGACTTACATAGGTGCATGTCTTTTTTTCTCCAATCACTTCAGGTGCTGTTATCTATATCAAGAGGATGTTTTGATCCAGTGCACGTCAGGGTCAATGGTGTAGAAGTTCTAAGCATGGATGTCATGCAGTTCAGCAGGGTTTGCACCCACCAAATCCACCTGGATCATACTTTTCTCAAGCATTCCAGTTACCAGTAATAGTACAGTGTGTAGACTGCCCCCATAGTAAGGATTACTGAAGTGTCTGCCGAGTGGACTTAGGAAAACAACAAAGGGTTCAATCGTAGTATTTACAGAAACATTAATGTATCTCTAAAGGACGAGTTTTTAGTTACCAACCTGTTCATGACGGCTCACAGAGCTCGCTGTTAACGTTACTGGTAATATATCAGGGTGTGAAATATGTCCAAAGCCAGGATAACTGAAGTATCTACTGAGTGGATGTTGCTTATAGAGTAATAATACTCACTCTGCTGTACAAATGTTGTATTGCTTAACATCATGTTTCATTTTTTCTGTGCCGCCTTCCCACAGTGTACTACTCAGTGAATTGTTACATTCTTAAGCTGCATCATAAATACTTTATTTATTCCTGGGGAGGGAAATTCAGGCATTGAAGTCGCTCCTTTACAGAATATAGGCATGAAGAATTCAATGAATTGTGTTGGTTGTTTACAGAACAGTTTCTTTTCCTGTAAATTAACTGTTTGCATGTGTACGAAAGGCCAAAACACACAGAAAAGCCTCAATTTTGCGTGTGGACTAGGCCTTTTTGGTATCAACATCTTTGAACAGTCTAGCAAGACTGAAGCTGAAGGAGGAACATGTGGAGAAATGGATGAACTGGTTGTAACATTATCTTGAGCCAAACTTTTCCTAGGGGTCTACCAGGAACCCCTGGAGTCCATTGCCACAGGTGTCTAGTTCCTGAACAGCAGGACATCCTCTCTCAAATAGGCCGTACAAGAACGAGCATCACCTCCACATTTTGTTGATTTTTGTTTTGACATTTTTGATGGATCCAAGCAAAAAGGTAAAGAATACTCTCAGACAAAAAAACAAAAAACATATACTTGTTATAGATTTTGTGTAAATAAAAAAGTGAGCTAAAATATTGCTGTTGTCAAATTTCAGAGAGACATTTCTGATAATGATAACCTGTAAGGGAGATCTTTTAGAATGTCTTGTTAGGGATAAGTGTCCAACGCGCACAATTTGTCTCAATTACGGTTCATCATCAAAACACTGAAGCAACTACAATATATCAAGAACTCTGCTGCTCGTCTTCTCTCACACTCCTGCAACCGTGACCACATCACCCCTGTCCTTCATAACCTCCACTGGCTCCCCATCCCCCAGTGTATCCACTTCAAACTTCTCATCTTCACCTATAAAGCCCTCCATAAACTGGCTCCCCCTACCTATCTGAGCTCCTCCACCGGCACACTCCCACCCGCACTCTCAGGTTTGCTGACGCAACCTCCTGTCCCCCCCCTGCAGGACCAACAATCGGTCATGGGGGGACAGGGCCTTCTCCATTGCTGCTCCCACCGTCTGGAACTCACTCCCAAAAAGCGTTAGAGACTCCCCCTCACTCACTACCGTCAAGAAATCCCTAAAAACTCATCGCTTCAACATTGCCTACAACCACTAACAAACTCTATTCTCATCCTCCTTCTTTTATATTATTTCTTTGTTGTTTTGTTTTGTTGTAATTCTTTGTGAAGCGTCTTTGAGTACCTAGAAAAGCGCCATAAAATTCTAATGCATTATTATTATTATTATTGTTTTTCCATAGGGGTGCCTCAAGGGTCAGTTCTCGGTACTCTTCTCCATATACACCACCAGTAATCTGTTCTCATGGCTTCTCATACAACTTCTATGCTGACGATACCCAGCTGATGTCACCATGTTTACCACTTGAAGGAAATACTTACAAAAACGGCTTCTCCTTACCTAAACTCTCTCATCCAGGTCTACACTGCCTCCCACCCACGACGCTCTGACAATTAAAGGCATCTGATCCGTCAATACAACAGGGCCTTAAGTCTCTAACGAGACTCTTCTCCTCTATCAATCCCTGTTGGTGGAATGAACTACCAAACTCCATTCAATCTGCAGTGTCCCTTAGCACCTTTAAAACAAATCTAAAACCCTTTTATCAACACCTACTCACTGAATGATATTGATCACAATGATTATTTTGAAGAAGACGATGACAATGTTTAAGATGGTTTTGATGCTGATTGGAACTCTCAAGAACAGCTTGATTTACTTAAAAACAAAAACTGCTCCGCCCCTGTGCACTGTCTGTCAGCACCTGTGTCCAATCAGGCGTGTGAATGCGTATATACGGGATTTGTTACTTCTGATGGTCTCACTACATAGCAACCACTGCCATCAGTGTGTGAATGGGTTTGAATGGGTAGGTGTGACATGTGGTGTAAAAGTGCTTTGAGTAGTCTAGACTAGTAAAGTGCTATACAAGCTCAAGTCCATTTACCATTAACCATAGAAACGTGACAAAAAGGTCACAACATTAACTGAAAACACAATAAATATTGCAGTCACATCTCACCCAAAAATTTCAAAGTGCAAAAAAAGAATAATGTTCTCCAAATGACATGTCAGATTTGTCTGGGAATTCATCGACTACAATGACGTCTGCCTTTTTCAGTTCATATAACACCATTTAAAAAAACATCTGTAGTCAGTATTTGAACACTGTGAATAGTAGTGTGTGTCAGAAAGGAGTATGATTAAATAGCAGATTCCACACTGATTTTAATTTTCACCTCTTCCACCAATTTATCTACAACGGACAGCATGCATTCTCTTAAGTACTTGGAGTTAGGGAATGGCACTCACAGGGACGCTGCTGTGGCTCTCTGTTGGACATCTCTGTTCATATGCTGCAGACAAACTCTATATAACGTCCCTCTCCTGCGATCCCTCTGGAAATTTAGTCTGGATAAGTCTGGGTTTTTTTCAAAGTGATGCGGAATGTTATATTCTTTTATATTCTTTATTGTAGATCCTGATGTTTTTTGCTTTGGATTAAAGGTTCTACTATATCAAATTACTGTTCAAATGTCTGCATGGTCTGCTACCTTCTCCGTTTGATGAATTTGTAACAAGACGTCAGGATTCAAGTCGAGTCATCACACACGCTTTAGTAAGCGATAACTGTTGCATTCCAATGGCCAAAAACTCATTTGGACAATTATCCTTCTCTGTTGTTGGAGCTAATCACTGGAATGGTCTACCCACTGAAATGAAAATGCAACACAGTTTGAATGTTTTTAACAAAGGTATTAAATCATGGCTGAAGGAGAAACAACATTGTTCCCACACCTAAACGTACATGAGATCACTGTGTGTTGTATGTTTTTGCTGCCTTCTCTTTGTAACTGTATTTTATCCCTGTTGCATTCAGAACTGCACTGTATTTATAACTGAACTGTTTTCATTTTCTTCTCGTTTTTATTTGTCTTTATTTCTATCTGTTAATTTCTAAAAGCATCCTGTGGACAGGTGTTGCAAATTAGCATTTTGCTGTAACACCTCTGTTAATACCTCCGATGGCGAAACAGAAGTTGGATCACTTTGTCCCCTCATTACACCTCTGTGACATTCATATTATAGGCAAGACTTCACAGTGACATACATATGGCACCTTGAACTAGCAGTCTGAATAGGGCTAATATAAAAACTCTGAATGGCCAGCGTGAGATAATCTTATCTCTTGCAGGAAACACATTGAAGGGCCTTGATCCAAACAACTGGACAGGAAATATATCTAACATTAGCTGATGGGAAGGACACCCCAGCGAGCTGAAACAACAACAGCAGGGAGGTTGTTCCATCATGTAAGGATTCAATTGGTTGTTTCTTTTCATCTATAAGTACAATTATCGCAATTATCACAGTATAGCAGTTGTTTACCTGATTCAAGCTTGTTACAGTTTATGACCATCAGTGTTTCTCACAACATGACCGTGCATCTGTGGCAGGAACAGTTGAAAGTATAAATACTTAAAACCCTTAGACCCTTAAAACACAAGCATTAGCAGGAGAAAAACAGGAGAAGTCATGCAATAATATAAAATAACGTGTTCCTGTATCTCTGTTTCTCTCATGTGATCCACAATAGACCTTATGTTCACAGTGGAACAAGACTCCCCAGAAAGCATGGCTGAATTATCATCATGAAAATTATCATTACATCCCATGTGAAGGCTGTGAGAACGCTGCATCAACAAGCAGCAAGGAACGATGTAAGAAAATTGACAAGATCCACATTTATAACCTTTATGTTTAACAATTAGGTGAATATTCATGAAAAAAGCCCTGAGTTAACAAAATGTGCTAGCTACCATCCGCTATCGTTACTAAATGCAGACGTTCAATTATTTTCTAGGTAGGTACTCTCGGCCCGTCTGGAGACCTACATGCCTAAATTGATTCATCCATTTCAAAGTGGATTTGTCAAAAGGCGTCTTTCAGCTGTGTATCACACATTCTTGAGGCTTTCGATAATCTGTCATCGTCTGCTATAGTATCTGATACAGAGAAAGCTTTAGACCGCCCTGAATGGCCTTTTCTATGGTGTGTGTTGAAACACATGGGTCTGGGTGCAAATTCTATTAACATGGTCAAAACAATTTATGAAAACCCGATGCATAGTCATCAAGGCGATCCAATCTCATCTTTGTTATATATTTTTTATCTCTTGAGTCTTAGCAATAGGGTATCTCAGAAAATCACACCAATCAAAATTAGATCTACCCAACATTATATATCCCTTTTTGCTGATGATGTCCTTCTCTTGTATTCTGATATGAAAACCCTCTTCCACATATACTTGAACAGTTTGGTTTTGTCTCTAGTTACAAAATTAAATGGACTAAGTCTTCAATATTATTTTTAAACGTTATAAGTAAAAATGAATGCACACGTTCTAATATCCCAGTAGTTTCCCATTTTAAATACTTAAGAATAAATATATTTGTGTGTCTAAAGAAAGATGACATAACTCACCAATTTTCTCTCATGCCGAATTTCAATAATTAAAATGAACGTCCTATCTAGACTAAATGTTTGTAGTTACGTGTAACTCTTAGCACCCCCTCCAAGATACAGGGACAAAATACAAAGCATTATTACCACATTTTTATGGAAGGGTAGATGCCCTAAAACTGACTAACTTGCAAAAAAAAGAGGCAATTTGGGGGACTTTTGTTACCATACTTTAAGTTAGACCGTGCCATTGGCCCAATAATAAATTGGGTTAACTGCAATTTTTCTAATCAATGTATAAACATTCAAAGGGACCAAACATTTCTGGAACACACTAATACTATACATGGAGACAATGTCATATTATGACTTTGTTTTTAAATAACAGGCATAGTCTATTTGTTTGTTGGAAGTTTTTCTCTAAATGGTTGCAGCAAAGCTGTTAGCATGAGATTAATAGAAAGCACCTTCTACATCGTCCTGCCCCTTACCTTATTACCTCTACTTACCCGAATACAAAATGAACTTTCTCCTACTGAGTTGATAAAAGCAAAGGAAGACGAGTGCTTAAACATCTACCGGGGAGGTATTTATTGTTTAAATAACTATCATTAAAGCTTGAATCTGAAAGAGAGAGGGATTGGGTCAGGGAGTTTCGACAAGCCAGGACATGACTGCTAAGGATATATAGAAGTAGGTAGGAGGAAACAGAAAACGAACAAATCAAATCACAGAGAAGAATTACTATTAAAGTAGATAAAAGTTAATATCTATAAAAATGGTTCTGTTAGGACTGTTTTGACACCACATATTTTGGTAGCTGTTGTACAGTGGTTCCATTTAGATAAATCTTTAGTTTACATGATATGTAGAAAGAATGAGAGAAAGAAAGGAATGCAGAATTGATGTAGTGTGTAAAGCAGAAGGACAGATAAGAGGTCTTTCAAGGCAGAGGAAATATGTGGAAGGTATAACCATGAAGAAATCTACGGGGATGAGGGTAGGTGGGGTGGGTGTTCACTATTCAGTACGTTTTAGGAGTAAAATAATACAAAGAGGTCCCCTCATTGTAAAGAAGCAATAATTAAAACCCATAAAAAACACTTAATATAATGTAATAGAATGTGGCCATCTGAAGCTTTGGGTAAGGGTGGGTCCAGTCCATCCAAACATGGGTCTTGCCCGCTCAAACAAAAGTTGAGGTAGAAGAAAAGTTTGGTCGGCCAATTTAGAATGACATTTAAAAATGCTGTTAAGGTTTCCAACGTCTGATAGGTGGGCAGCCTACATTCAGCACATAAATTTGCTGATATGAAACGATATGAAACAGACGAGCAGGAAGAACGCATTAGATTCATGTTCTGCATGTTTTTTTTCATAAAACTGCAGGTTTCAGGTTTCTTGTTATACAGAGTAGATTCAGTATGCTGCATTTAATTTCAGACACACGCCTTGAAAGCAAACTGCAAACGGAAAATAAAAGTTTCTACAAATGCATTAAGTATGCTGAAAAGACACTCTTCCACGGTGAAAAGTATCAAATCATTAGCATTACAGTGCATCTTTTTGTTAAAACGTAATGGGCCATCCACCCTAATAGGTCTCCCAGCCTCCACTTTGTCACACACATTACGTAAGGGCAAACATTCAGCGCACAGAGACACAACCTGTGACAGAGGTTTGAGCCATGCACAGACAACCTCCCTTTCAAAGATAAATAAAACTTTATAAAGAAATTCGTACAATAACTGAGCAGCTTCTGCGCCCCAACCATGATTGTTGCACCGCTGATGGTGCACGTGCCATGGTGTAGGCTGAAGCAGTGCCAGGTGCGGAGAAAGTACATAAAAAAATGTGGTTTCTCCTTATTTGTTGCCTCCGCCTCTTCTTTTCTTTTTCCACTAAAAGAACAAGGGCTGACAATGTCAGTGCAATTTTCAACTTTTTATCAGACATTATTCTTGATTAGTAAGCTACCTTTATCATGAGTGGTGCACAGCAGGGGTGTGAAAATTGTCTTCTTGTATCTTAACAACGGACTACTGCCACCTGCTGGCATGGAGAGTTATTTCCTCTCACGCATGCACTTGACTACTCAGCTGTAGTCTTTGCAGTCCGTCTAGTTCAACTTTTTGGCCAAGACAAAAGGCATCAGAGGCTGCCTTCGTCGCCACTAGTTCTTTGCCTTCTGCTTCTGGTGTGTCAGGGCCTTAAGGCTTTTGCAGGAAACAAGCTATGTACCATAAAAAAATCCCAACTAACTCCATTGTTTATCTCATCGTTTTATCACATAAGTATTGGACTAATTCCCTGATGACATTTGAGAAGACAAGTGGAAATTCCCCACAGGCGTCTCCTTTTCAAAATTCCCACTTCATATTCTGACATCAGATGAGGCTAAATAAAGGACTAGGACAAGGCAGAACATATAGGTTCCTGTTACAGATAGAGATTTACAAATAACTAAAATGGATGAAAGAAAGGTATATAGTTTTTCTGAAGTTACCATGCATGCATTTAGTATCTTGGGGACTCATCAATTCAAATTTATCGAAGCATGTTAAGAATCACTTAGCTGCCAGAAGAAGCAAAAGCCAGCTGACCTGGGAGATAGCTTAGAAATATAAGATACATTTTTGTAATGTAGAAAAATGTCAGACCATTTACACAACTTGATTATGTTTAGTTTTCGGAGGATCAAAATGAAACAACTAACCAATTAAAACAAAACACTGCAGAAGGATACCAGGATTTTATATGAAGCAGGCTTGTACTTTCTATAAAAATGTCCCTGTCTGAGAAGTTTAATTTTTCAAATTTTTGTTCAAAGCGAATATTTTTGAACCAATACCCTTTGCACTACTTAAGTTAAATTTAAGTTAAATTACAAGTAGCAGCCATATGCTGCTACTTGTAATTTTAATTTTAATTTTATAATAAACAATTAAACACCTGCTTTTTTCTCTTTATCCCCTTATGTCCCAATCTCACACTATCTTGTTTAGTGAGAGAAATGAGCTTCAGCTGGCAACCACTCGTCCACCTATGCCCCGAGTCTGTCCATTCTTGATGAACATTTATTTTTTTGCTTTTCTAAATTCAGAGCACACAATGCCTACTTCCCTGACTCGCCTAATTTCTCCCGTTCTGTTTCTGAGACGCCCGCTGATTCCTCCATGTGTTCCTCCAAGCATTTGATTGGCTGAGTAGTATCATGTGTGACAATCTCTATTGTAAAGGCAAAAATAGCTGTGCTGTTTAAACTAGACCTAAAATAGAACTATTTGTATTTACTTTCCGATCGGCAACAAGTTCCTTTTTCCACTGTTAAATTAAAGTTATAATCTAAGATTTAAAATGTCTTTACAATTAAAAGCAAATTAAAAACAAGAAGTAAAGTACCCTTAGCTTAAAACAGTACAGAAATACAAAATAAAAGAAATAAAACATACAATTAATAATTTGACTCACAAAAATTAACTATTTAAATTCAGCGATAATTGCTACTAAAAAAAATAATCTTTTTACAACCCTACTTTGAGTAGATATAGCATAAACACACACACACAAACACACACTCATACTGACTATAAATCCAGACATCCAAGTAGCCCCAAACACACTCTCACTGACACAGGTGACAACTAACTAAATCACTAACAACTGAGGGCTTTAAGTAGCCCATGTTTGGCACAGTCAAATAAACATTCAATAACTTTTTTTTTTAATTATTGAAAAACACTGCAAATACAACTTTCTATACAATATTTCAAAAGTCTTACCTTCCTGGCCCTTCTTCTCCCATTTACATGCAAGTACAGGAGTAATCTCAGCAGGACATCCAAATGTAGATGACAACCCTTCGTTGCTTTGGACTGTAGGAGGCTGGGTCTCAACTGCTTTAGTGTCATTTGTAGTATTCTGAGAGAAGGAAGCAATCCTCTGTAAGATTGAGCCAACACTATCTCTGGTACACCCTACACAATCTTCTAAAGACTCAATGGCTTTGGGACTGGAGGGGCTGGATGAGATGTGAGGGCTAGGCAGGTTTGAAACCATCTGGATAACGTCGAGCTCTGAAAGAATCTCCAGCTGGGGGCTCTGAACTGTAGAAAGGGGCGCAAGTGAGCAACTCATCTCATGGGAAGGTATGGAGCCTTGCGAGAGAGTAGGAGAACATGGGTAAAAAGGCTCAAATGAATGGTGGACAGAAAGGGGTGGGCTGTCAGAGGAGCTGTCCAGGCTGCTCAGAGATGCTGAACAGCTAGCTGAGGTGGAGTTTGGGCTGGTGGGGTGTTGGGGGCCTCCTATGCTGCTCAGAGTAGGCTTCGGGAGGGTGGGGCTCATGTATCCTCCTTCAACTTTGGTGGGAGAAGAAGTTGAGGAGCTGGTTACAAAGCTGTCCAGATCCAAGGGAAACTTGTTAAGACGTGTAACCTTAGACGCAGGCGGCTTTAGCATCTGGTGCCCTTGCCGACTGATGTTTTTGGCTCCTTGCTCTCCAAAGATAGTGGCATTATGAAGACAACCATTCCAGCTTGCATTTGAATTGGCATACCTTAACCCTGGAGACATCATAGTGCCACCTCCACCCCTCTGCATATTAAACATTCCTCCACCGCCATCACAAGTTTGAAGCTCGAGGCTGGGCATTGAGCCGTGGTTCACACCCCAGGGCTCTGGAACATCCAGCAGAACCCCTGGCACTGAGTCCATCTCAGAGTGGAACACATTACCATGGGAGGAGAACTTCTTCAGGTTGGGGTTGCGTCTCAAGTTGAGACCTTCCTCCAGGTGTTGCTGTGGAAGCTGTGGATGGGTGTGCTGGTACTCCCCCCGAGATGGAGTACTAGGATATGATCCAAGCTTAGAAGGTGGGAAGGCATTCCCACCGCCACCAGTGTACTCCAGGCTGGATGTGGAGCTGTGAAGGCTGTCATTGTCACTACCTGCTCCAGAGAACAATAAGTTACCATTTGGGTTTAACCTACTCTGGAAGGATGCAGCTCTGGCCACAGAGGAGCCATTGTTGTGGATGGCTGGCTTAAACATGGTCCCTCGGTTAAAGGATAGGCTGCTGCCTACAGTACGCGACTTAAACACTTGACTAGGTTTAGGACTCAGGCTGTTATTGGAGCGTTTTGCTGTAGACCCCAGGCTGTTGTTGCCAGTGCAATTTAATGAAGAAGATGGGCCTCCTCCTCCATGCTCCTTATTGACCTTGTCGTGGTTGTGAAACAAATGGCTGGACGAAGGAGAAACTGGGGTGGAGACAGGACAAGCAGTAGAAAAGGATGGTATAGCGTCCACATCTTCAACATCAAAGGATCTCTTCAGTGCTGTAGGGGAGAGAGAACAAAGAGTTGTAAATAAAATGTCTCTTTTAACCACAAGGTAGTGGATTTGTTTAGTCAGATATACAAGTGATGAACATCTGTAATGTTCCATTGTTAATCCATTATGACATTCATATGCTCCCTGACTAACTAATATTCTTCTTCTGAACATTTGGCAGAATGTGGCCTCTCCCATCCCCAGAGATTTCGGTTTCAGGTTTTGTTTCATTCTGGTCTTAACAAAGAGAGTCATCAAATATACATGGGAACGGGTCATCAGTTATTTCGCTGGGATTGCTAACAATTTGCCCAATTGTGCTGATGTTTCTTGTATGAAATTCAAAAAGTTTAGTTAATATAGTTATATAGTTGTTGCTACTTAAAACAATAAAGACCAGAGCCAATAGAGCTACATACTGTCTCTACAGCGAGATGGACATTAATGTGTCCACAACTCCAGGCTGTGGACAAGTGTGTGCTCCAAAAAGGGTGATCCATCTTGTCGCTTTTCAATTCGACCATTTACACATAACAATTGATTTAACATCACAACTGATGACAATAATCCATTAAACAAAAAGAAAATTTGATTGGAAAATAAATATAATTGTATGGTTTGCCATTGCTCACTTGAGCAATATACATTACTTTCAAACAGAGTAAACATACCAGTGTTAACACTTCAACTCAAGAATTGTAACAACATATACTGCATTTTTATTATTTGACAAGGGTTGAGATTGAATCTCTGGGGTGAATAATCTAAGCCATTTGCCTATGCATGAAAACAATGTCCCTTCTTCTGTTGCGCGCACGCACACACACACACACACACACACACACACACACACACACACACACACACACACACACACACACACACACACACACACACACACACACACACACACACACACACACACACACACACACACACACACACACACACACACACACACACACACACACACACACACACACACACACACACACACACACACACACACACACACACACACACACACACACACACACACACACACACACACACACACACACACACACACACACACACACACACACACACACACACACACACGGCTAGCTGCCAAGCCATTCTTCCCTAATGGTTCAGAATTTGGCAAGACATCACAGTTGGAAGCCCTTTGCTCAGACATGTCTGAGGTTGTCAGGCCCTTGAGGCACACTGGATCAGTTCTAATGAACCAATGAGAGAGCAGAGACAAAACCATTACTGCAGGGAAAGTATCAGGACGCTGGTTTGAGGACTTGTTTCAAATCTTTATAGTTCAGCTAATTTGTTTTGTTGATCTAATTACATGTCAAAACTGGTATGTTTTTAATCGTTCACCAAGTGCAGTGGTTTGTTTGGCCTAGAGATAAATGGGCTTTATGGATATTTCCAAATTGAACATGTGACTTAATTGAGTACGCAAAGATTCTATGTTGTTAATTTGAAGAAAACAGTGACCTTAACCACTCCAAAACTTAATATCCAAAGTAGTCTGAAGAGCTGTGTCTATAGGTGTGGGAAGGCTTTATGGACACAATTAATCTACAATCACAATAAAACGAAACAAAGACAATAATGCCTTAAGACTTTTTGTAGGATGTTAATCGTAATTTCAAACTCTCAGTGTCACACAGTTACTTCGTATTTGAAAAAATCTCTACATTTCAAGAGGTTTTTAACATCAGTATTGATTCCATATTGACAGATTGATACACCCCAACTGGACTGAAGGACTAAGCATGTCATGTTTAAAAAATATATCTATACAATTAAAAAACGAAATAATAATTAAACAGTTGTATGATGTGATGACGCACACTAATGACATTTGCAGATGCACCTAGTATTAATCAAGTCTTAGAGACTCTTTTTCAAATCAAATTTGAACCCTTCTTTTAAGAAAGGTTTACCTCAAATATTGGAAACTTTAATAAGAGAACCTACACATAATTTCCCTAACATTTATTTGTTACTATATCACTGTGCTGTTCTAACTTTCTCTAAAACACTGGAAGCACTAGCAGTGAAACTTTGAATCTATTGTACCCTAATAGACCCTTGTCTCCGTCTGATGTATTTCAGTCATCAGTTGAAGTGAGTTGATGGGCAGACATCTGTGTGTGTGTGTGTGTGTGTGTGTGTGTGTGTGTGTGTCTGTGGGTCCCCAGGCCCTGTGTTATTTTCAGAGTTACAACATTGGAAATGACTGCAAGGAATGTGTCTTCCAGATGTGCTTAAGTGGAAGTTCTTTTAAGGTGTTTATTTGTGTGTGTGACTGTGGCTGAGGGAGAATTAGAGTGTCTGCACTGTTTTGTGCCTGAAAAGACTGTGTTAACACGTGTGTTCACGCGCATGTCAATAGACATGCTCTCAAGTCTGTCAGAGAGTTTCACCTGTATGGAATGTGCAGACAAGGCTGGGGGGTTGAATGTGGACATGCCCAGACTCAGAATCCCCTCGCCGAGTGTCCACATAACTACATCCCACCATTCAGGAGCTAACTTGGTGCATTAAGAAAGATGCACTGGTTAAACATCCTGTCAGAATACACATCAATGGAAAAGCTCTCAGCCTCACTCCAAGAACAAACGTATTACTTTGAAGCAACTTGGACTCCTCTACTTTGGGGCATTACGTTTACGAACACCTCCACCTGTGAGCCAATGCTCTCAACTCAACTAGTGAATCAACTACAAAACACTTCTCACTACCATCATAACAATAATCACCATAACTATTAACACTACTACTTTGTGGCTGCTAATTTGATAAAACTATCTCCCCTAATGTTTTTTTGTCTTGTTTTGTTCACACACACACACACACACACACACGCACACACGCACACACGCACACAGCAATGACATCCTCTCAGAGAAATTGTTATCCTTGTACTGTTTTCCTTTTTCATGGCTTTTTGTAAAAGACTGCTTCAACTGCATCTCCTCCCCTTCCAAGCATTGACTAACTTTAGAACAAGAACACACATTAACCCTTCTCAGACTTGTTTGTCATTTCGAACAAACATCGACTGCACATGTAACAGAGCTGAGACAGGGTTGCACGACTGTCACAGCAATTATTTCCCTAGTGTTTGACAATTACCTGATACCAGAAATCCTTATCTTTGTAAGTAGGGCAGGTTCATACTTGCAGCCTAAGCAAACTCTGCCGAGACCCTCCCAACCCAAACACACAAATACACACACACACACACACACACACACAGACACACAGACACACACACACACACACACACACAGAAGGGTAGATAACCCATAGCTGTACGGTTGCAACAGGCCCCAAAGGGTCGGGCCAGTTTTGAGCATAAATGTAGTAATGATTTTTTTTTTTTTAAATACATAACGCATATATGCCTATTTACTAACCTAACAAATCAGTCCAAAATAAATTAATTATGAAGGAATTATGACACACCTGCGGCTGTTCCTGACAGTGCAGACTATACGTGATTGGTTAAGTGGCCTTTGCAAAAAGTCATTTAGTCTTACATCACTAAACATTATAGTTCATACACAATGACTGTGAGAATTCAGTCAGTTATTAATAACTTCAGTCTTCTATCTTCAGTAATACTGTGACATCTGACTGTGTTTGTTAACATTGTGCTTACTGTTTTAAAAAAATAACAAAGCAGTCCTGTGTAAATGGGGTTACTAAGAATTACTATAATGTTTTTTTAGCTGTCAAGGCCTGTGTCCTTTTTGGAGGCAATGAGGGACAGCTTAAAATCAGTTATGGTGATGAGGACGAGGAGCAGGAGGAAAACAGAGCAGTAACCGGCAAAAAAACAACAACAACAACAAAGCTGGCAGGTACAGGTCCAATGTGCAGGACTGGGTAGTCAATCATATTATGCAGTACCACTGGTATGGCAAGCCGTTCAGGAAATTAATATACTGAATGAAACTTTTAATATATTGAACTAAGTCTGAATATATTGAATGGAAGTCCGTAGTGTTATTTCAGCTTCCATCTCAGTAAGAGACTAAAAAAATCTCTAAAGATGGATGCACAAAGTGCGCTCAGCAATGTTTTGTTGAGCATTACTACTCATAAGCAGTAAAAGTGTTCCAATAATTGAACTATGATCTTCAAGGTGAAGCTTTCTACATTCCAAATTATGATTTTGAGTACGACCAGCAACTTTTCAAAAAAGTTTTGATGTTCAAGAAAGTATTGGTATATTTCAGCTGATGTCATTTTGCAAAACCAGCATATTCAGCAGGGTGTCTTTTGGATGACAACAATGAAACTGGTGGATTTGGAGAATTGAAATCAGCTTCAATTCCATATATTCAGACTTCGTTCAATATTTTCAAAGTTTCATTCCATATATTCAAAGTTTCATTCAATATATTCAAAGTTTCATTCCATAAATTCAAAGTTTCATTCCATATATTCAGACTTCGTTCAATATATTCAAAGTTTCATTCAATATATTCAAAGTTTCATTCCATATATTCAAAGTTTCATTCAATATATTCAAAGTTTCATTCCATATATTCAAAGTTTCATTCAATATATTCAAAGTTTCATTCCATAAATTCAAAGTTTCATTCCATATATTCAGACTTCGTTCAATATATTCAAAGTTTCATTCAATATATTAATTTCCTTAACGGCTTGCCATACTCTGGTCTTGAGTATTTAAACTTGATGGCTGCAGACCTCCATCATCTGCAGAACCCAGCAGTTGCAGACAGCCCCAGTGACAGTGACTGCTGACAATCCTGGAGCTCAGTAAATGTGAGTAAAAAAAGAGAATGAGTAACTATCCTAATGAGTCCTAAAGATTCCATTCAAAGGCATTGACAATTCAGCTGGTGAATGAGAGCTTTGGGGGAAGCAGCTGTCTGAGTAAACCTAGATTACATTAAAGACATGTTTACTCTTTTATCATGTGCTACATGCACAAAACGGCAAACAGAGCAGAGGAAGGGGAAAGGGGCTTTTCTGGAACTACACAAATCAGTTTTTCAACAAGCCTTGATTTTTACAAGCTCTCACATCAAGTCGACATGCTCTTGCACACTTTTATCTTCACAAAAAACACTGCCACTGGAGACTACAGAACCTGAGAAACAGGCTGGTACTGCTGTATCTGTGTGTGTGTAAATGGTAAATTGCAAATGGACTTGAGTTTATGTAGCGCTTTTCTAGTCTTCTGACTACTCAAAGCGCTTTTACACTGCAGGTCACACCTACACATTCATACACTGATGGCAGTGGTTGCGATGTAGTGAGACCATCAGAAGTAACAAATCCCATTCATACGCCACCGCCGACGAAGCAGATGGAGCAATTCGGGGTCAAGTGTCTTGCCCAAGGACACAGCGGACATGTTGCCGCAGGAGCTGGGCATCGAACCCTTGACCTTCGACCTTTCGGTTGAGAGACGACGACTCTACCAACCCGTGTGTGTGTGTGTTTCAGTTCATCTACGTATGTGTGGGCCTATGTGTTTGTGTGAAAGGGAAGTGTGAGAACACAGCAAAGAATTCAAGCTAATTACGTTGAAAATCAGGAGAGAAAGAAGTGTTCCACTGGCAAATGTTATAGCCACCTGAACAGCTCTAGAAAGGCCCTGACACACCAAGGAGATCGTTGGCCGTCGGTCCCAGTTGGACCGTCGGTGAGCGGTCGTCGACCTAGTTTTTGCGATATGACGCTATCTGTCACCCTCCGTCGGCCTTTTTTTTGGCTGATTCGACATGTTGAATCGACGTCAGCGGTCGGTGAGAGGAATCTCTCCGATTGGCTGTTCGGAGGTTTCATTTATCTCCAGGTCTCGATACAGGTTCGGGAAAGCCCCCTGAGCATGCTGCTGTAGTATCCATACGCCACAGGCCGCCTTCGTCGCCATCAGTTCTTTGCCGTCTGCTTGGTGTGTCAGGGCCTTAACTTTGTATTCATGGCCAAACTCTGATGTGTGCTTTGCAACAGAATAACCCAACTAGTGACTGGCTGATGTTTTTCAGGCTGTTGTGCTTCACTGGGTTAATGCAGGTTGGAATGTCAGAGGGAAACCTTTGAGAGGTTCCTTTGGATAGAGTACCACTTGTCATGTCCAAAAACAACATGCTTTGTGTGTATGTGTGTGTGGTCACTGGGTCAATAAGTCATGGGACCCTCTCTGATCTTTGTAGGGTTTCCGCCCTGCTGCAGAGTGGTACCAGGATATGACAGGACTGGGAGGGGCAGTTCTTGGCCTCCCTGACCTCCTCTAATCTCCCTTGTCAACTAAAGCCCCTAATCTTGTCTGTCCCTCCAATCAGTTGCACACCCTCTACTTTGTCTTCTGATTCACAGAGAAGAGACTTGAGCCTGACCTCACCTTGACTAGATTGTCAAGGTGTTACAGAACAGAAGTTAATGCTGTAGTGTAAATCACAAGATTTTTTAAAACTTACTTTTAACTTCTAATTGATGATGAGCTTCTCCAATGTCCCAGAGCGACATTAATCTTAAAATGACAAAATTCTTTGTCAAATTATCAGTGCAATACTGTATCCATGCATATATCTGGTATCATCTTGCATGAAGCTTGAGCACAGGCTTCTTGGATGCTCTGTTAGTTCTATAAATTGCACAGCGAGACATAATATTTTTCCAATATCTGCGCGAAAATGCCCAAAAGGTGTTAACTTAAGGGGTCAACTTTAGGGGTTAAGTTGAGTAACGGAATTAGTTGTGTTGACATCAACTAGACAGGGAGAAGCAAACACTTGTCAATCAAAACAACCACGCCCCTAAGTATGGGTAACTTAAACACTGAATGTCATTTTAACATTTAAAAATCCCCCTCCTGTACACTTTTCATGCAAAGAATCAAAATGATCTTTGTACCAATCTGTTAGCATGTTACAGTAAATTATGAAGTAAAATTGGCCATTTTTATATGTAGCCTAAAGGGAATACTTTTAAGGAAGCCTCAAGGAGTCTTTTAAATTGGCAATGCTGTAGTGGCTTTATTTATCAGCCCCAGAGGGTACTATTAGGGTCACAGCTTTTAAAGTGCTGCAAAGCATGCTGGAATTTCACTTGCGTGCTGTAACATAACCCCCTACAGCATCTTGCTACTCCTGCCACCCCCATGTGATAGGATCACCTTTTGGAAATTTGAAGTAACCACAATCTGATGCTTTTACAATTATCCTAGCAAACATTATATGCAGTGCAGACAAAAGATGTGAATGCCCTCTCTTATCTAAAAGTATAGCAGACTTACCTCCGATAATGAGCTAGGTATGGAAGACGCATTACAGCAAATCATTTACCATTTGTGTTAGGTTGCATCAAGATGTGACGCACAATAGAAACAGAGTTGAGTAAAGAAATGCAGACGCAAATGAATGCACAGTTAATATAAAGGGATAGTTTTTTAAAGTGGGGTTGTATGAGGTACTTGTCAATAGTACGCGTATTAGCCACAGGAGATGAAGGTCAGCGTGGCCCCTTTATTGCCAAATTGTTCAGAGTGCAGGCACAGAAGTAATAGGCTATAAATACCTGCATTTTTCTTCATCAACATTATTAGTCTATGTTATGAATTTTATGAATATGAACTGAAATGACAAATTGTCTAAATATTGCTGAAAACAGTATACAGTGGGGAGATCAGCTACTTGACTACACACAGATCGCTACTCAGGGCTAAGGCTGCTTATATATGCCCAGGTATAGGCTAAGGGCCAGATACACTAGAATGGATTGCACCCGCTAATAGAGATCAACAATGACTTCCGCCTTTTCGGCAGCTCTGGTTCTGGAAGCAAATTTCCCCACTCGAATCCTCCATTGAATCCTTATATAAGAGATTGAAGCCCAGGAAGTGCAGTAGCCCAGTCTGTAAGGACTTGGGCTGGGAACCGGAGATTGGCCTGGTAGCTGGAGAGGTGCCAGCCCACTTCCCGAGCACTGCCGAGCTGCTCTTGAGCAAGGCACCAAACCCCAAAAACTGCTCTGGAGCGCTCGCTGTGGGCAGCCCCCTCACATGCATGCGTGTATTTCGGGCCTATGTGTGTGTAGCATGTTCATTAAACAGAGTGTAAAACTGAATTTCCCCTTGTGGGATTAATAAAGTATAAATGATTATTATCAAGACCACCAGTCTGGAACCAAGACAACCAGCTACCCCAATACTGGGGACACAGCTGGGGTTGGACTTGCGCTCATGTAACTTTTCTACAAATGTACACATGGAACACACACATAGGCCCTTTATGAAAAACTGTAACATAAATAAATATGAGGCGCACTGAGGCACAGCAGCATAACTGAATGGTTGAATGGATGAGTTAGGATCCAATGTTAGTCATCATCCTTAAATTCAAAGATGAGGCTGTAGTAAACTTTGTTCACTTGCTGATGAATCACTGGTTTATATTCTGTATTACTTGCTTATTGGACACTCGAGAATATCACAACTATTTGTGGGAATGGTCATTGGGGATACTGGCAGTTATGTAAAGGCCTAAAATATACATTTTGTATGTGAAAGGGTCTAATATGGCAAATGGCTGAGTGAGTGTGCAAGAGGAGGAGCTTCTTTTCCGTCGCTATGTACTTTAGGCCCCGTGCAGGGCTCCGGCAGGATTTCCTGAGGTGAAGCAAGCGTGGGAGGGGGTAGTGTTGAGTGTATCCTTGACTTCTTGTATCACCAAAACAGCTGAACAATGCTGAAAGCAGTAAAATGATGTCTAGAGACAGAGGAAACAGAAGGTCACCTCCTCTTAGTCATTTGCCCCATCAAAACTCCATGTGATTTATTTCAGAAAGTAAGTGATAATTAACCAAGGAGAAAGAGCTCTGCTGCACGTGTCTGTGTGTGTGACAATCACAGTGGGAGTGCAAACCCACCTTCAAAAGTGTAATGATTTGTTAAATAGTGATAGGGATAAAACAAATGACTTGAGAACAGGTTTCTGTTAGTCAAAGGTGAAGTTGCTTTCTGATGATAGCAATGTACCACATTTGGTATTTGCCGTGTAAAACTAGTGACTGTGCCAGTCTAAAACTAGTGATGTTGTTTCACCCTGAATGGCACCAGGAGTTAGATGAAGCCCAAACTGTCTTTGAAAGGACTGAGCTCACATACTCAGTCACTCAATCTCTCACTCAATCTCACACACACACACACACACACAGGAGCCACAGTTTGCAAACAAAAGGCTTTTCATGTCTTTGCTTGAACTGTGTTATTAGTGCAGCTCTTTTTCCTGTTTTTACACCTGACCTCAGTAATAATTGTGTAGGTCTTACTCAAAGGCATACAAATCCAAGTTAAAGTTTTTATAACCATTTTATTTTAATATATTAATATATATAATATTTCATTTTAATGAACTGAGGAGACACAGAAGGAAAGGGTAACAAAACATTAGTAACCAGAAACTTGAACCAATTCCACATATGTGCTCCTGAAAAATTGAATAAAATATAAAAACAGGCTGCCCCTAACTCGCTTGTTCAGAGGCACCTCACATCCAGAGGCGATCCCAGTTGAGTAGGGGGTGAGCAGGAAACATTCCTGGTAAAGTGTTGTTTATGGGGTAAGGAACATGCAAACATTTAATTATGTTGTCTCTAAATGTAAAGCTCGTCTGAGGAACTTTTGATTTGTGTTGATCTTGGCGCCCCCTGTTGACTAAGGCAGTGCACATTTGATCTCTGCTGTACTGTGTCATAAGTGTTTTCTGACAAAAAAAAAACAAAAAACCTAATCCATTGTCTTTTCACAACAGGAGGACTCTTTGACTCTTACTGAATCTGGCCTTCAGAAAAAGTTAAAAGTTAAAAGTTTCTTCAGGTCTAAATCAACCCCTTTGTCTGATTCCTACCCTGCAGCAGCATTTACAGGCATTTAAATAACTTAATGAAATAAAAAGTCTTCTGAAGAAATCTCTTTTTACTTTTGTAGCTCAAGCAGTCATTCAATGTGTTTCAGAGCTTTAATGTCCATTGATAATATGTAGTAGCTCTCCAACAACAAATATTATTGAATGCCATGTTCCTATTAGTTTTTATTATTTTCTTTTTTTTTTTAGTGTTTTGCACACTTAACAAAAAAATATTGAAGAAAAAAGAAAATCAACTTCACAACAAAGTGCCAGTTAATGCTCCAGTAGCCTGTGGCCACGAAGCGGACACGAGTTATCCTTATGGACATGATAGGATAGATTTGAAATCCAATACTTGATTTAGGATAGCCTACGTGCCAACAAAGCAGAGACCAGTGATGGAATTAAAGATAACAGCCTACATACCTTCAAAATCTGATAAAATCCCTTCGAGGTGGTCATTCACGGAAAGTTCCGACATGCTGTCTCTGTGCTCAGCGTCCGCTCCGAGCCAGACGAGACCTAGACTACTTTACTCTACAAAGAACGACCCTGTTGAGGAATAACTGCAGTCGATGCTGTGTTCCTACTGCTGTGTTCCTACTGCTGTGTTCCTACTGCTGTGTTCCTACTGCTGTACGCCTGGCTGACCTGATAAACGATTACTGTCCGGTCGCTGCTATGCGTCTCCTCAATGTCCCAACGAAGTCGAGTGTGGGGGAGTTGGCGTGTAGGTAACCCAGCCCCCCCTGGTCGCTCGCACACAAGACCCGGGGGGGGGACAGGGGGGGGGGGGGGACAGGTGGCGGAGGAGGGATGACTGGGGGCGGGGACGAAAGCAACACCTGGAAAAAAAAAAAAAAAACCTAGCTGAAATGTTCTCCTCTTCGCTTTCTCTCCTGGCTGTCTTTTTTCTCTGTCCAAAGTATTCATATTGACAGAGAATGCAACCAGAACAAAAAAAAGTGTAGTGCGAATCAGCCCACCATACAGCCCCTTACCAACCCTGAACAAAACTGAAGTTTCAGAATCAGAAATACTTTATTAATCCCAGGGGGAAATTCGGTCATTTATTCAGTAGCTTAATTCATCCCAAGTGTTTTTATTTTTTTTAGGTAGGCCTATAAAACGTCAATATTTCCGAAAATAAAACCTGAAGTTCTTCAGACTTGACGTCTTTTAAACCGTCTCCATGATTTTCACCTTTGTATAACCTTAACCACCCTCTCTTTATGCAGGTCCTTTGAGATGGACTACTTTGTTTTTTTTTCTTGGCTGGTTGGCTTCTCTGTAGCACGCTCTTATAGGCCAACTTATCAGATTCAACAAACTGCATGTTGAAGTAGGCTAATTCAGTTGTTAAGTCCACTTCACTTTACAACAATGTTAGAGGAGAAGAAGCCACTTATATAAGGTGAGGAGACAGAAAAGCTAGATTTGTAAATTTACAGTAGGCCTATATAAGATGCAAGACATTATAGACACCAGGAGGATTCAGATACTGCGACTGAATCACTTGAGGGTATTAGTTTGGCCCATGGCTCCATTCAGACTGTAAGACATCGAACTCAGGTACTCAATGCAGTGATCGTATACTTTTCAAACGTTGCCTCACCTCATTAAAAAAATGATGTCCTTGTGAGAATATTGTCCTTAATGTACATATAATTGAATTCTTGCAAGTGCTTTCATGAAAACACGCAGAGCACAAATAGTTGCAAACAGTTCACACTCATGTATTGCAAAGGTTCCTTCAAAAAATGACTCTCAGGGAAGCTTTCCAACATTTCTGGGGGTCGCAGAGTGTTTGCACTCAAGTAGCCCACTGACCCCCCTCTACCCCCCCCCCCCCCCCCCCCCCCCCCCCCCCCCCCCCACACACACACACACACACACACACACACACACACACAAATTCCAGCCCGAGCCTCAGTGCAGATCATGAAAAGCCACTTTGACATTAATCTTCCCTGGTTCAAAGCCACAGGGCTAATGAGATCCCCTCAGTCGCCATTCCTAACAAGTGGGAATGCATGTGGTTGCACGTATGACAGTAAGAAAGACAGTGAAAAAAACTTGAATTATGAATACATGGTAGAATTAGAATAATAATAAGGTGTTCATTTGTGATCAGATCACATTTATTTGGGTAACATGCAGGAGTACAGATACTTAAACATGTATTCCAATCCAAGGGTTGGTATGTGTTACGTGGGACACAATGTGGTAGCAGTGGGAATTTAGTCACATGCATCTTCCATTGTTTCTCTCTCACCGAGACCGCTTAATTAGCCTGTTTCCTGTGATACGCTTGATGGTTCCAGACAGTGAATCTGTGTATACGTGTGTGTGTGTGTGTGTGTGTGTGTGTGAGAGAGACTACAAGGGTGTGTGTGTGTGTGTGTGTGTTCCATCGTGCTCCAACTTGCCTGAGGATATCTTCTTGCATAGTGGTGGATGTCTGCCCTGCATTCTCAGGGCAAAAATATTGAGGCACCACATACCGAAGCAATTCAGATAAAAAAAAGGCCCATACACATGATGGAATTGTTAGCATGAGCATTAGCTCAGAGGAAAAGTTCAAGCCATACAGAATATGACATGACTTCACGGACCAGCTTCAGTGCAGATTCTGAACGTGTGACTTGACTAGTTTGTTTAGTTGCTCTTCAAAGTGTTTAAGCCATGGCCTTAAGTGCATGGTGCTCGTGCAATATTGGCGTGTCCAGCTCCACTCTGCTAGTTTGATAGCACATAATCCTGGCATGAAGTCTAACAAATGGTGCAAAGGGGAGAAAGGGAGAATTAACCACTTTGTAAATCTACTCTGTTCATATGATTTCTTTCATTTAATGGTCAAACATTTGCATTAATGTCTATACAATCACCTTAAATGTATGTCCCATCTACATAAAGTTCCTTGCACACATGTCTAATCTTGTTGCTGGTAGGGTGTATGGAAAAACCATGCACCAACTACCAAGTGATTTAAAAACTTTTTCTTTTTCCTGTAATTTTGTCTTCTATGGGCGGAAAAAATGCATTCTCAATCTAAACCCTTGGAATGGAAACATTTTCTATGAAACATCCATTTTCAACTCTGTTTATCATGCCAACTTCAAAGACTTTCAGGAGCATTAAAGACGTGCCTTTGAGAACTTAATTGTAGGTTTTATAAAACGCAATTCATAAATCAGGAGGGTACTTGAAATGCTACACTTTTAACGTTTAGGTCTAATGTTACACCCCATCTACGAGGGTTTCAACACAACATGAAAGTTAAATAGTTTATCGCTCCATGGTCCCCAAACCAAGTGTGAACCCATCATTAGCAAATAAATGAATTGATTTATTACACCACAAAATGTGGCAATAAGTGAAAGCACTGAGAGCTAACCAAGGCATAACAACAACAAACATAATCTAACCCCATATGTCCTTATCAGAGCTGGAACAAACAAGCAAAATTGAAGCTACAGACCTATTACAGATCAGTGGGTGGGACCTCACTCCCAGAATTGATACTCATCGTCCGCCATGTTGCTTGGTAGCTATGCTAACAGGCTCTGTGGAGAAAGTTGAGAAGAACGAAAGTATGATAAAAATATGTTTGAACTTCAAACTGATATGGATGAAGGAGACTTTGAAGGTCTTGTGCTCGAATTGGATATTCGTGGCTTTCTCTACGAGCCACAGTAAAGCGACAGGCAGCAGCAGCCGAGGCACGAGACCTGAGTGTAGGCACGGTGAGGACAAGGAGCCCAATACAGATTCATGTTTCAACGGGTGAAGTATCCCTTTAAGTATTTTATATACATTTTACGAGGCAGAGGACAAAACTGAGAAGCTGTAGACATCTTGCTGTCTTTGGATTTTTGGAAAGCCCAGAGCAAGTTCAGCCCAGACAGAATGTTTCTTTTAATAGAAATGGTGATGCACTGAGCAATTTATATGGTAACCTGTTTAGTAAATCACAGCATCTGTAACGCTTCAATACCAAGAGTACAAACCCCTTGAGATGTGTCATATTGGGAATCCTAGAGGACATGTACTAAAGTGTACTCATATGTGGTAATATAAAATAGCATATTTCAGATTCAATGTTCGTAGGCTATTTTGAAAGGCAAGATGTTGAATGATGTTGAACCAACCATCGTAAGACGCTCAGGCCAAAAGTACAAATCAGTCAGCCCCTCCAGCATGTGGCGCTCTAGGCGACTGCCTATATGGCCTATGCCCTGACTGGGAGGGCCAGACAAATAGTGGCAATTTTAGGTATGTGTATCTAGTGATACTGGTTGATTAATATTCCTTCAGGATAGGTTTCAGTACCTAAGAGAGGGAAGCTGTCTTTGCAGCCTTTTCATTTTCTACTACATGCATACAAGTAATATTCCTTTCTAGGTGCTGAGTTTTCAAAGGTGTCTGAAAGTGTCTGTGTCACTTCACCAAGGACAAGCCAGACATTCATCAGTAAGACAGATATGACACGGTGGAAGCTTAAATGGTGATGTCCCAAAGATAAACGCAACATTAATTAGTAAGTATGTCTATGACCGCGATAATAACACCTGATAGTGTTTTTGCTGTCTTTTCACGTGTCAGTTGCTTGATTCACTGAGGCCAGAGGTCAGTACACATCACATACCTGTCTCAAGAGTTACTACAGGCTGAACCCTCAGGCATCTAAGGGTAAAGGTCAAAGGTTAACTGTTATGAAATTGAAAATAAGCTTTAAATTGAGGTGCAGTATTAACGCAAGTGTCAGGAAATGAATGCAGTCAATGAGGGCTGCACAGCAAGTAAACGGATCTTGTCAAAATTAAAAGTGACAACAACTGAATATGTCACTATTAAAGAATGTGTGGTAATACACCTGCTGGTCACATTTCTTCTGGATATATGTGACAACAGTCTGTCATCAGAGTGTCTTGCTGTCTGTCTTTTCTGAAATAGAACAGCCTCAAAAGATAATCTAATCGTTTCATGAACTACTTTAATTTTGACAGATTTTACAAGACTATAAAACAGAGCTCTCTCACTCTCAGCCCTCTTCATAAAGACATTCACCCAAGATGTACCCAACATTATTAAATTCTTCTGGGCAAAGTTACAATTCGATGTTGCCATTTTTTTTTTTTTTAGAACTGATGCAAACAAATAAAATATGTAGGTTTTAGTATTTACCCTCTATTGCCAGTCAGTCAGCCTAAATAATTGTGTATAAATTATAATTTTTTGGTTCAGAGCAGCAAGACTCTGCAGAATAACACAAAAATGTGATTTTGCCATCAACAGCTTACTAAGTGTGTTGCTGAAGTGGTTAGAATAACAACGCTTTCTAAAGTTATTTAAAAAAACACAAACAGTAACATTTTCTTCAGCCAAAATTCAAATCATCATAAATCATCCCTCAATCACATGAAACACTTTGCTTTGCTGGCTTACATTAGATGTGACTTTTTGTGAAGGCATGATGTTCATCAGGAAATTCTTCTTTTCCAATTCCAGTGTTTAGATGAAATGATCATTTCACATTTATTCACTGCACTGCGTATTATTTATGTTTACATGTGTAACGTTTATGTGTAACATTTTAGTTGCTAATCTATATTCTTTCGCCTTGTTGTTTGAGGAGGGACAGTAACGAGTCTGACAGTGTAGCATTACTCATGCAGCTTCAGCACCTGTAGCTAATGTAATATCAGAGTGAAGTGCTGTGCTGTCTGGTCTTGTTGTGCTGGTGTTGATTAGAGTTCAATAAAGACAACTGTTGGAAGAGATAGTTTAACCTGCTTTTTACCCACAGCCAGATGAACTGGGGAAAAAAAACAAGAAACTATGAATGTGTGTGTGTAAATGGTGGGAATATTACGTAGCCAAAAGGTGCTTTTTTTAAGATTTATTTTTTGGCCTTTATTGGAGAGATAGGACAGTGGATAGTCTCAGAAATCACGGACAGAGAGAGAGAGAGAGAGAGAGAGAGGAATGACATGCAAGAAAGGAGCCACAGGCTGGATTCGAACCTGGGCCGCCAGCTTGGAGGACTACAGCCTCCATACATCAGGCACGCATACTAACCATTGTGCCACCAGCGCCCCAAAAGGTGCCTTTTTGAAGTATGTAAACTATAATTTCTAAAGAGACTAAAGACTATATAATCTTAAATAAGCATCCAGAAATCATGAGGGGAAAAGGTGTGGCCTCGTAGCCTACTTTAATAGTCAATGCAATGATTATTTTTCAACAAAACTTACTATCAATGTTCTATACCATGATTGAATGTCAAAAGGAAAAGTTTGGGCATACAAAGCATCTAATGAAAAATATAAATGATATACATTCTGCAACTTCCTTTATCCAGAGATAATAGATTTAGACAAGGTGTTCAACCTGAACAAGTTCCCCCTAGCAGGAGTCCCCTCGACATTCCATAGTTTGTCTGCTGGGTCGGTGAAATAGATGGTAGCACAAATGGCTGGATGGCTCATTTTGTGCCTCTTTTTTTTCAGGGTCAATACTGAAAGACCAAAATAAGGAGCTTTATTCCACTTAATGCTTATCAGTTTGCAAACAAGCAGCATTTCTAAGTGAAGATTACTTTTTCATGTTGAGTTTATTTACAATGTAGCCTAAGTGTATTACTTTTAAAATGTCTATTAGTTTCAATGACCATAGGAACCAGGATGTATTAAATGAGCTCTTACCTCTATCCCTCAGTAACTTGGGTTTTTAAGCATAGTATTTTCTTCTCCCAGAATGTGTTGTATATTCATCACCTGACATGTGTGCCAATCTATTTCTATCTGTTTCCACCTGCATCATTCCATTCGATTATAAAAAAAATAGCTCTTTCTTTCTGTCCCTGCTTGCAGTTTCTTCCTCGCTTCTCTCACCATATATCTTTATGCATTCCTCTACTCTCTAGAACATTTTTTGCAGTGCATGAAGCAACTTTTTACTGTAATATTGTGTTCAATAATGACAATACAGGTACAACTCGTAAGTTTCCATAATGTGTAAAAAAAAAAAAGGCATGTTCACAGGGTGCTCTCCCACAGCCCTGTTGCTACCAGATCTTCTTAGAATTTGACTGTTTGTTTTTGAGACGCATCTTCAGGGCCAGGAGGTCAATGTAGAGGGTCTGATTGAGGACAGCAGAAGCACAGAGTAGCCCACCGTGCAGAGCCCCAGCCATACCATTACAGAATACGTCCTGACCTGCACACAAACACACAGAAACATTAAGCATGGTGCGTCTGTTTCAGTCTCTGTTGAAACTAGTGTACATATGACATCAGTCAGGTCACCTGTTAGGTACAGTCCATCGATGGGTGTCTGTGGACGTGTCCTAGCAATTGTTTCTGGGGTGAAACGCTCCAAGTTGTGTTCAGCACCATACATCTCTCCTCTTGGAGCACCCAAATAATGGACATTAGTTAGAGGAGTCGCTGCATCAACCATCACCACCTGAAAAAACATTTATACAGATGTTGTAGGATTTTCATAGAATTGTAGTTTCTTCAATTTTCACTGCATACAGGATAATCTTTGATAATAAATGATGATCAAGTCAACAGCAATATTTTAGACTGGCAACGTGCGATCACAGAAAACCCATTCATTTTATATTTTGATTCAGTAATGTTTACATACCGTATAAAACAATTCTTATATGTTCTCAAGTGTTTTTGTAATATACCCTGGCCTTTAATAGCAGGTTGACAAGTGACACCTTTGCAATTGTCATTTTACCAATAAAAGGTCATGGGGTATGTCAAAATCCATACAAAAAAAAAGAATGTTAGTAAACATTGTCTTAAAACTCTAAGGTCTGGGGGCAGAGAAACAAATGAAATCAAACTGGAAAATTATATTCATAGCAATTGTCTGTTGATAAAGCTTACATATTAACAAAAAATATAATCCATGATATTAAAATGAATTATCTAAAGAAATTTAAAAAATATAACCAAATAGGCCAACTTAACAAAGCAACCATTTTAAATGTTAATGTTGCTAATGTTCATTTTAACATGCAACTACAAACAGTTTAACTTGAACCTATAAATCATGGCTAGCTACGTCAGATACAATAATACTGGTCTGAGTTGTGTTTTATCATTCATTTTTATGGCTTATTTCTATCAGGAAAGAGTAAGTTTAGCTTCTCCTTACGAAATGATACAAAAGGACTACACAGCTGGCCCCCTGGGGACCCCAATACAAACAACAGTAAGAACAACTATCAAGGCAAAATGTTAACCTACTTCTTTAAACACTTAAAAGTGATCAAATTGATGATATTTACAAATACCAGATATTGTTTTAGGAAAGTTAATTTATTTGCAAATTGTATAGAGGGAGGTTGAACTGTGTCTGATGCATCTTTGCTAGTGTGGTTGAAAATAGCTGAGTGACCCCCAGAAACCTGTTCTTCTGCATTAGGTCCCTCACTAGGACCCCAATGGGATGATTATTTTAAAATAGCAAAAAAAAAAGAAAAAAGATCAGGGTATAACAGTTGTTGAGATCAGCTAGGTAGGCATGGATGGAGGAATCACAAAAGGGCTAAAATGTAGCTGTATGCACAAGCACACATTTATCCAAATACAAACACTGACAAACACCTTGTCTCGCAGTTGAGGGAAAATTGTTAGTGCCCAGTCCAGCATCTCCTGGGCCATGCCGTCTTTCAGACTTTTGTAGTCCTCTCCCCTTTTGCCGAGCTTTGTCCCCTTCCATTCTTCGAACCACTCATAGCGTGCCATGGTAAGCAAAGTCATACAGGACTTACCTGCAAAGAGATACAGAGATACAGAGATACACAGGGAAATGAAGAAAGAATGTGACAGCTTATTAAACATTCGATCGTCTTACAAAGACAACTTTTTCACATCAAAAAGAAGCTGATTATAGGTTACCTTAAACCAGCCTTTCCCAAACTTAAGACTGCCGCGGCCCGCTTTGAAATAAAAAATTACTCCGGGGCCCATTATAATAATAATTTTATGACTACAGCTATAACTTTCAGTAAGGGTAAATTATTGGACATTACAACATGATATTATGGCAAGATAGACACGCAAGTTTAGTAAACAATATGTCCATGAATAGTCATGACACGCCTTACTAATCACTTCAAGGGTTGACTCATGGTAAATCATCATTATTGTGATATTTATTTTATTTTTAAAATTGGTGGAGGGCTTTTCGCGGCCCACCTGCAGTACCCACACGGCCCACCAGGGGGCCGCGGCCCACACTTTGGGAAGCACTGTCTTAAACCATTATGGGTAACCCAAGAAAATAACAAAACATCAAGTACAAATTTTACCTCCCAGGTACTGACACAAATGATTACAGTGGCATTTCATTAGTTGTATAACTCTGCCTGCTTTTTGGTACCAACTGTTCAAAGCAGCCAGAAAACATGCTTACACTAAAGAGCAACCAGCTCAGACTGCAAACTTTTTATGGCACTGAAATGATTTTATGCAAACCATCAGTTTATAGGACTTTTTGGCTAAGCTACATCACACGTGAAAGCCATAATCACGATACAACAAACAATAAAATAAACCTGGATGAGCATTAGGATATGCCATTTTGATACAATATATACAACCATGCACTATCAATAACAGGCATTACCTTTTAGCAGACAATGAAGCAGTCTAATGGGGATGCTCAAATCAGACAGTGGCATCAGTAAGGGCAGTCATTTAAAGAAGGAAAACATCAACAGCATCTACATCCCTGCCAACTACTTTTGATTAACTAATCATGTGATTTCTTCAAGAATACATTCAGAAGGTTGATCTGAAGACAGAGCTTAAAGATGACACGGCAGTCAAAGAAGACAAATGTGATACAAGATTTTTTTTAAAATTACAAAGTATAAACTTTGTTTTGAATATAGGTTCCATCTTAATCAACCAAGTCAAACACCTCCCTCTGTTATGTTAATTTGCTTTATACTGAACACCTAAGGCAGAGTGTTACACATCGCTCAAAACCTCACTGATGTTGTACTTGATGTCAGAATTCACTCCTCTTGTCCATTTAGATGATTGGTCAGGACTAATTGATGTATAATGTGAGTTACCTGGTTGTCTGATGCTGGATGTAGGATCTTTGGCAGATGGGAAGGTGATGAACATCATGGGAATGTTGCCCAGTACCTCCTCTTTGCTCAATGAAGAGTATTTCTCCATTCTTAACACATAATTATGAGTAAACAAAAACGTACACAAACACAAGTTTAGCAAGTGGAGCAGGAGCAAAAGTTGATGTAACACAAAACACAATAACATGGAGAAAGGGAAATGTTAATTATGATGAAATGTGGGTTTTACCTAAGATCTCATAACCATAAAACTTATTGAATTTGCACAATAACTTAAATTAGACAATATATTCAGTGATAGCTCAATGATACGAGAAGTCTAAGGATTGAAGAATATACACGAAACCTACAAATTCATAATAACTGTTTGTTTTTTTTAAACTCTTGTTTTTTGTCTGTCTTGCCTTTTGTGCGGTATTTGTTGTTGTTGGCCATGAAGTGTACATTTGTTATATAAAAACATCAAAAATATATATACAGTATATATAAAAACTTACAGTACATCCAAATCATTGTCTTTGTACATCCAGAAGTTGGTGGAAACAATCCCAAGCTCCTCTTTTGTTCCATCAAGTCCAACAAAGACCAGGAAAGAGCCCATACCATGACGCACCATACCCAAAAGTGATTGGATCTCTATTCACACAAGGAAACATGCAAAGGACAGAACAGATACATGGACCATTAAGGGTATGAATGAATTATATTTACTCTTATTAATGACACTGAAACCTTTTCATGAGCAACTTTTAACAACAAAATCTCCCCTGTCTATGTTCTTAACTACTTTATTGTTGATGTTTGTTTTTCACAAGTTGAGCTGAACCATTTTGTACCACCTGCAACGATATGATTACTTTCAACACTTATTAATTTGCTGAATATATACATACATGTACTTTTGGAAATTAAAATGAAAATAACAAGTAAAGAGCTGATAGCAAAAACAAGAATTGGTAGAGAAAGTTGTATTTAAAGTTATAAAATCTGTGTAGTAGAGGAAAAAATTGGCTGACACTAAATGATGAGTACCTGTGATTTGTTCATAAGTTGTAATTCTTTCACTACTAATAAATGTGTACAGTTGTTCTGTGCGTTGATTGGCTCTGCCTCTCCAAAACCCCTCCTTCAACATCCTTTTTCGGACTGCCTGTGGTGCAGCAGTATAGGGTGAAGCTGCATCTTCTTGATCATTTCAGCCTCCCTATCTGAAGAGTCGTGTGAGTCTGAGTGAGGCTGCTTCTTAACTGTTTCTTGTGTCAGGTCTCTCCGAAGTCATTTAAAATGTTAGAGCTATATCAGGGCTGAAAGAAATGCAGCCATGCACCGACTATTTGTATTCTATTTTACATTATTAGTTACTCAAAGAAATTAATTCCAAGGACTGGCTTAAAAGTATTCAATTATCAGTTCCACTTTATCGATCTACCATTGTGCATTTAAAAAATACAATTTCAGGAAACAACATGAAATAACAACTCTAGCACATTCTGTATTACCTGGTTTGTGTTGTATGCGGTGGGGCAGAAATTTCTGGAAGGTGTTGAAGATTCCCGCATTGGAAATGACAATAGGGGCACGGACTTCAATCTCCTCTTGTCCTTTTAACACTGTCACACCTTACAGACATAAACAAAAACTGATTATTTTAAGGAAAAATATTTTGATATACATATAAAAAAAGATAATTTCATAAAGGTTGTGTGGTCTTTTGGGGTAAAGTAGGGTGATCCATTATAAAAGGCTTGGTAAATGCTTTTGTTGACAAGAAAAACAGTCAATCACATGGATCCTGTCCTATCAATATCTTTACTTGCAATTGACTTAAGACATTTCTCTGGTAAAATATCTAAACAGGAAGTCAAATTAACAAAGAAAGTTGTGCACACATGCATTCCAAATTCCACTTCATAAAAGTTTCTGTGCGTCCCTCTTCTTCTCACCATAGACCTTCCCCTGCTGGTTGAGCAGGACGCGCTGTACAGGGGCCCTGACAAGCACAGTCCCCCCTGCCTGCTGAATAACTGGGATGAGGTGAAATGCAAATTCACTGGCACCCCCACGTGGGTAGTACGCTCCACGCTTGTAGTGATGGAGAAGGAGGGCATTGATGAGAAAGCTGGACTCTTTAGGCGGGACACCTAAAATGAAATAATGAAGAGCAATAAGAGGAAAATGCAGAGTGAGTGTGACTGACATGCAAGTTTGTATTTTTATTACCATAGAAGAGGTAGGCGGACAGCGCCTTCAAGTCCTTGTTCTGTGTGAGGCGGGACATTACTTCTGAATGGTTGGTCGCTGCTAGGCGGAACACACATGATATGCGATGTAATAGGCCTGTACGGACCAGAAAGTTAACCAGCCAATAGGGAATCATCTTCAGGATGGCAATGAGGGGTGTCCGTTTTGAGGCTACCTGCAAAATGAGGTAAATTATAAGAATCAGAGACACACTAATATTTAAAAATATTTTCCTTAAAGAAGCATTTTAGGTGGTTGGCATTTAAGGTACTTTCAGGCACCTGCTTACTGACATTTGCCTGGCAGTCTCAGCACGCCCTGCTACCTCCACCTAATACTCTGGCTATCACAACAGAGCTACTTTCCAGAAGCGGGTCTGTCAAAATGTGTCACCTGCTAAAACTAGTAGGCAGTTACTGCCTCTGTATCTCAGCTTTTAAGGTAGGATGAAGAAACGAGATAAAACCTTTAATACATTAGTGAAAAAGGACACTTTGGACTTAAGCTAGTAAAGCGCTTTTATAGTCTTCTTACTACTTAAAGTGCTTTTCACACTGCGTGTCACATTCACCCATTAACACCACATTCACACACTGATGGCAGAGTTTGCTATGGGTCTTTTTCAAACCGGCCACTACACCCTCTCCCTACCCACTACCCACTACCCACTATCCCTCACGTTTGAGCGTCCTCGTGGAGGGTCCGCCATATTAAGTCTGTCCCAAACCAATTAGCGGGGCGTGGTAGTGGGTTATAAAACCCTCCACCAGCGAGTGTGCACCGATGCCGACTTTCGGATCACGTGCAGCGTCTATTGTGTCCGGTCGTCATGGATTAAGCAACCTGTGAGTTCAAGGGTCTATAAACACTGCTCCAACTAAGATAGACATTTAATATCATCATACAGACGTTAACAACTTCACATGTGTTTTGTATTGAGGATTCAATAAATGTAAAGTGTTTTATATTTACAGGGACTGTTGCAAAAACAAAAGAATATTAAATCATGTTGCAGACAACTTTTCGCTGTTAATATTTATTTCTTATTTTTCTACTTTTGATGTCTTTGTGAAATCTCAATTCAACAACAAAAAAAATACACTTTTTGCTGCTCTGATGTTCAACAACATTATCCTTGTCTTTGCATTAATTTAGGACACCCTGTTCTATGAAATTACAATAAATATACTGAAATTATAAATTACAATAAACAATGTAGGCTCAATCTAATAGTTTTGTTAGAAGTCTACACTAATATAACTAAAGAAGAAGAAAAATCTAAGCTACATACATTTTTTTACAGAATGCATTAGCTAGCTACAAAAAAAAAGCTGTTCTCGCAAGATACCGCTGAGTAACCATGGTAACATACAGTTCCCATTTCCACCCGAGAGAGGGAAGTTTTTCCCAAAGCCTGCCGCTGTATTTCTACCCTACACCTTGATGAAGGGGACTTCATTCAGCTGCGAGTGTGACTTCTAACGGAGTGCACTCCATCACGGAGGGGGAGGGGGGTGTAGGGGTTGGTTTGAAAAAGGGCCGATGTAAAGTGTCCATCAGTATTAACTAATCCCATTCATATGCATCACCATGCTGCCTACACAGCAGCAGGAGCAGTGTGAGGTTCACACTCAAAGGAAACTTCAACATGTGCCTGCAAGAGCTGGGGATTGAACCCCGGCATCCCAGTTGAGAGACTACCACTGAGCCGCAGCCGCTCAGGTATGTTGGACATGAAGTAAGACAAAGAAAAATGTAAAGGAGAGGATCTTTGAATTAACTACCTTGATTGTTCTATTAAACTCTGCCTACTGACTTGTTTCATCATTACCTCCCTCCCATTCTACCTTCATTAATCTGGAAAATTCATCGATGGCGTCCTCTTCTCCTGGAAACTGCTTCTTCAGGCTAGCTGCCATCTCAGTCTTCCCTGCATGGATGTGATACTCCCTGTGAATTAGATAAATAAGGGAAGATGGGTCAGAAAATGTGGAACATATTTTGATTCATTTGAAGACAGGTTATTTGTCCAGTGCAGATACTTTCAAAACGATGGAAAAATTACCCTTATAGGAAATATTGTTCATTTTCAGGTTTTCTTCTGTTGTAGTTTATAACTTGTCATTTATACTTAATGATAATTAATGTTCTCATAAGCTATGCACAGCAAATACAGAAAGAAAATGAAACAATGATGAGAAGAAAGAATCAAGAACAATAGTTGTAAGACATGCCTTACCTGCGTTTGTCATGCTGACCCAGAATCAGTGTGTCAAAGTGCTGTTCCAGGCGTGTGAACTGTAGTTGTCCATCTGTGATCTGATCCAGGGCAACCCTTAACATGCTGTTTTCATGAAGCTGGCCTAGGTAATGAATACCTGTGGGTAACAGGAGAGAGATTTTATATCGTTAAAAACAATATGAAAACAGTACTGTCCTACAGTTTATAGCATAAGGAGTTACAGTTTTTATGTGTTATGTTCCCCCCACCCCCACATTAACATAACCGTTGTGGTATAAACAAGGTGAGTGAGTATTGTGGGCAGTCAGGTAAGATGGAGCCCTAAAATACTTCACTTGTTCTTATCTTTCTCACACCTATAAAGGCATTACATTAATACATTTCTTAATTTTTCTGTCTCTGGGTTAGATATAACTCACCCTCTGAAATAAATGTTGACACTTTGTAGGCTCATTGTAGCTGCAGGGAAAGAGTGTTTGCGTGTGTTTGTTTGCCTTCTTACCCACATCAAACTCGAATCCCTTATTCTGGAAGGTGTGAGTGCAGCCCCCCGCTTGATCATGTTGCTCCAGAACGACAACCCTTTTCCCAGCTTTGGACAAAAGGGCTGCTGCAGACAAACCTCCCACACCACTTCCAATAACTATGGCGTCCAACGCAGGGGGAACTCTGTCTACACGAAACCCTGTGAGAAAACACACGTTACACATTTAGTAGAGGGTTGTGAGACTGGTTTAGAAAGATGTTTTCTTTACTTCTGTATAATTGGTCAACTACATTTAATGGCTTCACATTATTCATAGACCCTTATGTTGACTGCAGTTATTTGTGGTATTTTTCAGACACCATTTTTAGAATAACCAACACTAGGAAGTGCTGTTGCTTCTAAAACTCAGCCTGGGTCCTATGGCAGGAGAAAAAGATCGGCCATCTGAACCTAGAGAGGCCTTCACCAACTGCAGTTCACCATTTTTCACTTCAGGGCACCATACAGTGCTTAACTTATGTCAAAGAAAGCTTACAAGGGTTCTTGAGATAGCGGTGTGTTAGTTGTGAGTAGGCTTGCATCTTTTTAAAAATATTTATCTGGACCTACATATCTCAAAATCAGGTAATTTGTTATTCAAGACATTGTCCCCTGCATCTGGTTGCATAGCAGTCATTGCTGGGCTCCTGAATGACAGAATTATGACCAAGGAGGGCGTCGATGTCAAGAGATCAGAGGAGCAGGGGAAATACCTTTTGGCAGCAGGGGGTGCTGCAGCTTCACTATTCGACAGCTTTACTCACCATCACGCAGCAAAAGTTGACGGAAGGGGAGGAGGTTGTTCAGGGGGAAGCGTATCATCACTGGATAGTGAGAACGATAATCTCTAAGACTTATTTAATAAACCAAAAAAAAAAAAATCAGCTTTTAGGTTTGTGACAATGCATTGCTAAGCTAGTCCAAGAGTTTTTTGGGGTGTTTTTTTTTTAATTATATAGCATGTATAGAGAGTTGGTTGTTTCTCATCTGTAAGATTGGGGTTGTACTCCTGCAGTCACATGTCTAAGTGTCCTTAGGCAAACTGAAATCCCTGCTATGCCGGTAGTGTGTGACTGGATTAGTGCTGATGAGAAGTTTACATAGCAGCCTCTGTCATCAGTGTGTGAGTTGGTTAAAGTGAGATGGAGTGAAAGAGCAGTTTGAGTAATCAGACAACTAGAGTAACCCAAGTCCATTTACCATGTACAAAAAATAATGACATTTAAATACCCAAACCTAATTTGAGAATTCTGGCACAATGTTTTGACAGTTACTTATAAGTCTACTTGAGTTTGGATGTTTACACTTCATCACCCCCTCTGATCCTAATGGAGTCATTATAGAGTAAGTGAGACACACATGTCCTTGGCTCATAAAATCATTGTAGTATTTTTTTTTTTTTAAATAGTCAAGCTGGTTATCTAATGGGAGTACATGAAAGGTGTACTGGTAGATCTTTGACAGATTTTGAGATACCGGTCTGGACCAAATTTCAAATCTAAGGCCCAGGCAAAAACAGCAGGGCTTCTCAGTCAAGGTAATTAAAAACAGGGCTTTTGTGACAATCCTTTAGCACATCCTTCAGAACAACGGAGTACCCTTTTACGTCTCTCTTTGCCCCAACCATCTCCCCTGATCGCCATCCCAGACAGACTAAATTATCATTTTATCACATCACTTAGAGCAGTTGCGTCTACTGCAAGCAAAAATTGGTCCTTTTTTGTATAAGAAGCTAACCCTAACCCATAGAAAACATATCTGCTAGCATTTATTTTCCTTGTTTTTCAAATCAGTCAGAAAAAAAAAATGTATTTCAACAGCCCAAGCAACAATCATTTAAACGCTACACTTGTGTTTTTGATACAGTCAAAATTAGTTCAAAATTAGTTGAGCTTGGAAAGATAATACGAAGCTCAGGTGGACAGTACAATTAAATTTGCCAGTAATAAGGAGACGCAATGATCCTTAGGGTTCTAGACTGTCAGAAACAACCTCTTACCTCTCTTCAGCCTTTCATCCCTCTCTCTGATGTCTGTGACCAAGGGCCCGGGTGGCCTCAGGGACTTTTCGCTGAACACCTTGTAGCGTTGCCCAGTGATCAGAAAGAACATGACGACCGCTGCCAGCATTGCGCAGCTTAGTAAACCAAGCAGCCACCACCACATGGTTTCTCCACAATAGAGCACTGGCAATTGGATGAAAAAAAAAAAACCAAACAACTGTAGAAAAACAGTTGTGAGGTAGATTGAGAGAGTAATCCAAAATGAGAAAAGATGGGGAGAGGGTAGGGCTGAAAGATGTCTTCCACGAAAGGCTCTCCCTTTTAAAAGAGTGCCTAACTGTAGATGAGGAATTATTAAAGGGAGGGGGTGGAGGAAAGTGAATGGAGGGAAAAGCCATATTCAATTAATGGAAGCAAGTCAAGGAACATTATAACACGTGACATTTTGGTAATTCCAACTCCTCAAAAAGCTGATAACACATTCTCCACACTTCAGACATGAGACCTGCAGAGAAGAGAGAGCTGACTGTTTGTCACTTCACATAAAGAATTGATTTGCTGCTTGTTACTTAAATGCCTCTGGGTGGTTATATTTTACAGACATATCAATGTAGCTGACATCATATTGGTTCCTCTCTACATAATTGGAAACAAAGATTCCTTTAGAGTGGCTCTTAATCAGTTACTAAAAGGGCACTTGGCTGATATGGTTTGGTTGAATTTCTTTAATGCCAAGTGTCCATTAACAACTATAGAGAAATGCTTTGTAGCAGGCCTTTGACGCTGTTGTAGGAAGGATATTAGTGTAAAATAGATGATAACGATTAATCTACTTAGTGTATCTGTTACGTCAAGGGAAAAAATAAGGAACTGGATTAACTAAAAGTATTAATTATCAAAAAGGCCAAACGCAAACAAAAACTGATGCTGCAACATACAACAATCAACACTGGCTACTTACAACACACAATGAACTGACACAGAAGGGAAGAAACACAGTTAGACATGGGTAATCAGACACAGGTGAGACTAATGACACAGGTGAAGACAATGAGGGCAATCACACTGGAGGGAAACACACAGCGGCAGGAGTAAACACAAGACAAGAAACACTGGAGACTAGAACTACAACATAAATCAAGAAACACGAAGATACACAGTGAACTCAAGAATGTAACATAACCACTAGAACAAAGAAACACAAGGATAAAAAAACTACAAAATAAAACAGGAAACAGTTGAGACTAAACTATGAAACATTAAGACAAAAAACACACAAGGGAAACATGCAACACTAGGATGGACAGGAGAAATGAAAACATAACCTAAACACTGAAATATAAGACCAAATCATGACAGTATCTGTATCAATCATATCGTAGGCTATGTGGTATTACCGGAAATGATTTGTTTTCAAAATGTAGAACAAAGCTGCTCTGTCATAGATTGCGCAGGCAGGCTACAGAAAGTCAGACAAAAATACGCACAAACACACACACACACCAAACTTTCCCCGCTCCCCTCCAGCAACATCATATCATTTAAAGCTAACCGTAACCCTCTTTTCCCTTCCTCGTTTCCACAGCGTGACCAAAGGTGCACACTTTGGGTTCTACTTTGAACCTATAAGCAAACATTTCAACTACAGTAGCATGACGTCCTACTGAGGGTGCCTTTTCATATTTACCACACTACCTCTCGTTTGCGTTTTTTTGGGGTGTGAAAATCGGGGGTCCAATTTCCACAAATCAAAAAATTGGAACTGGCAGAATTAAATGGTCACATTAATCTAGCCTAGTAATTATATATTTCTTAATGTAATGGAAATGTTGACATCAAATTTGTTTTTGTGGTTGGCAAACAAAAATATTGTGATTAGCCTAAAAATACAAAAAATGTAATAGGCCTAGGCCACTAAAAGTGTAGTCGGCCAAATCTTGCTATATTTTTGAGATACTCATGATGTAATAAGATGACAAGACAATCTGTTCATTATTCGAGTAATTAACAATAGGGATGGGATACTGACCTAAAAGATAGTAATTGGCCTTTAGAGGTCAGTCTTCTGTTATTTTTGTGTTTAAGAGAAGATTTAGTTAATATGCAACTCCTTTTTTTTAAGACCACATTTTTCCGGATTTCAGTTTTTTACACATTCATTTGGTAAGTTTTCACTGCAAGGGACAACACGCACTGGGAACATGTCTGCTTTTGTGCCAAAGATGAGGACACAGCTCCAACTTTATTTATAGAGTAGACTTTCCCTGGGAGGTTGAGACGTGTGATATCCATTCATTGGAGCACACCATCCGCTCCCCCTTTTTAAAAATGGGAACCACCACTCCTGTCTGCCACTCCACAGGCACTGTCACGTGCCTCCACGTGGCATTGAAGAGGCATGTAAGCCAAGCAAGCCCAACAAGGTCCAGAGCATTTAGCTTTTCCGGTCGAATCTCAATACATTTACTTAAAAACCCTTTAATTTTTAAACAAAAATTGAATTGAATTTAAAAAAACGTTTTAGTAGAGATTTATCTTTCTATTGAGAGATTTTATAAAGAAAACACAAAACCATATACTTCAGATGAAAGTTGTGTTTTGTCCCTTCCTGTCCCACCAGGTGTGGCAACAGAGACTTAGTGGCAGGTTTAATGTTTCCCAATTACACACTTAATCACAAGTTCAGCTTCTTTTGAATTGTCAATCTGTAAAAACTTTTTAAAAAGACAATCGTGTGTGTTTGTTGTGTTTGATTTAAAAAAAAAAAAATATTGGCATCTTTGGCAATGCACTGTTCTCTTTTTACACATTCTATTTATCTCTGTTTGATTTCATTGGTTTGATTAGGGATACATTTTACTAGATCTGTTAGTTGGGAAGCCATTTGCTTTTGTATGTCTCATTTTTCAGTACCGTTATGTTACCTTGATGAGGGGTCGCTACAACATTGTAATGTCCTTGTTATATTTGGCTGTATGTATGTGTGTGTGTTACTTCACTTTACTTTTTGTATAGGCTAAAGTGCACTTTTCCCTAAAATACCTGGATGTAGACTGCAGCCTTTCCTCTGGTATTCTCCCTGTATACTTGTACTGTTCTATTTAACCTTGGACTTGACTCATGCTGCCATTATTTAATGGTTATTTTGTCAAATAAAGCCATGTGCTTGCAGTGTGTTTTACGGTTTTACTATTGGGAACTATTGGAAGAATGGAACCAACATTGTGGATCTAAAAACTCAGGGATAACAGTAAAGTTACTCCTAACCACAAATTCTGCTTAGTGGCCTCTTGATCTTGTCATTAAATCTTGTTGTTGTGGTCAAATCAAAAATACATCATGTAAGTGTTAAAATGTCAGAAACTGTACTTTTTGATAAATAAAAGTATGTCTCACAATAAAAACAACACAGAAAATGTATCACAGCTGATTTCAATCAAATGTATTTACTCACTTTCAGGTGAAACATGAACAATGTCTGATTCCACAATCACAAGTCCTGCAATAAATTGACAAGGTTCATGCTTGATCAGAACTTTTATTGAAGGGTTTTATATGAAATGTAGTCATCCGAACTTAAAGGAGCACTCCACAATTCAGCCACTGAAAACTCTTTCCCATTGATGTCACATATGTTTTTGCTTAGTGTGGCTTTCTCTAAAAGTTTTGAAGATAACCCAGATGGAGTGAAATTGATGTCTCAATTATTTTTTATTATTATGTTTTGAGCCAGGTGACAAATCATACAACAGAAAAAACAGAACTATGTGGGATTCAGGGGTTTTTCATCTAGACCAATTTCTTTTAAATAAAAACTGAAATGTTTTTTAATTCTCCTAATATGCTTCATTTTGTTATAAAACCCTTCAATAACATGTTTTTGGCACATAAAGAGTATACATGTACAGTAAACCTAAACTTGGAGCAACCCCCTTTTTTATTTACTCAAAAATATAGCCAACAAACCTTTATTCATAGGAACTGGATATAAATCGGTAATCTCAAGACACTGGTCACTTGACAAAGGTATGGCTGTTCCATGAATTTCAAGTTTAAATGCATATCGTTAAAGAAAGATACAGCCGACATGGTTTTATTGCATTCATGACATTTTATAGAATAAGGACACAGTGAGGTTTTGGAATGTCCTCAAGAGACCACCATGTGGTGCATTACAACACCAAAGACTTCAAAATATAGCTGTCAGACAAAGAATATCTGCTATGTTCAAGCCACTTTTGAAAACTAGAGCATACATAGAAATGTTATTTACAAGACCCCATAAAAGGGTCTTCTCTAATACAACTATTTCTATACTGTCTAACAATTCATTGTGCATCAAAAGTACTCAGTAGCTGCCACAATATAAAATCTGAGTACAAACAAGCTGCTCAAGGAGCATTCTTCAATTGGCACCATGGGCAGTGTCACATGCACGGTGACCCACAAGGGCACAACACAACAGCTGAATGCAGAAGTGTTTACATGGCACATGTTCTGAAAGTTCACATTTTGTTAATACTAAGCAAGAATCTCATACTTACTTAAACAGGAGCTAGTATATTACTATGTATCTACATGCTATCTACATGCTGTTAACAGCTGAGTTAAGACTACAAAAAAAAATCTGTGAATTTGAATTATGAATAAAAAAAGTAAAAGTGCCAATTATAAATAATAGTTTCAGTTTGGAGTGGAATGTTTTCCGATTAAAAACACATGTATGTGTGCCCACGTACATGTGTGCTGTAAGTTTCAGGAGGAACTGATCATTTTTCAGCTGATGTGTTTGAGGGATTTTGTACTCTGATATTCTATGCTTGTTGATCATTACACTTTCAACTGCGCTTGCACCTGATAAGCAGTTTTGTTTCAATGTGCTGTTGTTTGATTGCTTCATGGTACTTTTCACGGATATGATGAACTAGGAGCTGTATGAGTTTGTGTGTAACAGGGCGGCACAATACTGTGTTTTTTTCTGCTGCAATTTAAATATGAATAAATAAATGAATCTGTAACCTGATTCATTCAGGGATATTCATGCAGTTCTCTTTTAAAACTGATATCCTTATGATTCCATGGATAAAAACAAATACCCCTTCCTACTTCTACAGGGTTCAGCCTTATCCCTCTAATTCTCAGACACAAGCATGGACAGGTGAAGACAGTACACAAGTGGAGCGACTCATTTCATAATCAACTTTGGGATCAACCTCTGTGTTACAGTAACTTAGATGTTACCCCTTCTAATGTTGTCTAATCAGCATGATGCACCAGCCCTGTAACAGTCACTTCATGAAATGAACTGTACTGACATTGACTCACACATTACACATCAAATAAAACGTATGTGCGCTACATGTTTAGCCACTGTAAGGATGCATGCCACAGCATGTCCTGTTAAAAGTCTGCATATGTAGCCTCGAGGTGCTGCTGATAAGGGGAATAGCCAACATGTATTTATTGCCACCTTGTGTAACTGTGGGTCTGCTTTAGGAATGCAGGTGATATTGTCAGTGATAGTAAACATGTATGTTCACGGGTATGGGAATCCAATGAGTGCATGCATGGCAGTCAGTTCTCCCTGTACTCTGGTAAAGGGCTTCTTCTCATTACACAATACAGATTTAACCTGGATTAGTTATGGAGAAGGAGAACCTTCATTTTTGTATCAAGCAGCCAAAAAGTAGCAGTGTGAGGGGTTTTGGTTAATATGTGTGACATCACATGTCCTGCGATGAGACAATTACACATGCGCACTTGTCACTGTCAATATTGAAACAACACATCATGCACACTAGTGTGCAACTACATTAAATATATGCTTACAAAAGAGAGCACAGATTGACAGTGGAGTTTACTTTCATTGTTGGCACCTGGTAATAAAAAGATTGAAATCTTATTTAAAAAAGTAGTTTGACAATAGAAAAGGTGTGTTTTTGTGCTTTTCACCGCAACTAAATCATTGCATGGGTTAGACAATTAACAGTTTAAAGATAAATTATACAAACAACTTGCCTTTTTCATTTATGCTTTTGTAAATTGAAGACCTTATGGGCAGCCACACTATTAAACAAACAGCTTTAATTTATCTAGTTTGTAGTTGTGATAGGCATTTGTCAATTTCTTTTTAACATTCTAGGATAACGTTTTGGTCAGTTGATAAGTTTGTGTTACGTAATTTACTGGCACTAACTGCGTACAAATGAGGTGTTAACTCAGTGCTGATCATGAAATGTAAACAGTGACAAAATCTGCTGATGATCATCAGTAATGGCACACAGATAATTAAGAAATACAAAAGTGTCTGCTCTAAAATTAAGCACAAATAGACAACTGCGCACACGCACACACGCACGCACGCACGCACACACACACACACACACACACACACACACACACACACACACACACACACACACACACACACACACACACACACACACACACACACACGCACATTTTTTCTCAATTCTTCTACTGACTTCTTTCTCGTTCATGTTTCTGTGTTTCTGACTATTCCTTTTTTTCCTGTCCTCAAAGCTAAGACAAATGTATTCCTGTTTAAATAATGGATGTTTTATCTAACACAATGTAAAATGTTCAGCATTCACCCCTGTAAAACTGCTATTGTAAGGGTCAGATCAGATTTTGTGTTGATAGGAACAAGTTGTTGTAAAAACATCCACTATTTACACAGTTTTATATTTAACTTTACACAGTAGCATATCTTCAGTGCTGTTCGCTCGCCTTTATTTCCTCCTTAGTCCTCCCTCCACAGACGCCCTCTAGAAAACCCAGGTGACGGGAACCCACTGAGGGTTTTTAGAAACCGTATCCAAGGCCGCCTTGACTGTGCGATAGGTCTCATCCAGGTTGTCATTGATGATGCTGAGGTCAAAGTAGTGGCCGTAGGCTGCCTGGAGTTTGGTGCTCTCATCACATGTCCTCTGCAGCTCCCCATCCTAAGATGGAAAACACAAGGTTTCAAACTAAATTTCTTAATGGGATTTTTAATGGAATGTCAGTAACCTTCCTGGTACCTTTTCAAGTTTATACTTTTTATGCAGCTAACTGAGGTGAAAGTGTCTAAGGTTCTGTTTAATTGGCATTTATCTCATGTATCTGTATCCCCAATTAGTGTGACAGAAAGAACATGTAACATAGATATATAAATATACCTAAAAATCTTCTAAGAGTACAGTAAACAATTACAATAAAAAAAGCTTAGATACAAAAAAACAGATAAAAAATAAAACCAGCAGCACAGTTAGCACCAGTCATTCAATTTATGCAGCACAGGTCCATCTGTTACTTATTTTATTTGTGTGAGAGGGTTGGGTTACGATCTTGACAGCCTGTGGAAGAAAAACTGTTAAGCATTCTGCTGGATTTAGCAGAAATGCTCCAAATACCTCTCGCCTGAAGGTAGGAGGGAGAAAAGTTTGTGAGATGGATGCAGGTGGTCCTTTATGATTCTGGGGGCCCTGCACAGCGCTGATTGTAAATCTACAGCAGGATGGGGAGAATGGTGTTTCTTTTCTCTTCATGTAAATGAAGATACTATGAGTTTTTCTTACCGTCAAGGTCTTGGTAACCACTCCTGCCTCTGCAGCCGACTGGTTCATGGCCTTGAGCACCTCGAAGTCAGGAGACTGAAGGAACACCACATAGGGCAGGAACTCTGAGGTCCTCAGCACTTTGAGAGACTGGAATATAACATGAACACACAAACAATTTTGATCACAAAGACTGTGTTGAAAATACTAGGTCAGGATTCCACCAGATGGCTGGAGTTTCCTTACTGGCCACACTTCAGTACTTGCTTTGTGCAGTCCTATTGCGTCAGAAAAATGCCCTTGAGTAAGGCACATGACACTCAGCTGACAGAATTGAGCTACATCACATTTTCAAGGCTGTTCTTGGTGTCTAACCTTCCCAGGACAGTGTTCAAATGAAATGTATTTGTATTACTTTTATGTATTGTTATTGGTAAAGTGTGTAGGCTATAAAGGATAGAAAGCATAATGCCACTTTAACAGCACTACAAAGCCAATGCTCAAAAATGTGGCATTTCTGTGTGTACCTGAGGGTTTGCATCTAGAATGCAGACACGCCCTGCCTCCACGACTTCATGTATGGAGTCGATCTTGATTCCATAGAGGCTGCCGTCATACTCTCCATGTTCAAGATAGCATCCGTTCTTGATATCAGCCTCCATCTTGCTCCGGCTGGTGAAAGCATACATCCGACTCTCTTGATCCCCCTTTTTGGGCTTCCTAGAAGTGTCTGGATAGTGGGGGAAAAGGAATCATGAACATGCACATATGGGTGCTAATAATCTTTGGCACTGACCCCTCAAAAATTGATGACAGGTTTTTTGGTGGCCACATGTAAAGTGGCAATCTGAAAACAATAGAAAAATGGAAATTTAACACAGCATAACACCTCTTTTTGATTTAAACTACGCATTATCAACTCAAAACCAAAGTTATTTGTAAACAATGGGGGTTTTAACTGACAGTCTATTAGTTCACTGCTTCTTGCACAACCCCAATTCCCTTTCTGACCTTCTGACCTGAAGCCTTGGCTGTGTTTCCCCTAGGTTTTACTTCTAGGGGCGGTGGCCCACCAGGCAGGGACATAAGCAGGGTAGACATATTTCTTAACTTTACTTAATTCATTAAAAGTCAAAGATTTATTTTATTTTTTTTAAACAGTACATTATAAATTATAAAGTTGAGATTCTACGATAACACTTGTTACTTGTTAGATGTTACTTTAGCCAGCAGAACAGAGGGTTCTGTTGATGAGACAGAGTGGGCAACAAGTACAGTACAGGGACTCAACTTGCACCCATGTATAAGTCAAACAACTTGTTAAGAACAAACATAAAAAGCAGAAGGTAGTGCTGAAAGTTCCAGCCTACTCTGACTACTCTAACTTGTTTTAAAAGCACACATTGTTTCGAGACACGCTCATCAACAGACAGCTCAGTGCGCTTTTCTCTCTCTCCCAATAAAAGTCAATGTAAATCAACCATCAACGAGCTCTCTCCCCCCCCCCCGCTATGAATATAAAACAACAATAATCCATCCAGGTCATCAAAAAGAGCAATAGACAATTTAATGTTTAATGTGTGATTACTTACATGGAATGGTGGTGCCAAAGAGTAAAGGATCCCTTAGTAGAAGCTTGTTCTTTAGTCTCCGCCGCCCAACACCTTGGGCACCAATCAAAATGAGGGTTTTCCTCTTAAAAGGTGGGACCTTGGCCACCTCCTCATAGAGCAATATTTCATGTCTGTCAAACTCTAAGAAAGGAAGTCCGACAGAAGAGAAAAAGGAGAGAAGACAAAGAAAAATAACTTAAAACTTTCACTGTTTTTACAGAGGTTAAAACTTGATTTATCAGTAGACATAGTTTAATGACTCGGCCCAACAATGCAGCATGATATAAAGGACATGCTTTGTTACCTGCATTTTTAGTGGTCACATACATCATTTTCTTCTTTTTCTTCCCTCCAACACCAGTACAAAGATTTCCTGCGGCATAGATGAAGCATTACATTACTTCAAGCACTGAAGTTATCGAGTCAAGTTCTTCATTCACCCACCCTCCTCTCTTAGCTTAGCAAAAAAACAACTTAAGATCGAGGGAAAATAGCTAATGGGGATCAGTGTGAAGGAAACACTATTGACTTATTAAATACCTAATCACTGTTTTACAGGGGGTGAGCCTATAATTACACCTGAGCCGCCAAGCCAATCATCTTATTACCACTTTACCCACTGTTTGTCCAATCAGAGAAAGTGAAACAATCCAGTGCGGGTAACAGTTCCAATCTCACCAACCTCTGAGCCATAACACTAAACCGCTATGGACAGATATTAAGTCAATGATATGCCCCCAGAATGTGTTTATGACACTACAGTGTTTATACATTTAGCCAACATACAAACATTTGGAGAGCCATGAATGTTTATCTTTTGTAGATGTTTGACTTGAAATGCAAAACTGTAAACATGCATTAAAAAAATCATACCAGAGAATAGCTAGATGCTCTCTCGCAGTTGAACTTTTAAGTTTTTTATTCTCTCTTTACAATACTTGCTTTGCTTTTATTCAGGGAGGCTGGACGAAAAAGTTTAACATGTCACCAATTTCACTGTGAACTACATACACAGAGTCAAACAAGAGAACATACAATTTGGCCTTGTAAGTCTGAATTAGAGTACTCGTGTGCTCGCTCATTTTAAAGAGAGCCAGCTCTGAGTTGGTCCCTGAAGTCAGACATCCATGGGACGGATGAAAACAATGTGCTTTCAAACAAATGTACAGGTACAAATTGTCAGAAAATATAAAATCATATGTCTTGTGCTGATGGTGGCTGTGTTATGTACAGACTACAGAACAACAAGATTGAAATGTTCAGAGGCGCTGCCATGAGCTTGTCAGGTACTTCTGCCCTAAGAAAACCAGATAGAATAAATGGAGGCCCTGCTGAGCTATGATAATTTATCACCAATCATACATAATTACTGCAATTACAAATGTATAAATTAATACTCTTAAAGTAAATAAAAGCTGACCACAGACACATATTTAGTCAGACATCAGACTTGGGCTAATGCATTTTTCTTACGTTATAAAAAGTCACACCTTACTTGAACATTTAAGACCGATTTGAACAATCAACATTTAACACTCCTACACATGTGGCCGTGTATATTGCACATTTTAGTACTAATTTAATAAGTAGATCAAAATGAGAAGTCGTTTTAAGCAAGCTGATTGTTAGTCACTCTATAAACCTATCAAAGACAGACGTAGACATTGTAACCAGACTATCTTATCTGTGGCAGGCTGCGTTATGTTTATGGCCTGGTGAAATGTGTCTTCATACACACTAAGCAGTTCACTGCTCCGGTGAATGGGCCCACATGTGACGTTATTCCAAACAGAGATTTATTGTAAAAAATTAGTCATGGAAAAAGAGATCCCTAGGAGTTATCGTGTTCTGCATGACAGCAGAAAAGTTGAAGCATGACGTGTTAACAGTTCATTCAAGTCAAATGCTTTTATTTGCAGATCTAGATCACAGGGTCTCCAATGTGCCTATAGCACATACACATATGCAAAGCACGCAAACAAGGGATACTCTTTAATACCATTACTATGCTCTTCTTGTTTATTTTTCTAACAGTTACCTGCTGGTGCAAGCTCAACATTTGTCTTGACAAATGCTTTCCTCTTCTCCTCCAGCATCTGACTGGGAATCAGCCCCGTGCTACCACCCTCTACATGACGGGCCTGTTTGAAACACATACAAAGACCCATTACCGAATACAAGCATTTAAAAACAAAAACCACAATCAGTGTTCATGTGATTGTATTAAACGATAATCTCTGGAAAATGGATTTAGAATGTCAATTTTAATGACTTAAAGCTTTCTGTGAATAACAAACAACACAAAAGGGAAAACAAATGCAAATGCATTTAAAAACACATTATGTGTTTGTACTCCACCTGCCACCAGTTGACATCATCTTGGTTGACTATCTGCAGAATGTCTCCTGTCTCAAACCTTAAGGCCGCCTCCTTACAGGGAATCAGGTTGTCGTTACCTGGGTCATAATCATAGTGACACTTAAAGAACACCTGGGAAAATGAAAAAACAGAAAAGGGACTCAATAACATGTTTGTTGTTTTTGCATTCTCAAAGATTCATTCTACAACTGTGTGCTTCTTACTTAATATTATGTCTGGCCATTTGTTGACCCATTTTAACTAAACTAATTAATGGTAGTACAACTATTCTCTGTGTTCTATTTTTGTAGCTTTTACCTGTCTTGGTGGTATTGCTTCATGGTAGCTGGGTAGTATCTTCAGTACCACACTTCCACTGGCTGCCTGCAGCTCCTCCTGCAGCACCCTAGGGTCCTGCCCCACCTCTCGTCCATTCACCTGTGGACACGTTTGATGAAGAAACCTTTCTGAATTGACAAACTGATAGACAAATTAGCGGCCCCTAATGCCATGTCCTCAAGGAGGTCTCAAACACAACAAGACTTTAGTGAGCAGGAAACATTAGAAAAGAGGTCACAGGAAAGATCTTTATGCCTTCACAGGCACAAGATCAGATCAGGATAGGGAGTCACATCATGTGCCTTGGTTGACAAAAATCACTGTTTATAATCATATCTGAATAGCAATGAAAGTATAACAATAGCAAACAATACTTTCTTTTGATCTCATTAAAGGAGCAATTGAACAGAAGCTGCTGCCATAGCCAAGCTAATCAAAAGAAATCTCCTCCTTGTGTTACACCCAACATCAATGCATCTGTTGGTTGCCCAATCTCTGTCCAACTCATGGCACTCATCATCATCAGACAACCAAGTGCCACGTGTATCAAACTATTTGAACAACTTAATACTGCACTACTGAGACTTATTGCAAAATCTTAAAGTGCCTGGACTGAAAACACATAAAAGATGTATTTCACAGGCTGCACACATGGTGGGTAGAGATGATGATTGTTTATTGAGAAGCACATGAAGTTCAAAGAGTGCAAGATAATGCTCCATGAAATGGCATCAGATTTGTTCTTGATTAAGTGCCACAGGAGATCACTGGAGGATCCCTTGGTTCATTAGCTCCAAGGGGTAAATGGATGTTTTATTGAATTTATGAAAACACATTTCTTTAAGTCTCAGTATCAGCCCCCTGAGGAATGAGGAGTTAACCACCCTCCTCTTCATTTTGGTTCTATGGGCTTACCCATAATTGTGCATACACACATCGCATGATCTTCCTTTCATTTGTGGATGAAGGGAGGGAACAAGACAGCATTTTTACAGTTATAAACTATAAAAACGAGGGGGGCACTCATTTGTTTTTCCCAAATTCGTTTAGGATCCTGTTTAATATTGATTTATTTTTTTCTGTCTGAGTAAAACAACATCATCCACAATCAACTAATAAATGAAACATTTTCTTTTTGGTCTGCCCATCATGTACCTGGCAAGAAAAACAAACCCTAAAATTTATAGCCCTATGAGGAAAATGAAGAAAGCAGACAAATAGCTACAGTAAAGAACATTGATGTAGGTTCAAGTGTTGAAACAAGACCTGATGATAAGCAAGGTGAGCATCCGAATTTAGACCACCATAACATAAAGAATACTATTTGAAATAGGGTGGTACAGACCAAATACGTCTACCTGTGATTAAATGCGTTTTTACAAAAAAATTATTGATATGTGATTAATTCATATTAAGATCTTAATTACCATTTACAGCAGTGTTTTTTAACATAAAAACATAATGTTTTCTAATATAATCTTTAAAATTCTTGACTAGGGTAAAGAATTATGTAGCTTTTTACCTTAACTTATCAAGTCCTCCAGTATTTTGGTGCTAAGCTACTCTGACCAGGCAGCTTCATGTTTAGCAAAAAGTCATATGCAGAGTGTAATCAGATTACATTTACTGGTACATGATAATATAATTATACAGTATAAAATCTAATTAAAAATAAAGAGATTGTAAAAGCATAATAGCCCAAACTACAATGTTTTAGATAGACATTAAGTGGGGTTATACAGTGCTCATGAGGTCATCAGAACTTTGATTTCAGAAGTTAAAGTGTTTCCAAAGTTGAATTTCAGTCGACCTACCTCTTTGATTATATCTCCAACATGCAGTAGTCCTTGCTGGTCTATCATCCCCCCATGGAGGATGCGAGCTATAATTAGCTCACCAGCCTCCACCTTAAATGTCACACCCTGTAGCAAAACAGCAAAAATAAGTTTAAATTACTCAACATTGTGTCCTTTTTCATTAAAAGCACAAACATTAGAATTCATTTGTGCCAAATATGTTGAATGCTAAAATAATACCCACCAGATGCTCCCCCGCTACTTTGCGTATGCCCACCATGCGTACTGCGTCAGGTGGTGGGTGCAGGTTGTGTTTGTGGCCGTCCTCCTGCTCATGATCCACACAGTCACATGGGCTGGGGGGTGGGCTATCACATGCCTGGGATGCTACTGAATCATGAGTCTCAAGTAGAGACTGGTGAGTAAAAAAGTAAAATAATCAAACAAAAGACATACAAAAAAAGTATATATAAATAGCATTTGCTTCTTTGGACAAATCAAATTCTGTTTTTAACTGTATGATTGGAAAATAGTATAGTGTGCAAAGGTCAAACAACCCATTGTATTGGCGGATTTAACAAAACAACCAGCCTTAATGGCCCATGTTTCCTCTGCCCATGGTGCATCTCAACATCAACATTGGCATGTGGCTATGCTAACTATAGGACGGATAGATGGGTTTCTGGATAGTAGATCAGATAAAGAAATATAACCAAATATTCATGGCGTAATAAATTGAACAAAATTCTAAATACAGAGATAATTCATGCATATGAAAACCCTTGATGTCTAATGATGAGCCCAAAGCCCACTCACCAATACATTTCTCTATTGGTCAGCAATCTGTAGAAGAGTGTTCACCCCCCATTCAGCACATGTTGTTATTATACTGCAAATTAGATGCCCGGAATTCATGGAGACTGTTTCTTACCCATGACACATGTAATCATTTTAGATGATTTAGACAAAAAATGTATGATTTTTAACTCACATGACAAGACAGAAAACTAAATCATTTGGTATCTAACAAGTCGAACACAGGTTAGTGCAGCGTACATTCCCCATTAATTTATGGTATTAATACAATCCAAGTTGAAGACAATTTTAAAGTGAACTATATTTACACTTTTTATTAAATGTATATATGTGATCTGCACCTGAAAGTGAGGCTGTGTGAGTATGAGCGCTAGCTCAGCTGCAGTGTCAGAGCGGGTTGTGAAGGGGTTGAGGTCTCTCAGGATTTCCTGCAGGAGCTCAACGTTGTTCTCCCTCACTGGTGACGGCCGTGGCTCTTTCAGGCTCTCCTCTTGTTCCTAACATCCATACATGTATGCAAAGACACACCATTATGTTTGAGTTTCTTATTTTTGTGTATATATGAACACATCATCAATGTACATTTTTTTTTTTTTTTTTACAAAACTCCACACCAGAGGGCTCTCCATGATGCCTTTGAGATAAATGAGGTCCAGGTCCTTGGCCGTGGTGGAGCTGGTGGTGCTGTCACTCATCACATCCAAGACCTGGGGCACTACACACACAAACGACCAAAACAGGAACCGCAGTTTTGTATACATGAATAAGTCATGGTATGGTATCAATAACTATTTTTCTAATTAGCTATGGTCTTTAGTGGAACTTTTGGCATTTGAGTCATCGCTGTGCCTGCACTATATCTTTAAAAGCTTAAGTTAGCAGTTTTTTGAAATATGTGCATCCCAGTCTAAATAATTTCCCCAACATGTGATAAAAGTCCTACAGCCATCCATAGCCAACAGCCAACAACTACATGTGTAGCTATTGCACAGGTAGTTTTGAACAAAGACCCCACTCTACTTTAGTATAACATAGATGAAACATTGCTGAAACACGTGAAGCATTTTTATATTCCAAAGTGAATACAAAAGAGGAAAGGAATACAGCTCCAGTTAGATATCTGGTCTTACCAGGCTCTGTCTTAGTCGAGGCCACAGGCATTGTAGAGCTTCAGTCGATCTAAGAGAGAAAGATGAGGAAAAGAAGTGAGATATGAGTAATGTACAAAGTCCATTGATCCAAGGAGTCCAAAAAGCAGAAAGAGGCTAATGTTGTTAGTTTCATAAGCAAATGCATGTATCTTTTTTAATTGTCTTGAGAGAAGATTAATGCAGCTCTCGTGTCTGCACTGTAAATTCTAAGCATGATGCTGGCTTATTTGTGTTATTGTCCAACAGCAATCATGCAACCTCTTTTGTTTCACAAGAAAAACCCATAAATACACAACAGGCAGTGATGCAGCACAGGAGGGCAGAGCTCCAGTGATAGTCCTAGAAATAAGCATCCCAACTATAAACGAGAGAGAGAGAGAGAGAGAGAGAGAGAGAGAGAGAGAGAGAGAGAGAGAGATTAAAAAGAGACAAATTATTGTAAGAGAGGGCGGTGGAGGTAATGTAGGCATAACTTCATATTGCCATGACGACAGACACAATAAGATAGCAATTTGAGGAGAGCAAAATAGAGAGACTCTTTGTCAGTTTTTTTCCCCTTAAACACAAACACACACATAAGAGCAGGTGATATTGGAAACCCCTTTTCACATAAATATTCTGCACCCTAAAGCCCAAACAGTCCTGTAACTCTGCATAAAGTGTCTCGAGATAACACTTGTTATGAGTTGACGCTATACAAATAAAAACTGACTTGATTGATATGCAAATCAACACAACAGTGTAATTTTAGTGGTCAAGTATTTTCACAGCATTCCAGTGTTGTTGTATCCCACCCTGAACAGGTTGTGGAAAAGGGACTTGAGATTTAAAGCAAACAAGAGGACAATCGAATGTAGGGATGAAAATGTACTTGATCAAAAATGTAGTCTGAAAAACATCACCCACCTACTGCCTATTTTTAGATGATATTATGCAAGCTCAAGGCAGCTCATTCTTCAAACAAGACCAATAAAGTTGTAGACAGATGTGCAAAAGTTTGTTTTCTTGTTCTCCAGAAACTAGGAAATTAGAGTTTAAAAAAAAAAGATGCACTAGACACAGGACCGATGGAGACATCCGAAACTAACTATTTCAAACATACTTTTAAAGATTCGGGATGTAATTTCTGACTGAATACTGGCAGCATATAACACCAATTTATCTGTGACAAGCATGAATGTTGTAACAGATTCAAACTATGTAATGGCTTTGTGTGTTACAAAGTCAAAGTTAAATACATTTTTTTAACCAGGACTTGCACATAATGTAATCTGTGGCTCACAGCGGGCTGCAGACATAAAACAATTTGGGGAAACCCCCTAAAAATCAGGATTCAGGCCCAAATCACAACACTAAATCCGACTCAAAGCATTAAACCACTGCTCCTGCATCTGTGTTGTGTTTCCTACTGAGATGCTCCATCAGGAGAAATGTACAAACTGAATTCGGATCCAGTTCAAACCACTAGCCTTATATACACTTTTAGACAACAGGATTTTAGTAGATGTCTGTAAATTATAGTTCAGTTCACAGTCAAGACGGATTTTTTTAAAACATCAAACAACACATTTTCAATAGCTTCAATGGTTGTACTAGTTTTAATCACAACATTTTTTGGTTCTAACAATTAGAAAACCTCTGAATATTTTGGCTCCAGAAATAAAACGAGAAACATGTGCTGATAAATAGATGCTCAAGGCTTACAGCTGTTCAGATAGATGGATTTCACCTATTTATGTGTAGCCATGAAGGTACATATTATGAAGAAAACATGTTTAGGTTAGTGTTATACTACATAAAACTACTTGATTTGTTTCCGGTGGAAGGCAGGAAGAGTAGCTGTTGATGTGGATAAAGTTATTGGGATGACAAATGAAGGGGACAGAAACAGGGTTGGAGAGGAAAACATTTTTAAAAGCTTGAACAACTACTTTTCACATGAACTATAATAATAATAGAAAAATCTTCTCACACTTAATCTTACATTACATCCCCTGACCTCTGTTATTCTCTGTCTCCTTTAATTTCCTTCTACTCATCTCTCATCCCATTTGTTCACTTATCTTTGTCAACATCACCAACTTCTGTCATTGCCCCATGCGCTTACTCTCATATGTCCCTTAATCTTTTGCCATTGCTTAGTGGCCCTACTGGCACACCCTACTGGAGGTGGCAGGAACCTCTGTTCACACCTCAAACTTGACAACTAAAGGAGATCGAGCATTTGTAGCTCGGGCTCCTCGGCTGTGGAATGACCTGCCTGAGGATCTCAGACTAGCAGCATCAGTATCTTCTTTTAAATCACTTTTTAAAACCCATTTTTTATCGTAAAGGCCTTCTTCTAATCCTTGTTTCATCCAGGATGTTTTATTTGTTTCACTGTTAACTTTAGCCAATCTTTGTCTCGGTTGTTTCTCTTTTCTCTGTTCATTGAATGATTGCTGCACTGTTGTTTTATTTTTCATGCTTTTAATAGGATTTTATTGTTGTGTATTTGTTGGGATTTTTTTTTTCTTCTGTAAAGCACTTTGTGACGTTGGTTTTGATAAGTGCTTTATAAATAAACTTTATTATTATTATTCTTGTTATTACTGTACCATCCTTACCTTCATATTCTCCCCCTCACGATTATTCCCTTAATAACCCCCCCCCCCCCATTCTAACTCCCACTGTCACCCATCTGCTCTGCTGCACCAGTAAAGAGAAAAATACAAAGACACATATAAAAGGTTTTCAAGCAATGTCCAGTAACCTTGCACGTTTATGCTGCAGACCTGTTTTCTTAAATAATAATTCTTGAATTAACTGTCGAAAAAACAATTTATTTTTAGATTTCACATTTTCCATGTTTCAATGGATTCATTTTGCAATTTATAGGCTATTATTAATACAGTTAATATTCTATTTAATTTTCCATGGATTATCGAATAAGATTTGAGTGAAGATGTGAGTGTAATAGAGAGTTTGTGTGTGCGCGCGCGCGCGTGTGTGTGTGTGTGTGATTTGAGCAGGTGGGGGATGTGATTTGCGGTGTCACGGTTTTTTTTTTTTTTCTTACGTCACCTGAACCCCGTAAACACTTGTGTGTTTCATGGGCTCTCATCTTTAATTAACGTTGTTTAATGCTTAGGTTGTTGACGCTGTGAAGGCATGTGCATCACTTCATGTGTAAACACAATTTACGTAGCCGGCTATACGTGGACGAGACGGTGCCCACTCAAACAGAGAAGGGTCTTCTAATTCTTTTCTGGAGTCATAACAAAGCATAATGGCGTACACACATAGGCACACAAAGACGCACATTCACAGGCAAACCACACAAAAAACGCAGACAAAAAAAAGGTCCGTCTCTTTAGCCTATCGCACGTACAGCTTTACCACTAATGTTATTTTCAGCGCTTTGTTATAAACACACACAAAGCACACGCTCACACCTTTGTCAAAGCAGTCCAGTGTAGCGTTATCTGCTCTCTAAGGAAAACGAGAGATGGTAGGAAAAGAAAGAGAAAATATGTACAACATTCGCAACAGTAGGACGCACGGTAGAAAATGTGAATTAAAAACCATGCACCAAGTACCTTTTGCACAATAAGACAAGATACCCACTCGATGCGATGTCTCGTGCGCTTCTTGTTGTCTATGTTTTTTTTTTTGTTCAATCGTCATCAATAGGCTCACATCACTAACACACGAGAAAGCATGCAACTTCCGGCAATATTTCAAACTTAAATCTCATTTTGCATATTTACAATACGTTATACAGAAACAATATGATCATATTATTGTTATAATCATGATATGTGTTCACCATGTGAATTCACTATGTGGAACATAGTGTGATGAAGGCCAGGTGGAATTTTAGCTCGTAGTCTACATCATTTTGGTGCTTCTTCAAGCTTCCGGTTAGATTCCTTATATAACTTGTCTCTTGATTCCCACCATTAGAGGAGGATTAAAGGACCAGTGCGCTTTTTTCCTCTTTTGTTGTCAATTTAAAACGGAAAGTCGCCACAGCTTTATATGAACGCTGTTTTGAGGAGGGAAAAATCTGTTTATATTGGATTGTGTTAAAGAAGTTAATTCTGCATAAAAAGACTTCTTAATATTCATCAGCTTTGTAGTTCAAATAAATGCGAATAACATGAGCAATATAGAATAGAATAGAATAGAATTACTTTATTAATCCCAAACTGGGAAATTGTGGAAAATATGTTATATATGTTTCAAATAATGTATTTACTTAAAACAAAAAGACAAATCCCCCTTAAAAACACATTTACACTAGGGTACAACTGGTCAGCCTATTGTAGTTCACTATGTTTTTTGGAGTAAACATTATTTTGATAAAAAATAATAATAATAAGACCCCCCCCCCTTTCAGTTTGAATAAGAAAAGACAAATGAGAAAACCAAAAATTAAACCAGCCCAATTTAGTCCCCCCCTCCCCCCTTCAACTATTGAAGTCTTCTATGTTTTAAAAAAAATATTTTTCCCAAAATGTTTGAAGAAGTAAGGAGGTGCAGTGACATGAAGTGAAAGTTAATATTTCCAAAACAAATACTTTTTTGATCGAGAAACAGATCCTTTGCTGTTTTAATGTTTGAGAATGAATGGCAAGGCGAGTCAGGCAACCTTCAGCACAAAAGCTTTAAACTCATCTGATGTCAACTTAGGTATCATGTATTTTTGTGAGATTATTATTATATTCACTTGCATTGCTCAATGATTTTGTTCTAATTTCTAGGCCCATATGTGAATTATTCTTCCTCCTATCCAATAACATTTACAATAGAACTTGTTGTTTCCCAGACTCTTACTTTAGTTTTATTTTTATTTTTATTTATCCTGTTTATTTATTTTTATTTATTCTGATAAATGGAATCATCATGGTAGGAAAATAAATACCACCACAACAGCCAGATCCAATCAAAGTGAAATGAATGGGCTGCTGAGATTTTAGCTGCTGACAGTTCTGTCAAGTTTGGTCTCTGAGACGTTTAAAGATGATTTTTTTTTTTTCGCATAATGATTTTTTAAAGTATACTGAATTAATAGTTACCATGTGAAATGAAACTATGAATGAACAGCCAAGAATTACAGGGTTACTTTGTACGCCTTACTGGATATGATTTCCAGTTTCGTTTTCCTGAAACATTCATCATCTATGCTGATTTGTACCCTTACAGTGAATGTCAAGCACAGTGGGAACAGACATGGTGTGTAAAAATGCATTATGTTATAATAACACTGCATTATGTAATAACTTGAGAAAATGTAATACATTTTCACTTCATTATGTAATAACACTTTTGTTATAATCTGCCGCATTTTGGAATAAACATCCTGAACCCTGTATTTCCCTATGTTTTGATTACATATTGTGGTGTACACGTCCTTATGCAAATGTTATTATATGCTGCGTAATAAGTAATAACCATCCAGAAATTGAAATAAATAAAAATTATAAAAATATTCATTTAATGTATAACATATAAGCTATGGCCTGCTTTCAGTAAATGTTGAATGGAAAATGTCTTTCTATTGATACATGGAAAAGTCATTTTTGCAAAATAAAAGTGAATTTTGCCATCACCTGCCTATGGACAACAGATGGAAATTAGCTAGTTAGCTAAATCTGGTACAAAGCATCTCTACTCTTCTGAGACTAATGTGTGCGTGCGTGTGTGTGTGTATGTGTGTGTGTGTGTGTGTGTGTGTGTGTGTGTGTGTGTGTGTGTGTGTGTGTGTGTGTGTGTGCATGTGTGTATGTGAATGTGGGTGTGAATGTGTGTGTGTGTATGTGTGTGTGTGCATGTGTGTATGTGAATGTGTGTGTGTGTATGTGTGTGTGTGTATGTGTGTGTGTGTGTGTGTGCATGTGTGTGTGTGTGTGTGTGTATGTATGTGTGTGTGTGTGTGTGTGTGTGTGTGTCTAACAAACGCTATAACGCAGTGCCATGCAGCTTCTTTACGTCTCTATATTTAAAGGTACATTTTCTATGAAGCTAATGAATACAGTGACACCTGATGTAGTTTTGACCCATGGAAGTTACTACTTTGCTAATCTACTAAATTTATTGTATTTTCTTATTATTATTTGAGGTAATATGATTCATACTAAAATGCATAAAATGAAAGTTTTTATAATGTATATTGGTTTTTTTTTATGAATGAAGACATTCTTTCTTGTTGGTTATTACATTTTGCATCAAATCATTACATTTTCAGAAGAAAGTGCAACTTCTGCATTTTGTATTAACCACTGCAATATATGATGTTTTACTACTGACCCATCATCTATCTCGCCCATTTTTTTCTTGTAAGAAATAATTGTCTCATTGGGTATTGTTGAATTGTTTTGCAAAGTTTTAGCTGATGGAAATCTGCTTTTTGTGTCCAATTTGTTTGATGCCTTGAAAAAGAGTAATTTCTCCTATGCAAAACACGCACTGCCTAAACAATTAGATTAACAGACACAACAGCTGCACAAACATGAACAATGCAGAGTCAAAAACACACATATTAAATATCAAAACGCAACTGAAAAATGCAGGCTATCCAGTTATCACAATAAGGCCTAAAGGGACTCAAAATGGATTTCCATTCTGATCAAACATTTTTTATGAAGAAAATAATAACAAAGTATCTACATTATGATGGTAAGTTTAAAAAAAGAATCAAAATGGTATTAAGGTCATTTGAATATGACTAACAAGGTTTAGCAATTGTTGCAACCATATGATTATATCTGCCTAAATCACAGATCTCATCATTGTTTGAAGCATTAGGTTCATTAGGTTTCCATTCAGGAAATGTGTATGTTAACCATTTCCTATAAAGATACAATGTGTAGTGTGTTTTTTTTTTTACTGTGAATATGTTTTAACATGATTCTATTTTTATTTGTGTTTTGTGACATTGCTGTCTCATCATCATTGTCTGGAGTCCAACAGATCAACTAATGGAAAAAAACAAGACTATTGTAAAATGGGCCATTTGGGCATCTGAAGTTCAGCTTCTGTTTCACGCCAGTGGTATTGTTGGTGCCAGTATTTCTGATTCCTCATCAGCCCTAAAGGGCTCATCCTCACTAAAGAGGCTTAATGTACTGGAACTGATCTTTCTATCAGCTCAAATGCCTACCTTCTATCCTAACCCAGAACTCTCACAGCTATTCATACAATTGGATATATGAGACAGTTGTCTTTGATTTGTCTTTGGTGTTGCCAGTCCATTCAAAAATAATTCTGACTTTTATCAGGGGGTAATTTTCTGACAAAGAGGAATATCATATATATATAATATCTTATTTTTAGATGGACTTGCAATAGACTCCCGTTGTGTTTTATCTGAATTTATGATCTTTACTATGAAACCTCTTTAAGACAAAATATAAAACATTATCTTATTCTACTTTTGTATATCCAAAGCACTGACTGTGTACAGTTACACCGGGTTCACTTGGTTTCCATTAAACACATTTATTTGTTTTAATTGGATGAAGTCCCACAAATCTATTCCTCAAAACCCAAATGTGTACTAAAGTATGAAATAAGGTTTATTTTGCCACTTAAAAAGTCCCCCGAATTAAAAACAAAATGTCATGACTGACTAATGCTTAACACATACTAAGGTGAGTACAACTGAATATTTGTGACATGTTTTTAATAATGTTTTGCTTTTTTTGGTTACCAATAGGCTTGATCTGCTTGAAAAAAAAAAAGAATGGGGTTTATGAAAAATATGTAGTGGTGGACTCAAATAATTGTGATTTTTTTGACCAGATGAGAACAAATAAAAACCAGCCTTATCTTTAGATATATATTTAAAGTAGTAGTCTTAGCAAGCACCCTTTGTTTTTGATTGCACTCTGAATAACAATCTAAAAACTTTTACCATGTATTAGAATTTGTCATGATTATTATCCAAAAACAACACAGATTTGAATATCTCTGCTTACTTAGATGGTCATATCATGAATACCCAAAGAGAGTCATTCATCAACAAATTTTAATCACACAGAAAAGTTTTATTGATCTCTTCTAATGTTGCTTTTGACAGCAGCAACGTTAAAACAAGACCTTCCTCCTGTAAACAGCATTGGACAGCGGCGGGACGTTAACGCTGACACACACAGACACATTCTGATTAGTAGTTCTGATCTTATATATATTTTACTTTGATAATAATTTATACGCAATTCTGTTGTAATGACAAGATGTACAGTAAGACAGCGACAAAAGGGACAAAGAGAGCTTGAGTTGTGGTCAGTGAGGGTTACTGGATGGGGCAGGGTTCAGGGGTCAGAGGCGAGAGGCACATTTTGGCCCCTCAAGGAGCATTCTGGGATGCACCCTGAGGGAATGCCTGATGGGGAGGGAGAAAAGTGGAGGAGTCACCACATGTAGGAGTCATCGTATCTGTGAAAGAACAAAAGAAAGGACTTGTTAATCTGTTATGATAACCACTTGTGTTGGTTAATTGAGGGTCACAGGACTCTCTAAACGTAAAGTATGCACATGAGGGTATTTACCGTGATCTCTGGCCTCTGTTGCTGTCGCCGCCAAACAACAGCTCTGCAAACACATCCTCCTGACCTGAACGCTTTCCATACCTGTGACAGAGAGAAGTCGAGCACTTCTTAGACAAGCAGCACATTTACTGACAGCTAATGGATAGCTCTCCTGACTCTTACCTAATAATTTGTGACCTAAAAATTGCTAATCATATAAAATATTGCAAATGTACTTAGAGAATTGCACTTCTACTATAAAGGATTTTGGAACTCTCCTATATTTATGATACGTATGTTGAGTACCTGCCTTTAGCAAAGCTGTGTGTGTGTGTGTGTGTGTGTGTGTGAGTGTATGTACGTAAGAGAGTTTCTGGGGTATTTCTGGGTCATGATGAGTCCTACAATTCTTTTGATAAGAAATCTGTGGGCTCCAAGGGAGCTGCAAATGTAAAATCACAGAGCGGTAAACCAAAAGGTTTACTTGGTAATGACTGTGTGATTATATGTGGGTCTAACAATGAAAAAGCATCAGTTTGCACAGACCCTGTGGTACAGCCTCCTGTATCGCTGTGTTCCCATCAGCCACCTGTTCACCCCCCTCTTATGACCCCAGCAGCCAATCTTATGCTTCGTTACACAAACAGATGTACGTGTATGCATGTGTGTGTGTGTGTTTGTGTTTTTTCTTGCCCTGTAGGAAAGCAGTCAAGTCACTCAAATCTTCTGTCTCAGCTGGCACCCGGTGTGACACATCAGGATGTAAAATGTTTCCTCTCTGATAATGGCTCGTCTGCTGCCCTCCCTGAGTCTCTCTGACTGGTCCTGCTCTTAACATTTGTCTGACTGGCTTATTTGTGCCTATATTCATTAATGTCTCTGTTATATTATCTGTGTGGTCTAACGGTTCATGTCTTTTCAAATCGTTTCCTGTCTGATTTGCTTTCTGATTTCTTCTGCTGCACTTTCCAATGTATTTTCATTGTGTGTATTTATTTTTAATTTATTTCTGTTTATATTACAAAAATAATCCCTTTTTGCATACACGTTGTCCTGAGTCACGAAGTTCAGAATCTGGTTTCCCCCAAAAGAAAAAAAACAATTCAGTCTTTGTAAAACCAAAGGGCTCAAGGTTAAGAACACACACAGAATCCTGAAAGATGCTCCTAAACACCTGAGTGAAAGGAGATTTGCTCTTCATATCTAGGTAAGTAGGTAAGACATACTATATGTCAGAGCTGTTTTCTTTTTGGACAACCCAAGCAAAATGTTAGTATTTTATTTCCCATGAAACTTTTTGAATATTAAAATGTATTGTCAATATGTCAAAAACTACTGAGCCCCTCTGGTGACATTGGTGAACATTTTATAATTTGTGGCCTCGAAATGATAATCTGTGGCCTCAAATTAGTAATTCATGGCCGCAAATTAATATTTTGAGGATACAAAATATTATTTCGAACCCACAAATTATTGTTTTGAGGCCTCAAATTATTATACAATTTTCATCAGAACAGGATTTCAAAGATTTGGTATGGATTCCCTCGTAAGCAGACTTGGTAACATAAAAAAGTATATTTGAATATTGTTTAACTTGCGTAATCAGTTGATTATCTCAGTGTGTCAAATTATTCTTGAAAAGATACTCTTTAGGTTTTGTTAATATTGAGATATTCAAATGATGCAATGCTAAAACTATCAAATAAAGTTATAGACCAAAGACCATCTATCATTTTTATCTGAGGTGTTAAACTGACAGCAATCACTTCTCATATAATTTAAATTGATAATGCAACACCAACACCTTTAATAATCAAATATTTATTTATATTGTTCTCCCCATTGAAAAGCTAAATGTTTAAACTTCACATACGTTGACTCTTTATTGCATTAGTATAGTCCTTTAGCCAAGTATCTATATTTAATGACCTATTTGACTTTCATGAATAAGAACAGATAGCACATGAGCCAGGCTGCTGTCAATAATAAAAAAGAATGCCTTCTTTCAATGGAGATTTCTACACCTGAGAGCAGCAGGCCACCGCTCAGGCTCTGCTAACTAGATTTGGGATTCTTTCTTGGTATCATCTGTACCCATTTTATTGCTCTGATCCTGCTGATGGGAAGGCCTGGAGGGTGTGGAGAGTGGCTGGTAATCTAATCTACTCAGCTGCTGTATGCTGGCAAAGGGCTAAGGAGGCTGAAGAGGGAGAAGCGCATCGCACGCTTAGGAACAAGAATGTCATAGATCTTGGTCACTATACACTATATAAGGATCAAAGAAAAATGCAAGACAGGTTCAGCTGCTGCTAAGAGCTGAAGATTAGTTTGAGAGTTTGATCATTTTTTGGAAATCAATATATCGTCCATTACAAATATGATTCAGTATCCTGTCCTTCTGAGGTTTGTCTGATGTGAAGTTGAGTAAAGTTATAGATTTCTGTATTTATAACACAAACACCTCTGTCATTCCTGAATGACAGAATTTTTTTAATGTAGTGTGTGTACATACCTCTGCCTGGTGATCAGATTGATGTAGTGTCTCAGCGCTGTGTAGTACTTGGCAAGCTCCTCAGGTGGGGCATCTTCACCAGGGTTCTCAGGTTTAGGGGGGTAGGCATCCGCCAGTGTTCCCAGACACATCAATACACACAGCACCACAGCCGCCAGCACTGTCCATGCTTTCAGCATCATGGCCATCTGCAATAGGGCCGCAAAGGGTTGGAAGTTATGAATTCCAGCCATCATTCTGTTGATCAGTTTAGAGTTTTTATTTTATGGTTTTTGTTCATTTATTTAATTTGAGGTTTTTGTTGTAATTGTACTGTGCTAAAGTCTTTTGTTTGTAAGTAAACAATGATAAGAATGAAAATCAAACGTTGGAAATGAAACACATATCTTGTTAAGAATCTATTAAAGAGTTTTGTCATTTATGGTATTTCTAGGTAGCTTCTTGATCTTCTCGTTATGATGATTATTATTATCATTATTATTTTTACTAGTTGTATGGGGATACAAGTCGTAGTATAGGTATAGTTAGTCAGCGGCTTCTTTCCTGCTAAGAATGAAAATTTACATTTTAGCGTTGCTCCCAAAATCTTTCATAAGGATTAATGAACATCTCTGCTTGAAAGGTTGCGCTCTAAAAATGTCAGATATTTCTTTGTGTCCAATAACGTTTTTTTTAATGTATTTAAATAAATGATTTGTATTAAAATTTGCATAATAATTAACATTTTAATAAATCATTTCAAGAGGTTAACACCTCTAGCAGAAACAAATGAGTTATGTTTTCTCTTGTTTTACCAAGAACTGTAACATTGGAATGTAAGCACTTCTTATAAGGACACCAAAAATACAAGTTTCTCAAAGGTGATGTGTGTGCCTACACTGCATGTGGTAAACGAAAGAATTCCAGTCCACCAGAAAGCCACATCAGGTGTTTCCAAGTGCAGGTTAAGATCTATTGCTCATTGTGAAACAGTCATAATATCTTCTCTCTCATGTTTTCTCTGCCAAACCACAAGCTGTATTGAAATATTTGTTTGTGCATGAGTTGGGTCGTGAAATGAATACATAAGCAAATATCCTGTTTAAAAACTCAATTTAAAATCCTTTTTTTTTAAATATCAGAAAGTATGTTTAAAGTTATGACGAGTACCAGGCCTTATTAACTGTTTAGCTGCTCTTGTGCTTAAATGCGCTTTTATCTTATTAACAAATACTTCTCATTGTACTTTGGGCTAAACAGCTTTAAAGGATCCTCACCGTTTCCCAAAAGCTGTCTGAAATATTCTGGTTATATATCGATTTAAAAAGCTACGCGCCGCTGTCCATGGTGCTGGATACATTCCTTGCAATCTTCTATAGAAGATTATATTATTTTAGCTTAAACCTATTTGAGATATCTTTGAACTGATTTAATGATGGCGTTTTAAAATAAAGCCAGGACAAACATTCGTGCAGATGATAAGGACTGTGTAATAAGTAGGCTATGCTACCTTATATTACGATGTGGAGTTTTAATTGAAAGGTTTAAAGGTTTAAAAATGCAATTTAAGTTTAAAATGCATGCTATGAATAAAATGCACATCTCAACAGTTCAAAAAGTAATTATACTTAACCAATACTTTGGATTGGAAAGATGCTATGAAATAAAAGGACATCTTGCATTTTCTTTTGTTTGCAAAAGTTGAAGAAAAAAATGGTTAAACCAAAAATGATATACAGGAAGGCTTTTTTACTTAAATATTTTTTTTTACCAACAACGTTGAAACTTTTCTCTGCAAAAAAAAAAATCATCGAGTGTGCAAGCACAATGAACTTCCTTTTAAGAGTTCCAGTTTATCAGTGCTAAGTGAGTCATCACAAACATTGTTCGAATTCCATGAATGCGCCTTCATGTTAAAATAGTTGTTTATATGCAGATGTGAAGAGTGAGCGCTACAAAGACTTACTTGTAGATTTTGGAGGTTGAAAGTTGAAGTCGGAGCCACAGGTGGTTTTGCACAGCAGCAGAGGACTGTTTGTTGTCTTCTCTCCTCTTTTATCTGGTTACACTCTGCAGGTCGCTTAGTTTGGTCGGTTTCAAACTCCGACTGAGGTGATTTTTTTTTTTATAGCTTACCAGTGTGGGGAGGAGGGAGGGGTCACACCACACCGTACTGCTGTTGTGCGCGCGCATGTACGCGTGTCGATGGCTGCAGAGGCCAAATGCGTCAGATGGTGATGATGAGCGAGACATTACTAACGCGACGGTCACGCTGTCAGTCCTGTGTTTTTGATAGAGTTGACAGATGACATTTTGTTCCATGACACTCAGGAGCTTCCTCGCTGGAAGAAAAAAAAGATAACTGATTTCCATCTGTTTTCTCAACAAAGCCTTTAATCAAACTTGGTTCAGACCAAACTTGCTAGAATATCCGGACAGACTAGAAATGACTAGTCTCTCTATATATATTTATATGATAGACCTGTACCAAGATGCCTGATATTTTACATTACCGATTGCAATAATCTAATAAAGGAAGTGAATAAAAAGCTAATAACACACATTTTCAGGATACTCAAAGGTTTTTCTTAATGAGAGTGAGGTATCACATATCTGCAAAATATAACTTAGCCTATATGAAGGATATTAATAACAACCAACCTGTCATAACTCAACTTTCATATTCAATGAATTCTCTTTCTCTAATTACTATTCAGGAATCACCAAAAGCTTTACACTATTAAAGCAAACACATGATACATAACACAACACACTTTGCGTATTAATATGGAAAAAATTATGTTATGTGCGGAAAAATGATAAGGTTTCAGTTTCGGCTGCAAATCAAACAAAAACTAATCAGATAAATCAAATTTTACTCTAAAACATATTTGAAAGAATAATGTGAATTTAAAGAGGAGACGGTTTGCTCACTGTGATGGATGCTGTGTTTTAATGGGGGCTGCCTTAGAGGTTAGAAATGATTCTTCAGTTATTTGTTTTTGTTTTTTTTACAGGGGATGGACAAATTCTGTTTGTTTTAGTTGTCAAATGGCTCTAATATTGAAACTTAAGCATGCTTCAAAGCAAGCAAGATAAGAGTGAAAATGGTAACTCCTAAACTAGTAATGTAATTAAACTTCTATACAAAAAAATACATTTTGTATAATTCTTCTCCCCTAAGTTCTGAGAATAATACAAACACAAATAAAAGTAGTTTCACCTAACTCTTAGAAATTTAGAATATAATTCTCCTCATCCTCTCATTGGTTTTCTTCTCTGTCTCAGTAAAATAAAAATCATGAAAATAAATACTTTTATTTCCCTATTTTCTTCCCCAAACAATCGTCCATTCATGCAGCATTTATGCCCCTTTTATTGTTTCACTTCCCCTTTTCAGACAAAGAAAGGCCATAAGCGCAGTGCAAAATGGTCTTTAAAAGCACAGAAGTCAACTGCCTAATGTGTGTGCGTGTGTCTGTATGTGTGTGTGTGTGTGCATGGGTACAGCGCAAGTGTGTGTTTGATGAAACGAAATCAGGAAAATGACAAGACTGAAAAAGATAGAAACATTTGATGTCAATGTTTTTAAGAAGGAGAGATCCAAATCACACTGAACAGAAAAAAAAATGCAATGATTTGGAAAATTAAATTGAGATGTAAACATGCAAAGGCACAGACAGACACCATGAAATGTATTGACGATAATAGCCCATGGAATGGAGTGCAATAGATCGCATGCTGGTCCTGCTGATCAAACTGAATGGACCTTTTCCTTAATTTGATATTGATTTGACTACCTTATCATATGTTTGCTGCAGCTGTATAGGGCAAGTGTTAAGGTAAACAGGTGGCCAGTCAGTTCTCATTACTGTGGAAACAATCGATGGTTTTATATTAACTATAGATCACATGACTTTTGATGAAAAAGGTCAGTCATAATAATGAAACCACAGAGTATCATGAAAAACTTCATGTATGTCATCATGTATGTTTTAGTATCTGAAGGTCCACAACTCCTTTGGTTCACTCTCAGCTGTAACCACATGTCATTCATGTTGAGGGATGGGGCGACAGTGCTGATAGTCCCAGTTGCTGTGTGTGATGTTCGTCAGCCTCATTTGCGGCCCCCATTCAGTCACGGATTGATGATCCACCAACAGGTAGAAGCTCGAGCAGAGAGCAGGGTGGGGTGGTAGAGCATTTAAGAAATGGTGGTGTTGAAAACACAGCTGAAGTCCCCAAAAGGGATCCTTGCGTACGTCCCAAGTGAGCCAAGGTGCGACAGGATGTAATGCAGCATCAGGTGGGAAACAGCAAGGGATCCCTGGGCCTGACCACATAATACAATCTATCTCCTTTTTCTTTTTTGGCACAGAAATGCCATGAGCAGTGATGATTCTAGAGTCTACTGGGGCTTAAGGGCAAAACCTAATTGGGGGCCCTACAACCCGCATTTGTCACTATCATGTCTGCCATCGTCCAAACGCTTACCCCTCTTCCTCTTTTTTCCTGTTTCTGATTTCTCTGCTAGAGATGATTTTTCATCTTAATTGTTCTTGGTTGACTTTCATTGACAAACCTCCGTTTTCACAGCAACAAGTGCTGTGCTGATGGGGCACCCTCAGGGGCCCCCTACTGGTCTGGGGCCCCAAGCCATTATTGCCTGTCTTGCCTGTTGACAAGCAACGGTTCTGGCCATGTGGAGTCATAAAGGCACTGGATTAGCTTTAGGCATTGCTATGCTTGGATTGGAATGGTGAAATCTTGCATTTTAAAATGATGCAAATGTGTTTCTGCCCATACTGCACTTAAGTAGCCAACAACAATGATGTGCACATTTGTGTCCAGTCTGCCCATTGTCAATTGTAATGCCTCCATGACTTGTGTGTGATTATGTGATAAAAAAAGAAACTTCAGTTCAAAAGTCAACTGTTGAAAGTCATGGTAGTAGTGAGGTGTAGGTGTGTCCCACAGCAAATGATGAGGCAGAGTGCAGTCTTAGAAGATCTGGCGGCAAATTTAAGGTGACAGTTCTCTCTTATACTCAGTCTTCTCGCTCTAGTTTTCTCAGACTGCCCTGGGCTGTCTGCTCGTCTTTTGTTGCAGCACCTGTTGCAGGTCCTAAGGCCACAGATGCATCCACACATAACCCCCCCCCCCCCCCCCCCCCCCACCCCCCCCCCAATCACACACACATAAAAGCACCCACACATGTGCACATGTAAAATGATTTTAGAACATCACAGTCTGACAGTTTTTTTCCTCTTCAAAATAATCCTTTTCCATCAGCGATAGGATAGCCTTTACTTTTTGGAATGTGTACATTTGAATTTGATCTAAATAATCTTATACCTTCTAAAAGATGCGGCTGTATGAGCTGCTGCAGGGATAGGAAGTACATAGGCTTCGTAAAGAAGTAGGGAGAGTATGCTTCCAAACCTTAAAAGGTGAACACATAAAAAAATTAATTCTGAGTTTCTTAGAATAACTTGAACATGCATTTTTATCCCATTTAACAGTTTTTTTGGTTGTTGTATTTGCAAGAGTGCATATAGTGTTGATCAAGGATCATCGTTGCCATTATTTGTTGATCCAACTCATCAACAGGTGACTAGTTGAGAGCTCTGGTCATCTTTTCACATGATTATTCAAGACATATAGCTGCAGATCTGAGAATAATCTCATCTAAGAATCATTCCTTGCTTGAAAATTGGGTTTTAATGGCCAATAAATATACCAGACAGATTTCCAAAAACAAACTAACAAAATCGATCATCCCGGACTTAGCCCAGTGGCAGGAGGCTTCAAACTCTGTTTAATGCATACGCATCAACTAGTCAGAGCCTTATTCTCTGCAATTTGCCGTCCCAAAGAAGCAACCATCTATCATTATTTCAAGATACTTTGAAAAAAGAGCAGGTCTTGAACTTTCTCTTTGTAATACTATTTACAAATACCTAACATTAATCCGCTTATCCAAGGTCTGTTCGAGATAGCAGCAGGCGAAGTAAGTCAACCCAGACTTTCCTCTCCACAGCAACATTATCCAGCTCCTCCTGGAGGATTCTAAGCGTTTCCAGGCCAGACTGGATATACATAGTAATCCCCCCAACGAACTCTGGGTCTAACATTGGGGTCTCCTCCCTGTTGGGTGTGCAAAGAAAACCTCCAAAGTGAGGCGTCCAGGAGGTATCCTTATATCCCTGTTCTTGTAAAATGTACATTTTGTTGTTATTTCATTTCTAAAAAGATATCCTAACACAATAAGTGCATTACTCTTTATAATGGGTATTTATTATCATGAGAGATAATAGAGTTTGGGATCTGCAAAATGACTGCTCAGGGCCGCTCTAGTCTGATTTGTTGTTGTGTTTTTCACTTCAGGGCCACCGTAGTGCCTGGCTGACTTTAAAATGGCCATTTTGGCCTTACAGTTAATGCTCTTTGTGGGGCAATGCTTGAGTCCGGTTTCAGTTCAGTTAACACACTTTTGAAAATCCTTTTGGTTACAATGTAAGCGTGAATTGGAGAAAATGCTTGGCTGAGTAGTGTAAAAGAAATGTTAAAAAGACAACATTTTTCAAATAACATTTGAAGTTACAGCTAAAGACATATAGGATCTTAAAAGAAGCTAAAAATGTTTGAGATCTTAGAAGAACATGATTGAAATGAAAGATGATTTGATCTTGAAATATGTTTAATAAAATAAAAACCAAGCTTCTTGATATCTTATAATATGTTTACAGATATAAAGTAATACAAAAAAAAAACAAAAAAAAAATGCTTTTTAGGTGTGTTGAAGCCCTGTTTTTGTTGGGGGAGGTTGGCTTTTGTGTTTTTCTTGGACTTTCAGGTGAGGATCACTTTTCCAGATTTTGACCTACATCATGAAATGTGACATGTTGGATAGCTGCAACATGTTCTAGCTGTGAACGTAATCATATGTATAAATGAGGGGGGAAAAAACATTCCTTAAAGTGCACGCCAGTGTATGTACACGTGTACTGAGTGTCTGTGTTTGATTGTATCAGCAGCAGCCTTTTAAAGGTGAAAGTCACCGAAGGCGGGAAGGAAGAGTGGCAGGAAACATTTACCAAGCCCTGATAAAACACACAGTTTTGTTGCTGTCTAATCACGTCACTCAGGATTGAATCATACACACCTGCACACACTCAGACACTCTCACGCAGACCCTTGCACATCTCTTACATAGATCAAACACAGAAGGTACTATAAATAGAGGTACATCAACAGTTATGTTAGCACATGTATAAACTTAAACAAACACATGCTAACAAACAGAAAAGCTTTTAAAGCCCATCTCCCATCTTGTGTTTATTTAAGTCTATGAGTCGTCTATCTGCATCTCCGCTCTGTCAGGACAGGATGACAGCTAGCTTCACTGATAACAAGCCGTATCAGCCCGATGAAACAACACATCAGTCTAATGGAGTGTGTTTATTATATATTTTCATATGCACGTGATTGCCTTTTGTGTGCTTCTGTCTTACGCCGACTTCTTTTCTGTGCATGTCTCTGTTCCTATAGCATTTATTCTTACACATAATAAGTCAGAGAAAAATCCTCAACCCCTTAATAAGATTTCAGTCCAGATAATATCATGGCTTAGATAAATCATCTCAAATTTCATAGCCATGTTATTACACTTTTTATTTTCCTTTTCACTAATGAAATTATTTCCCACTGCTAACAACATTAGCATTTCCTTTTTATTAACGGTGTATTGTTTTTTTAGTCTCTCATAGCTTTTAATATCAGCCCTTCTAGAATAATATGAAACACATCCTATGAAAAAAAGTACTAAATAAAAACAAAGTCAGTCCTTAAGAAATAAATCTTAATGTTTTTCTTCAACTTTAAGGTATACTCAAATCAAATGTAAGTTTGTCGGTTTCCATTACACAGTTCTTGAGGGTTTATATCGTTCACAATTGGTTTGTATGTGGAGCTCTTTTCAACCTGATGGTCAGAAGGTTGCACACTGTGTTTTTGATGATTTTTATTTTGCCTTTTTCCATCCAATAATAAAACAGCTGCTCAATCTAGTTGACGTGATGTAAGGCATTTTTAAGAAACTTTCAGATTGAGGTATAATTGTAAGTGGACCTGTGCACATGTTAAACATGATTAGCCTTTAAAATGGGACAAATAATAGAGCAGATGAAACTTGCTGCAGTTCACAGGATCAGTCTGTAAAAATGTATTAAATAAACACAGTGTTGGGGCGCTGGTGGCGCGGTGGTTGGTGCGTGCGCCCCATGTGTGGAGGTTGTGGTCTTCCGGGCGGGCGGCCCGGGTTCAAATAATAAAATAATAAAAATAAAATAATAATAAACACTGTGACTAACTTATTTTTATTGTAAATTACTCATTAAATCAAGTTTTCTGCTCTCAAATATTCCCCAGAAATAACACTAACATAAACACTATAAAATAGAATAACACACATCTGTCCTTGTCCAATAAAGAAATTGATACTGGATAATTGATTTGTATTTGTACATTTTTAATTTTATTTATTGAATGTACTGAATTATGAAAGTGCATAAATCCACATATCTATGTGTAAAAAGGCATCTATGTAAATATGCCAAAATCAGCCCAAAACCTAAGTTTTATTCCTTCTGTGTTGACTGAACCCACGTTAAAGGTAGAGTCAGTAGATGAGTTTGTTGCAGCTTTTCAACAAAACAATCAAATTGAGCCCCCCCCCCCCCCCTGCTGGGCTGTTTACCACCAGCGCATGTCAACTGCAAGGTTAACATGTAAGTTTACTGCTTGTATCTGCACTGCAAGCTACCTGAAAATGTTACATTTGTTGTAATAGTAAAGTCGATAATTTTGCCAGCTAGCACAAGGTAACCGCCGGTGTTGGGCACCTTCAAGCCTCCCTCCAATTTTGCCATACCTCTCACTTTGGACCTAAAATCAACCTGATTCACCTACAGAAAGCATTCCACATGATCCCTTTCAACAACCACAAAACTCCTATATGTATCTCAACCTTTAGATGATGTTTTATTTTACCACCCTAGTACCATTATCCTCACCTCCATTAAATGGCCTCCCAAACCTTGAATCAGCTTTCCTGAGTTTGGTGTTCCCTTTTCCCCAGAGAAAAAAGGAAGGCTCTGTACCTCAACAAAGAAACTCAACTGTATAACCCTGTATGTGTCATGGTGTCTGATACTGTTTTACAAAGAGACAACTCAAGTACTGCAACACTCATGCCCACCGCTAGAAATGTTTTTACCAAAACAGTAGTAAAAAGCTCAATCCATGAGAAGCATTATGGACTACTAATTTTGCGTGGCAGTGAAAAGCATTGCATTAGGATTGTTTATGCAGGGTTTGCTTTTCAGGAACTTTGAGGTTTTTCTTTTTCTCGCTCTGCCATGTGTCAAGCTGGGTTTCCTTTATCTTTGCTCCGTGTAATGTTCTCAAAGTCCTCATGTGTCCATCCACAGCGTACACCACAAACAATGTCACAGCTGGAGATGGACATTAGGTTTTCTTTTGTTCACATTTTTTCTTTCTCCCAGTGCTAATGGATTGAAAAGCTTCACTATCCACACATACTCTGTTCACACAGTCAGAAGGAGAATAAAAGATGGTGCTTGTGGTGTTTTGAGAAGCACACTTAGGCCTACTGTAAAATTTCAGTAAAAAAGCGTCAATCCTCAGAGTTCTTTCTGTAAAATACAGTTTTTTTGTGTGTTTTATACAGTTGAACATCTTTTAAATCTCAAAACAATGAATGTATCTGATCTGAAAATGAACAAATATAACATAAGTCGTTAGACTATTATTACATGTAAGTCTCCAATCTACAGGATTATTACATCACAGATGCTGTCGTGTGTATAACTGGTTGATGTGGTTCATATTTATCCCAAAGCAATTAAGGAATAAATGAATAAAGATTTAAAAGGATAAACACATCAGCAGATACCTTCTGATGTTAGCCGATGAACACCTAGAATGCATCTTTTATTTTTAGAAAGTGTTTAGAAAGGCAGATGATAATAATGTTGATTTGACTATTTTATTAATATAGATGGATGGATGACGGATAGATAGATTTTCTACTCATGTGGCACAAGCAATAGTACAGTAACTATGATGATGAGTCACAAAAGCTGACAAAAGCCCTTTTAGCAAAGTCAAGCAAATAGGAATCAAATATCTTTCCCTGTATTGTGTAAGATTTCTCACATTTCTCACAAACTGCAGTATGGAATCAGCATTTAATCAGAACAGTGTGTGGAAATGTAAATCATGAGGAATTAAATCTGTCCAAAATAGAGTTAATATTAAACATTTGCCTGATGAATGGATTGGGGGACAGAATTAGGCCGTGATTTGTTGTTTCAAAGTGAGCATGCCTCACAATCTTTCCTGCAAGTAAAGTAAGCTGAACCAATCTTTATTTAGGTCATCAATCTGATTTCGACAGACGCTGTGCAGCACACATACAGATGTGAGTTAGAGTGATGACTTATTTTTGTTTGTCTTATTGTGATACCTGCGGAGAGAGGAAAAAAAAATCACAAAATTAAGGCTGCAGGATAAATCGCTCTCCGCTGCACACACTGATGCTGTTGTGAGGTTAAAGCATTAGTCAAGAGGGGTGCCGTTACAGGCAGTGTCGTGGTATTAAAACCAAACAGCCCAGAGCTACATAGTGTTCCGCCATCCCCCTCCCTCATGTTCACTTACACCGTTTTTGGCCAAAAATAATAAATCAAAGCAAAACCATTGTTTTGAATGGGACATTAAAAATGATTTTTTTTTTTTTTTTTTTAAATAAGAGTATAAAATGTTTTTACCTGAGATTAAATAAGTTTGTCTGATTACTGCTTCAAATTATTATAAATCAAGTCTAGGAAAGCCAATTACTGGCTAAAAATTATAAATACATATTGAGTAGGATTTCTGACCACATTCTAAAGTTAAAAACCAACAGCTGATGTGCCTGTTTTTCATTCTTACCATTTTTTTGTGTTGCTGACATGACTGTAAGAAAGGAGTGTTATTTTCACATTTTGTGAGGAATCAACCAAAGAAATGTCCAGACTGGAGAGCTCACAAGCACAAATTAGATTATTGAGATGAGAGTTGTGCCTTTTTGGAGCGGTACGGCTGCCGGTCTAAACAGAATTCTCCCTCGAGAATGTCTGTAATCACGAGAAACAAAGTTTACGACCTCAGTGGGCTGAAGAATCCATCATCATTATGACACATTACTGTTGTCATTGAAAACGTACAACGCTTGCCAGCAAAGTGTTTCTGTGTGTGCGTGCGTTGATGATGGTGTTCAGGGGAAGGCAAATCATCATGCACATGCAAGGGAATTGTCATCTTCTAAACCTTTACACATACAAACACATGAACACAAGATACACACTTCTATAACTTAGCAGCACAGAGATCTTACACACCGCCAAAACACTGGTACACAAATAACATAACATGCACAGTCACAATCACATACTCCCACAAACACTGAACCCCTGTAGAGCTTGTGAAGACACAGGATTCTTAGAGGACCGTTATGAAAATGAATGTGGAGAGATGCATTAAGATACACAAAGAGAGGAAGACAGAACAAAAGAAAACTTTAATTCTAACACAATTTGTGTGACCATCATATAAAGAGAGAAGCTTTTTAAATCAAGAGTACTATGTGTAAAAAAACTATCTTGTGGAGTTGATGATTGACCTTCTCTTGATTTAAAAATACTTACATTTTTCGTATATTGGTACACCCTGTATTCATTCAAAACATTCCCAGAAAAAACAGAAAAACATCAGCTGATAATGCCTTCGCTTAGAGAGTTTGGAGTAAAGAGCTTGCAGTAAAGAGATGAGGGTAAAAGTTCAGGGTTTAAGGGATGAGGTGATGACAGTAAGGGTTGTGGGATGAAGGGTTTGCGGCATATGCAAGTGTTTGGGAAAAATGTATATTAGGTGTATAGCCTTTGCATGTAACTAAAAGAAACCAGACTGTCATGATTTGGTTTTGTATTTGAGTTTCCCTGTTTTATCCCAGTGTTGCTTGTTTCCCTTGTGTGTTAATGTTCCCTAGTGTTGCTGGTTTTTCCCTTGTGTGTTTCCTAGTTTTGTCTTCAGTGTTTTCTGTTTGATTTTGTCATTTATTATCCTCGTGTATCTCTGTGTTCTAGTGTGTTTTGTTAGAGTCTTGAGTTCTGTGTGTCTTTAGTGTTTCATGATTTAGGTTGTAGTTGTCCTCAGTGTTTATTGTATTCCTGCCTCTGTGTGTTTCCCGGTGTGATTGCCCTGATTGTCCTCACCTGTGTCTTGTTAGTCTTACCTGTGTCTGCTTAACCCTATGTCTATTTAGTCTCTGTGTGTCTTCCCTTCCGTGTCAGTTCATTGTTGTAAGTTGACAGTGTTGTTTGTCGTATGTTGGAGTGTCAGAGTTTCTCAGTGCTTGTCAATTTTTGGATTTTCTCAGTTTGGACATTTTGATAGATAGTTTTAGTTTTTGCCTCTTTGTTTAAATGAATAGTTTTATTAGTTTATTCTGCACTTGGGTCCACCTCCCTTGTTTTACACACCGAACCGTAACACAGACAACGCCACCTCGGGAGTTTCACGCAAGGAATTACTTAGTTTAGACAGTACCGCTATAGGGCACTCAGATTCTTAATAATAGGAAGCAGAAGATGTGGTTCTAGTTTTAGTAAAAAAAACATTGTTACTATATTTTACATTTAAAATAATTGTAAAAAGAACACCCGGTCCCGGTCACACAGGGACAAAGGAGGGGGTCTTATCGGGGTCTGAGGTGTACCAGTGGTGAGATGAGTTGAAGAGGGGTGAGAGGAATCCCAGGAGAAAAAAAAACCCTATAAGGCTTAAAATATAGTTATAAATGACAGGCACACACACATGCACGCTATGGTGGATTGAGTAAAATGGTACTTATATTGAGAATGAAAACTAGAAGGTGCAAGACTTGTAGTGAGGTGTCTACATACCGATCAGGCCGTCAGGGAGAGGAGAGCTTCATGCTCAAGCAACACATCAACCACTAACATACCTGCACTGGTGGCAGCGGGAGTCAGGAAATGGGCAAGTGATGAAAAAAGAGAAAAATTGGGGTGAACATTAAACACATTTACAGTTAGGTCTACATAACTGCTCAAGGAACTTTATTTACATGCCAACTGCTATGAGTCCAGTTATATGAGCGAGACCCGAGATGCTCCCTTTTAAACAGTAAGCCAAAGTCTCTGGGTTCATACTGTATGTTAGGAAGGCATGGAATTGTAAAGCCTATGAATGAAAACGTCCTCGTCTTTTCCAGTGCTTCCCATTATTACAACAGAAAAATGTACATTTCCAAATCACCAAACCAAAAACAAAACAATTAGAATAATTCAAAGAATACTCGATCCAGGCCGTCATATAATTCAGAATAAGAAAAAGAATGATTTATTTTTTTTGTCATTTTGATTAACTAAGGTCTTTAAAGCTTTCTCTGTGCTTGTCTTTTTCCCTCTTTCCTCTGTATTGAAACCCTAACGGCAGGACTCATAAAACATTAAACAGCTGCACTAGCTTGCCAATAAATAAAAGTGTCCCTGGAACCTTTTAAAGTTACTTAGCCACCTGAGGCTTGTTCAAGGTAATGCTACATGTTCACCACATTCACCCCGTGGCCATTATTACTTTGAAAGCAATATCAGAGTAGGAAACCCAAAAGCAGTCATAGTGTTATAATTTTTTGTATTACAGATTATAATTAGTTTAAATGCAGGGTACCTGTAAATAGTGATCACTTTTTGATAAATGGCCAAATGAGCAGAAAATTGACTGTAAAAGTATTGAGGTAATCTATATAATAAAGCCACCTCAAAGTAAAAAAGTAAGGCTGTTGGCATTAACATGATAATTATACTGGTCCATAATAAACACAAAACTCATGCGTTATTTTGTCCCTTTCATCCCTCCTCTGGTTTACTGCCTCATAGTCTTACTGCTGCTGCAATGATGGGAAAAATGACAAAGCGCCTTTGAATGGCAAAGTACAGAATGAGCTTCTGTACTCCTGCTGTGAATATATGTGTGCGTCTTGTTGCCTCCTTCCATTTCTGTTTTCACTGTTTTTTTAGTCTCCAGATTATGCTTTCCCTTCTGTTTTTGTTAACTTGATATTTATTTCTAGTCTACCTTTTCTTGCTGCCTCTGTCACAATGTCTGCTCTTTCACTTCCTCAAATTCTTAAATGTGCTGGAACGCTTAGGAATGTGGTATTTTTCTTTTGCCTTATTGATCTTGTGTATTTGAACAATATTGTATATTGTAAAGCAGACTGTCAGCTGTCCCTGTTTTAATGCTTGTCAATGTGGAAACTGAATCACTGCATTTTATGATCTTGTTTGAGCTGCATTGCCATCAATATTGCAAACAGTTCCACTATAAATACTGTAAAATAATCAGTAATTATCTTATTATTTTCAAGTTTTAGTCAAGACACAACATCTGCAGCCGCTGTTTCAGGTTCTTTTGGTCTGTAAATATGTACAACCTGTCACTGTACTCGTTTTCCATACAAGTGTTGTATTCCATGACTAAATTTGCTGTCCTATTATTTCGCTTTATCTTGGGATTTTATTCTTATTCTTATTATTTTAGAGGACCCATAAAGGTCTTTCACGTCACACTACATTTAAACAGAATTCTCTATTCAAGTCTCATGTCTTCAGCGACTCTGTCCTCTGCCCCGCCGAAACATTGTTTTTCTTTTCTTTCCTTCTCCCGACAATCACTCTCTTTCTTGGATGACAATGCCCCACCGTTTAGACTGACCCAGTAATTGTCTTTCCTAGACTTGAAAAAAGCCATTTGCACTGTTAACCACTATGTGCTGCTGCCCAAACTTTTAAATTTACATTTTCTGATAAGGCTCTGCAGTGGTTTGACTAGTACCTTAGTGGAAGAGTGCAATGTGTAAGAGTCAATGGGAAAAGCCCACTTTCTGCACCAACAGAACAGATGTATGCTGATGATACGGTTATCTATACATCTGCAAGATTGGTTATACAACAAGTTTAAACAGTGCGGCTGTGGCTCAGTTAGTAGTTAGTACCCGGTAGTTAGCAGAGTTGGTCATTGATCCCCAGCTCGTGCAGCCACATGTGCGATGTGTCCTTGGGCAAGACACTTAACCCCAAATTGCTCCTGCTGCTTCCTCAGCGTCGTATGAATGCGTGTGGGATTAGCTACCTCTGATGGTCACTTACAGAGCAACCTCTGTCATCAGGCTGTGAACAGGTGACCTGTGGTGTAAAAGCGCTTTGAGTAGTCAGAAGACTAGAAAAGCCAAGCTCAAGTCCATTTACCATTTAGCATACATTTGAAATATGGCCATAATTCTGTTCTCTCAATATAGTAGTACTGAATCAATAGCTCCAAATATATATGCATCACAACATGGAACGCAGTATTAAAACAACATTTGAGCATCTATCCTCGTCTCTGTTCTTCCTGTTCTATCATGTGCCTTCATCGTCTGTGTGGGTCAGTAGCACCATCGTGTGGTCACAAAGTAAACACAATGATCCATCAAACAACTCCGTAAAATGAAGAAAAACACCAGTGTTACCATGGAATATCATTTTCTGAAAATCAAACACTTTATTTTATACAATAGTTTTTACAAATAGCAAATTATTAAAAAATAAATATTATTTAATTAAGTCATGAGAAACTGTAATTGTTCTAAAAAGTTTTTTTTGTTTTTTTTAATTAAATTGTGGTTGTGATTGTCAAAAACCTGTATGTTTGCTTATTAAAAACTGTTTCAGTATGAATGTTGTGTAAGTTAGTGCATTAGTCTTTGTGTTCCTCCTCTGTCTTTTCTTTGGTAATGGGAAACTCCAGTGATGACCTGAAGCGAGTGGGCCCTTCGCTCTCCCCGCTGATAAGTTGCTTGGCAGCAGGGGCATGGATACGCAACTGTCCGTCATCCATCAGGGAGCAGGAGAGGCCAGACAGATCCAGGTGAGCGGGCAGGTCAATCTTCTGGACAAATCCCATCTTTGACGAGGCAGAGGAGCAGAACGAAGCACAGGAGGAAGAGGAAGAGCTAGACTGTGTCTCTTCTGCGCCAGCCTGCTTCATGGCAACCACTGCAAGGCTCCGCCCCTCCACTTTGACAGTGATGTCATTGGGGGAATAACCACGGGCATCTAGGGTCACCAGGAGGTCATCTTTGTTATTCTTCTGTAGCTCTGTGCTAGAAGTCTCTCTCTGCTGCTCATCATCACTACGCCTGAAAGGGAAACAAGATCTCAATCAGAATCAGCTCAGTGACTTCATGAATGCGTTGATATCAAAGGACTCTTTCAAACCTACACTAACTAAAATGTTTGAATCAGATGATGATACATATTCACACTTGGTACGTTTCAGTTGTGGGCAAAAATGAACACAAATGTTTGCAGCATGAATATCCTAATAAAGACCTAAAATGAAGTGTCCACAGTGCTTTACTGACAAATTCTGTTTTGTTTTTTTTGTTTTGGAGGGAATGTGAGCTTCCCGTAACCTGACCAGACTTATAGGCCTACTGCAACTTTGAGCTAATAGCTTCTGTAGTTCATCCAAGCTCATGCCATTCTTAGGCAGAAAACAATGAACTCTAATCACAAGACATGAGACCCATCGACATCAAACAACTTAAGAGAACATTTTTTAAAAGACTTGGGTATTCAGTTTAGCTTGCCTTGCCAACTTATTAACACTTTAAGGTCAGCACAAACCATATCCAGTTTGAAATCAGCCACATATAAAACCAATCTGTTATATCAACAACTGCGATCAACTGTTTTTACCATACCTCGCCAAAGTGTTAGAAAAGAAGGGAAACTGGCAGAGTCTAGTCAGGTGAGTCCCATCATGGAGCTCCCTCAGGAGGCTGCCCGCCAGCTTGGTTCTCTGGTTGAAAAAGTCTTGCTGCAGTGAGGAAAGGGACTCCTGCCGCAGCGGCCAAAGCGGCTGCTCTTGGCTGAAGAAAGGGTCATCGCCAAAAAGGCCGGTCAAGGCTGCATGCTGGGACATCATGTCCGTGTCTGAGAAAATTCTTGGAAAAAAAAACGTTTTTAAAAAAATCGACCTGTGAGAGTTGTGTTCTTATCCTCTACTCCCTTTGCGTCTTCTATCTCGTACTTTGTGACATTAAAAGGGGTTTCCCTCCCTTTTAAATCCCAGCTGTCCTGATCCCCTCCCACAGTCCTATTTAAACCCCATGAGCTCACTGCTGTTTGTAAGCATGTGCCAGCCAGGAATGACCTGCAACTCATCAAAACTCTAAAGACAGCTCATGGTCATATCCGCTTTGGCTGGGTGCGGCTGTGTATGCTGAACAATACTTTATTTAGATGCTTGATCCATGTACAGTAAAATAAAAACACAGGGCAGTATTCATTTTCTCATTCAACACGCAGCAAGACAGGCAGAAAGGTCCGTTTTCCAAAGTGTCAAACTTTTCTTGAGCATATGCTCACATTGGACTTTGTCAAAGCTGCAAGGATTAGGTTGGTTACACTAGCAACCCTAAATGATTAGAAAATAGAATAAATGAATCTTACTTTTTTTTCTTGTAAAAATCCAACTTTAACAGCAACTGTTCAGAAGGTAACATGTTGACCAGGAGTGTGAACAAAGCAGGTCAAGCCTCAGGTTTCAAGGCCTCATCACAGCTGCTTTGAGGGATGAACTCAGAGTGTCAACATTTCCCAGAGTCTTTCTGCATGTGTGTGTGTGTGTGTGTGTGTGTGTGTGTGTGTGAAGCAAGCATGCTCACATTACAAGGAGCTTGTGTCATAACTATTTGTGGCTGTCAAAGTGTTCTACTGTAAAACTGCTATTTATATGCTTAAAGCTTTCTTCATAGTAGTGTAATGTCTAAGGGCCTTATTCCTTCTACAATATTAAATCAGGTTTTTGCCTTTCCTGAATACTAAAATGTTGACAAATGTTAAAAAAGCCTTTCTCTATCCCCATTGCTAATGAAATCCTGTCAGCATACAAGGTGTCCTAAGTGCCAAAATAACTGTCTCCCATTTGATGAAAATGCTAATGCTGTGTGTATACTCACATTAAATCTCAGTTGGAGTGGGGTTGAATGGGATTAAAAACTATTTTGACAGGGGGATAGAGTGAGTAAGTGGTGGTAAATGGTCAATTGACTTGAGCTTGTTGAGCTCTTTTAGTCTTCTGACTACTCAAAATGAGTCTAGACCACAGGTCACATCTACCCATTCACACACTGATGCAGCGGCTGCTATGAGTGACCATCAGAAGGAACTAACGTCATTCATACACAGTCACAATCTGTCAGTTAACTAGCAGGAGCAACATGGGGATAAGTGTTGTGACCAAGGACTCATGTGGCTGACCTTCCGGTTGCGAGACGACTGACTCTACCAACGGATCCACAGGATGTGGAAGTGAAAATTTAAATGTTATATATGTGAAAGTTAGCTAGTTTTAAAATTGAATTATTCATTCCTTTATCAAATTTAGTCACCACAAGAACCTGTGTTTACAGTAAACAAGTTCGAGAAACAAATAAAGCTTTTTCAAGACCATTTCTATTATCCAAAAAGATTGTACTTCAGTGCGATTAATAAACTTTAAGATGCACAGCTGCTCCATTAAACACATTACAGAAATTCGGAATTGTATTGATTGTTTTTCATTTTGTTTATTTTAAAAACACTGCATATAGTTAGCATTGATCATTTTATATGTTATTAGAAACAGACTAAGGGTATTAAAATAACACTGTTATGTTTGTTAAGTTGATCGGAACGCTGATGTGATTTTGGTCATTTGAAGTCTTTGCGCTGTTGTTGTGTCATGGGTACCGTCTACATTATGTGTTCTTTGTGGTCTGGATACAAACTGACTTTAAAAAAATGTTTTTTGGTTGAGACATTGGTTGGTAGACTGAAAAGAGAAAGAAAGTAAACATTAGATCATGAGAAGAGCTGCTGCAAAAATAAAGAAGTGTGTCAGTGAACCAGGGGTTTCAGAGACATAAATAGAAAGGATGATACAAGATGGCTGCTGATAGCTCAGCTCATATTACTGAGTTGTTATTATTACACCACCCAGAAAAGACTGGTCAGTATTTATGGTTGTATGATGTTATTAGTGGGAATGCTGTAAACAGCATTCATCTTGAACATCTCATAGTCATGTCTGCTGATGTGGATTTCCTAAGTACAAAACTATGAGCTGACACACAAAAGTAATGTTCTTAATAAACATAAACACATGCATTCAGCATTATCTTTACATGTATTTATTTTTTGTTGTTGTTCAAAATATGTATCATCCGATTGGTTTTAAAGAGCCCATATTATGCCCTTTTTGGGGTTCGTATATTTAATCTATGTACCTACTAAATTATGTTCACAATAGCTGTGGAATAGCTCTGAAGTGCCCACGTTCAGAGTCTCCACATGTGCCAAGTCTGATCTGATTGGTCGGCCTGTCGGCTCTGCCGTAATTGGTCAGTCGCTTAGCACGGTTCTCTGAAATGTCCCGCCCCTTCTACCATATTGGGAATGCAGCCACTGGCTCCGTCCGAGGGGAGCATAAACATTAGCACCTTAGCACTACTGTGCTACCGCAGGCTACGGCATATCGTGGGCGTGCTACAGAAGTTAATGGGCGTGCAACATGAGCTGCTGGGCTTGCCACAACGAGCCAATGGGCTTAGATCAGTGATATCACACTGACAATGACGTCACACTGGCAATTTTTTTCCGAGGGGGGCTAGAACCGAGCGTTACATGAAGCTAATGCTGCAGCTAACAGGAGGACGTAGGAGAAGCTGCGTTTCCGCGGACTTTGAATTTTTGCACATAGATGTGCTTAAACATGCACAGGATACTTTGAAAACACACTAAAGAGCATATAAAACCAGAAAAAGCAGAATATGGGACCTTTAACAAAGTGTTATGGCAACACTGTCCCTGATAGGTTGTATGGCATGGCTGTCAAGCTAGTAAGGGGGAGGCGGGCCTTCCTGCCTGGTCAAATGGCCAATGGCAGGGAAGCCACCGTCTTGATTAGCTGAGGCGGGCAGGTATGCGGGACACAAATGTTTGGGAATGTGAGAAGCTTCGTGGTAGTCGGACGAGAGACTGTCGGTGCCTTCCTGTGTTCTTTGTAATTAAGTCTTTGAGTTATTGTAGTGTGTTTTTGTTAAATAATGAACTGTCATCCGACGGACGAAAACGTTGGTTTGGACCGAGCAGAGTGAGCTGGTCCAGAGAGTGACGCATCGTTGCGCCAAGAGAAGACTGCAACAGGTAAAGTCCGTCTCCCTTACCTTAGTTGGCAGCCACAAACAATTATGCCGCGGGCAGCAGACACCTGGAAGCCCTAGACGTAGTAAAAATCCCAGGGTTGTGTTTGCCGTGACAAAAGCAACAATTATTCCCAAGTATAAATGTGCTTAAGAACATTAACCTCCACTATGGTAAATGATAAATGGACCTGTCGTATACATTTATACATAAATATCTCTACATGACATGTGTAGGTAAGTACCAACATCAAGCCAATCCTGTTAAATGAACAGTTTGGTGTTTTTGAAGAAGGGTAGTATAAGGTTCTTGCAATAGTATATATTGTCCACAGGAGATGTTGGTCAGCTCAGCTGTTCGGGCGTGGAAACTATGTTATACATTGTTTGCTCCACGCTAAAATTTAGCTAACTAAAAAAAAAATCAGCTGGTTGGTTCTGCAGGCTTCAAAAGAGACAACAAATACATCCAGATTAAAAAGTGAGCATTTTTTACAGCGAATATTACTAGCCATTAAAATGTCTCAATAATATCAAAATGTCACAGTATAATTATCAATCTACATTAACAAAATTCAAGATGAGTTGTACGATGTAGACCTAAACAGCTGATCAATGTGCTGTGGATTAAAGAACATGTAAGCTATGTGGTGTGCCGAAGCAGTGCAAATTTAGTATTCATTTACCCCGACGTAGTTTTTCATTAAAAATATTTGAATTTCCTGAGGGAACCTTCCCAAGGGATTAATAAAGTTCCTATCTATCTATCCATCCATCCAGCCATCCAGCCATCCAGCCAACCAGCCAACCAACCAACCAACCAATCGAAAATTAGGGCTTCTCCGAAAGGGACAGCTCCTACCTTATCACACGTATCTCTGGAAATCAAAATCAGAATTTCTGAATTTTAGCAAAGTTTTTAACAATACCATTTAAAATTTTTGAAATATACACACTTAAACACACATGATGTGGTTTAGGCGAAAATTTTAAATTGAAAAAAAAAAAAATCTTCTTAAGACGGTTATCTTAACATAGAAGAAAGTTATTTGACTTTTCACTTGACTCAAAGCTGTCACCAGCACCTAACAGGAAACTAGTGGAGCCAGGATTTCACCTATTACTGTAATATGTGGGAAGAGTAGAAACTACCAATAGATTAAGACTAAACAACTTTAATATATTCTTTAATATACTGTATATATTATAAAACATTTTATAGACATTCCAATTTCCATTCCAACACAGCGTTATATGTAACCTTAATGAACACAGTCTTATATGTAACCTTAGTGAACCCAGTCTTATATGTAACCTTAATGAACAGTCTTATATGTAACCTTAGTGAACCCAGTCTTATATGTAACCTTAATGAACACAGCCTTATATGTAACCTTAGTGAACACAGTCTTATATGTAACCTTAATGAACACAGCCTTATATGTAACCTTAGTGAACACAGTCTTATATGTAACCTTAGTGAACACAGTCTTATATGTAACCTTAATGAACACAGCCTTATATGTAACCTTAATGAACACAGTCTTATATGTAACCTTAATGAACAGTCTTATATGTAACCTTAATGAACACAGCCTTATATGTAACCTTAATGAACACAGTCTTATATGTAACCTTAATGAACAGTCTTATATGTAACCTTAATGAACACAGCCTTATATGCAACCTTAATGAACACAGTCTTATATGTAACCTTAGTGAACACAGTCTTATATGTAACCTTAATGAACACAGCCTTATATGTAACCTTAATGAACCCAGCCTTATATGTAACCTTGATGAACAGTCTTATATGTAACCTTAATGAACACAGCCTTATATGTAACCTTGATGAACAGTCTTATATGTAACCTTAGTGAACCCAGCCTTATATGTAACCTTAATGAACACAGTCTTATGTAACCTTGATGAACACAGCCTTATATGCAACCTTAATGAACAGTCTTATGTAACCTTGATGTGTAAAGCCTCCCACGATCTTGATGATAAACGACCTCTAATTATGGAAGAGAAACTTCTCTTCTGAAGAATGTATGGTAAAAACTGCTGAGTTGTTTCTGTCTGTGTATAAATATGTGTTCTTGAGTCCTATGAACTCCTCTCACACACTACTCTGTACTCTGTGAGATTTGCACCTTAATAAAGAAACATCTGAATTTCTAACAATAATGCTTTAAAGATTATTTGATATTTTATAACAAAATGAAAGTCATAAATGTACAAAATAACTTTCAAAATGCAATGTATCCTGCTAAAAAAAACAAGGTTTAGGATTAGATCTAAACAATGACTAGTGCACAGTCTTGCATGCATGCCAGAAATGCATTAAGGGCAAACGTTACATAATCTGGGCACACAGTAAGACAAAAGTACAGAGGGGCTGTATCTTATAATGGGGCCTTTAATTACTACAAAGGGTAAGTAACATAACTGCCTTTTACTGCTTTTAGATAGCTATTTGTTACAAACCTGCAGACACCTCATATAAAGACCAACTAAAATGTTAGCACTTTAGAATTTGTAATATTCTGACTACTCAAATTGCTTTAAACTTCATGTTGGAATTCACCCAACACACATGGCAACCTCAAAAGATCTGATAAATGTCCTCATGCTTTCCACAAGTGCCATCAGTTGTTCTGTGGTTCTACATTTTCATAGTCATCTTCCTCTTCACTGGTTTCTTCTTCCTCTTGTCTGTTTTCATCTTCACTGAGACAGACCTCCTTGTCCTTTCTCAAATGTGAATTTAGGCCTACTTCTTCAGAATCATGATCATCAACTCTCTCTGGTTCCTCATAAATATTGTCCTCACCCACTGTTTCCCCTTTGAGGTTCTCCTTGGTTTCCACCGATTCCACATTTACATAATCATCTTATCATCTTTGCAATACTTTCCCACTCTGACAGCCACTGAAACAGAAGTATTAGAACAATGTGTGAGTTATGAAAGATCTTTGGAGAAAGTGTGTATTCAAAATTTTAAAACTGTGTGTCCTGGTGTGTACATTTGTCGTGGACAAGGTTTGGCTGCTTTGCTTGTTTTCTTCTCCCGCAGGCCAGACAGACCACCACCAGCAGCACCAGCAGCAGCAGCAGCAGCAGGAAGCCAGCAGCTACTGAGGACACCATCCGCAACAGAGGCACTGGGAGGGAAAAGCATTTGATTCATTTATCCTACAAGTACATATTTAACCTCTCACCATTGCCTAGTCGAATGTACTTCTGAGATATAACCCCTAGATGTATCATTTCTTAACCAAGCATCACATGAACAAACCTAATTTGATTTCAGTATAACTGAAAGACTGGAATTCCAACTCACTCTCACCAACCAGCAAGAAATCTGGTCATTTTGATTTATGACCCAACACTGCCAATACTGCACTTAGAAGGTTGTGTTCTTTATGAATATGGGCATTTTAAGACTAATCTGTTTTTACTGAGGATATTTTAAACTGTTTTTAAAGCTTCACTTGATTGTTGTCTACTTGTTGTTATTAGTCTGCCTAGCTTTGCATTTTGTTGCACTGGTGCTTTTACACAAAGTAAGGGAAATAAAGAGAGATCACACAGCTCGTAAAGATTTTGTTAAGGTAAAATATAACTCATCAGTGGTTTTGTTCATGTAAAAATGCAAAGCTTAATGCTCCCACCTACTTACATTTAATGATAACGCTGATTGGTCCAGTCTCAGTAGAATTAAATCTTCTTGTAGGCAGTTCGACCTCATACACACAGCTGTAGTTGCCCTGGTGTTTATAATCAGCTACAGGGAAGTCAAAGGAGGCCGAGTGGTTGACTGTTCGCTTTGTGGCAATGGTGTTGGAGTCAGAGGAGATGAGAAAGAATTGGCCCTCAGGATAGCTGCAGTTAATGGAGCAGGTGAAGATAAATCTGTAACCCATGGTGACCTCTGCACCTTCAGGACTCCAGACCAGCCCTCTGTCAGGAGATGTGAGAGAGATACTCGGCTGCTGCAGTCTCACTGGTTTCAAGGGGGTGAGGTGAAGAAAATATAATACAACAGGATTTATTTACAGAAAAGATAAGATCTAGATCCAATAAATCAATCAATCAATCCAAATTTGTATAGCGCCAATTCATGACAAACATTATCTCAAGACACTTAACAAAAGAGCAAGTAAAAGACCTTACTCAGATTGTGAGTACATATTAAAGAAAGATAAATCTAAAAACAATAAACATCATTGAAAAAATAAGTCTAAAACTAAGTCCAGTCTACATTGGAACAAGCCTCGATTTAACATGAACTGGATGACTGAGAACCTACACAGACAAAACTGAAAACAAGAAACTAAATAAAATAACTTATATTGTATATTTAGAAAAGTCTTTACAAATCAACATAACATGTTAAAGAGACTGACTTTTGTCCTTACCACTAATGAAGAGTCTGAGTGGGTCACTTAGGACAGAATTGAAATTTTGACTTGAAATGCTTTTCCTGTACTGACACTGATAGGATCCTTCATTTTCCAAGTCAACTTGAAGAATGTTGAACGTAGCAGAGTTGGAACTTGGTGTTTGCGTCATTGTGAATGAGCCTGGGATTTTCTGAAGAGTGAATGTGCCACCTCGAAGCTCAGCTGTGATGGAACAAACGATGACGATATCCTGACCCCAGGTAACCTCACCAACAGGTATCATGGAGATTCTGGGCTTAGGGAGGCTAACTGAAAAAAAAAAAAACAATACTTTGGTGATACAGTTCTCTTAATTTATCTTCAATCCGACAAGAATATGCCTATGTTTTTCAGATCGTATTCAGCATATTCTGGCAAGCCACAATCATCAGAAGTATGTAGAATACACCAACTATCAAATAATCATCTGGTTAACTTGTTTTGTATAATCAAACCGGATGTGTTGAATAAAGGACAAAACATTTTTATATCTTTATGAATAAACAAGTACATTTAAAAAGTATGTTTAATCATGGTACTTGCTTTATTTGAGTTTTATTATAACTTTGCTTCCTCTGAGCTTAAAAGTGTTGTTAACTTTGATGATACCACTACCACATATCCCGCTAGTCACAGCAAACTTCTGGCACCAAATGAAGAGGAGCAGGAAAGGGTTTGAACCTCACAAATACACGACGTGCCAGTGAACACAGCAACCCAAATAACAGACGCTCTGCTATTGCTATAACACATATATTTGTGGTTAAGAGTTATGTATTTTGTATTTTGTTAATGTACTATAAATTCTGTTGAGTTTCAGGTGAACATTTGTCTTAGTTAGAAATACTCTTGGCATTTATTGAATGTATGTCCCCACTTAATCCAATTGAGGCATTGAAGTTGTGTGTGAAATGTGATAAGAAGTAATTGTTACATTAATGGTGGTAAATGGACTTGAGACTCGCAAATTTTCTAGTCTTCTGACGACTCAAAGGACTTTTACACTGCAGGGGCTGTATTCACAAAATCTCTTAAGTACTAAGAGTTGCTCCTAGTGACAGAATTCTCAGAACATTTTTAGAATCGTGACATTTCCTAAGAATTTTCCCTCAAAGTTAAGACTAGATCCTTGTTAAAAACAGGAAAGTTATTCACGCAGTGTCTTCGCCCTTAAGAGAGCTCCTAAGGCTACAAACTGTTAAGGAGTAGTGAGGAGGACTTTTAACAGGTTTAAGAGTTTTTCAGGCTGAGGAGAAAATGGAAACATGTTCCGCAAACACTCCATGAAGAATATTCGTTTTCCATCATTGTTTGGCCGAAGAGACAAAAAGGATTTGTGCAGACATTTAATAAATCCATCTGTGACTTCTTTCAGTGCAAAGTGAGACATGTATGTTGAGTTTGTCTACATGTGGTTACCTCCACAGGTGCATCCAATCACTAATTAAGGACCTTCACATGTTGATATAACAATCAGCATGTAAAGAGGCTGCTGCACAAGTGGGCATGTGATTTCAAACATTTTGTAGGCTATTTATTTTTAAAGTATATTTATCCCACGGAGATGTTCATTTCTTAGTGATCATAATTACACAACGGGCCCAATCGATTTCACTGTCTATGGCCATTATCACTAAGACAGCACAGTTTTTTTCTCCATTTATTAGATCAACCAATGACAGCTTCTGAAAGAAATGTGTCATATCTAGCAACGGAGTCAACCACGCCTCCTCATTAAGACAAAAGTTTCCGTCTCTTCCTTGCTCAGAGTTGCTCTGAGAATGTTCCTGAATCGTTCTTAGGCTAAAAGTTAGGAGCTCTCTGAGAGGATTCTCAGAATGTTTGTGAATACGGGCCCAGAACTCCCGGTAGAGAGATGACCAACTCAACCACTGAGCCACAGTCGTCCTTGAAATAAATGTAAGCAATATTAATAATAATGAATGATAAAGTAAACCTATGAGTAAAAAGCAGCTTCTCTCTGATGATAACACTGCGTTACCATGAGTGATTACACTGACTTCATCTTTGTTGAGTTGATGAGACTCAGCATTCTCTCCTCCAGCCCTTTAGGTTGCCTTTGATATTTTCATAACTTTAATAACTGCATCAATATTTAAAATGTTAAAAACTATGCTCACCAGAACAGATCACACCAGCATCCTCATTGTGTTGACAGTTGTGTGTCTTCATTTTTGTGGACTGACACTTAGTTAGAAAACTTTCACTTCCTGAACAGGCCACATTATCCAGCAAGATTGGGCCAGTTCCTTCACCAAAAAGGGCACCTCCAGGAGCACTCACTGCTGTCCCACAGCTCAGCTGTCTGCATACCACCTCAGCATCTTTTAAGTCCCAGTCATCATCACATACTGTTCCCCAGGTACTGCCATAGAAGAGTTCAACTCTTCCAGAGCACTTAGTAGATCCAGCTAATCTGATCTGAGCACCTGAGAATTGATCACAGTAGAAAAAACATTTCTGGATGAAACATGCCTTTCTTTTCTTACTGGGTCATTTGAAAAACTGATTTGAAGATAAATGCAGAAAAACATTATGATTCATTTAGAAATATTGTATCAACAAATCACGATTGTCATTCTGCTCTTAAATTTAAAGAGCATGCGGCAGGGTGTGGTTACCAGCTTTTACATGTGAAAAAGTTCCTACAGGCTGCACATACCCACAATGACAAAAACAGGTTGATTTCAAAAAGCACACTTGATTTTTCAAAACATTTGTTACAAAAAGGTTCTTACCTGAGCAGACCACGCCAGCATCCTCATTGTGTTTACAGTTGTGTTTCGTAATTTCTCTGGATTGACACTCAGTTAAAGAATGTTCACTTCCTGAACAGTCCACATCATCCAGCAGAATTGGGCCAGTTCCTTCACCAAAACTGGCACCTCCAGGAGCACTCAGTGCTGTCCCACAGGTCAGCTGTCTGCACACCACCTTAGCATCTCTTATGTCCCAGTCATCATCACATACTGTTCCCCAGGTATTGCCATAGAAGAGTTCAACTCTTCCAGAGCAATGACTAGATCCAGCTAATCTGATCTGAACTCCTAAAAAGAACACATAGAGGAACAAGCACACTTTTTTTTGAAAAAAAACATTTTTTTTGTCATTTCAAAAACTGCTTCTGAAAGACACCTTTGATAGATGTTATTTAAATGGTAAAAGGTAAATGGACTTGAGCTTATATAGTGCTTTTCTAGTTTTCAGACTACTCAAAGCATTTTTACACTGCATGTCACACCCACCCATTCACACACTGATGGTAGTGATCGCTATGTAGTATCATCCAACAGAAGTAACTAATCCATTCATACACCGGCACCGAAGCAGCAGGAGCAATGCAGGGTTAAGTGTCTTGCCCACGGACACATCAGACATGTTGCCCAGCTGGGGATCGAACCCTCAACCGTCCGGTTGAGAGACGACTACTCTACCAACTGAACTGGAAAGGCTACACATACACAGATAAAATTCATTTGTTATTCTGCTCTTGAATTCAAAAAGCATGCAGCAGGGTGTGGTTTACATATTTTGCGTGTGAACAGCTCATAAGCTTTACAATGACGATGAAAAAGCAGGAAATAACACATTCATTTAACTGTTTATTTAGATCTCTTCTCATTTGAGCAGCCCTCATCCACACCCAAACATGTCTTCAGTAATGTGTCCTTAGTTTTCTGAGCTGACACTCAGTTATTGACCTTTCAATTGCTAGACAAGCCACCTCATGAAGGCTGTTTCCTTCCCTCAAGTAATTGGCACTCACTGCCGCACAACAGCCCAGCCGTCGGTACACCACCGTAACATTGTTCTAATTCCAGCTAAACTAGCCCAATTAATCTGATCCGACCACCTTTCAGGCACATAATACTTAATACAGGCTATGGTATCGTTGTGGAAATGAAGCAATTTGAGAAAATTGGACTGACCTGCAGCAGGCAAAGAAGAGGTCCAGAGTACAGAGACTATAGAAGAGAAGAAAGTTACAATAAGTGCAGAAATATAAACGTCCTGTTTTCATCTAACTCTCTCTGTATATTTGAATTAATTGAGTATAATAAAATATAGTATAATAACTATTCTGTTAACCTGCTTTCAAATGTTGAATCTTGGAACATTCTTCTTACCCAGGGTCAAGTAAAGGTGTCTCTGTTGTATGCTCCTCATGGCTGATGCGTAGGGTGCTGGTATCAGGTGAAAGGACAGACCGAAAAATGACTTTAAAAAAGCCTGCAGACGCACTTAACTCTGCTTGTCTTTTCTGAAATACTTCCTCTTTACAGTGCTTTTACATGTTTTTTTTTAAACAAAAAAGTTCAGCAGAACTCAGCAGCTTAAATTGGAACCACTGCTGCACAGAGACAGCAAAGACAGCAAAAATATTTTCAGTTCTAGGGCTTAATCCTGTGAATTTTATAAGAATGCTGCTGTGAGGGTTGTAGATAAACCAATTGGTCTTTCTCAGCTCTGGTCCCTACAAGTAAAACGAGCCATCCGTCATGTAGTGGGGCTATCCTTGTTAAGTAATGTATTAAATTCATGTTAGGGTATTCAGTTACCACTTCCAGTTTTTACTTGGTTATTTTTGTCACTTGGTCCCTTATGCAGCCTTTCTTCCTTCTCTGTCTTTTACCCCCGGAGCTATAGTCCCTGCATTTCAAGTCTCTTATCTCCTTGTTCCTCTTGTTCCTGAGTTTGTATTTTATAGTCCTGGTCTAAAAAACTGTTTGAAATATGTATTAAGTACGAAAGCATTAGCTGATGCTGCCCTCACAAACACATGTCACTTCAAGTGATAAAAGGACATCCCATGTGTCTATTAGGGGTGCACGGGTACCCGAGTACTCGTTCATTAAATAATAATCGGTTACAAAAAAAATGCAATCGATAATCGTTTTGTAGTCCACATTTTTGTAAATGTTTCTTGTTGCATTGTGGGTTCTAGGATAGGTCTAATTCAAAACAGAAAAAAAAGGAGCACGAGCGCAAAAATGAAATAGATGAGCTGATAAAGGCTCTGTGCTGAAACGCGTCCGTTGTTGATCCGTACGCTGCTACCCTAACAAAAATATCCCTTTAATTAACCCCCCTATGAATTCACAATGAACAAAAAGTCCCAAACAAACAAAACATGCAATATAATCTACAAAAGTTCAGTTCAAATTGTCTTTTTAGTCCACAGAAAAAGGACTTTCACTTTGCGATTACCGCTTTACTCCGCTAAACCAATGACGTTTGATCATCCAGGACAGAGCAGCAGAACTAGATGTTTTACTATATTTTGGAATTTTAGATGATTATTCTTTTAATAACTACAAAATGGAACAACCTTATAGGGAGAAATAGCTCATAGCGGACGGACGAGCGAGATTGAGCGAGTGTCATTACGCACAGAGGAGAAAGATGAAACAGACAGACACTTTAAATCGTTCACCTGTTCTATTGTAACTTCATTTACCAGAGTAAAGTGTGCTCTACACTGCAGACTGTAGTCTTTGTTAACACAATGTTGCTGTCAAAACAGCTTCAACGTGCGATGAGTGCGCATTGAGGTCTGCACGTCCGCTCGCCATACTCACTGCTCTAATTATAATAAAGTGTTAAAACGATCATAACACGTCTGTGTGAATTTTTATTTGAGGTTTGCTGTCTGTTGAAGTAAGAAATGTCATATCTGAATGTTAATACAAAGGCATCTTACTAACAATTATTAAAATCCAGAAGATTCAAATTAATCAATAGATACAGTCGGCATCGCGTCATAGTTGGGGGCGGGGCCTCCCGTGGGGGAAAAGAATCACAGAAAAAAAAAAGAACTACAAAACGATTACTCGAGTACTCGCTTTAACAACGGGAAGAGTAATCGATTAGAGAAAATTTTGCATTTCTGCACCCCTAGTGTCTATAGTGACATATTGTCTTGTTAGTTTTCACCTTGCATAGGTATCTCCTTTCATCTTTGGTAGGACGGACTACAGACACAAGCCTGTGAGTGGGCAGGAGGCATGGATGCAACTTAAGGGGCCTGGGTCTTTTCCGAATAGCCACAGATCAGTAGGATGTGCAGACTTTTCAGTATGGAGTTTCAGTAGACTGAACCCTTGTGGTCATTCAGTGGTCATTTTTTGGGTCCACCTCAGTAGACTGGACATTTCAGCATGGATACTAACTTCCGGGTTTCATGCATATGGATTGGATACATCGTTTCAGGAAATGAATTGTATTTTACCACCCACAAAGCAAGGAGCAGTATGAGATGTTGATGTTGATAAAACCATCTTAGAGAAAATACTTCCTTAATAACAATTGGCATTTTCTCAGGCTGTGACTTTACTGGCAGTTGAATCAGAGCTTCTTGTGTTCATAAACACCTCAAACATAGAATGTCTTAAAACAAGTCCAAAACCAAAGTTGTGTCTTGATACTTCCTCTATATGAATTATGCTTCCTCAAATACATACATACGTGAAGCTCTTTTGGGAGGTGCTCTAAACACATTGCCTAGAAGTATCTTGAACGTATGTTAGTCAACTTCAGTTTATATTCACGGTGTATATCTACACTTATTTAGCTGTTTAAAAATTGTTTTCTTTGCATTGTTCACACTCAATTGAATATTTTTGTTATCTTAAAGGCTTTATATGCGATTTTTCACACTTAAATTGTAATATAAATCAAGTATATCCTCTGAAAATAACTCTGTGAGTAATGACTCTACAATGGGTGTAACACCTGAGTCCCACTGTCTGTGATGTTTTCAAAGTTTACAAAGTCCTATCTTGAGTTTGTTTACATCCCCTCGCGTATAAAAGTTGTTTAATTGAGGGACTAGAGAAAAGAAGAATAACATACTGTACTCACTGCTTAACTGTGTTTCTAGATCACGCTCATTTCAGGTAAATGTACCTGAATGTGTGAATGTGTGAAGATACGAGCGTAATAAAGATCGCTAGCATTAGCATGCTAACACAACAATGCAGCGCGAGTAGTTTTGGTTTCATGCTGGTGCTCAAGGGCGACATCTCCTGGATCAAAAAATCACATATAAAGCCTTTAACCACTTGTCGTTCTCTGCAAATACAAGACGTGAGAATATGGAAGATAGGAAGTTTGGAGAAATGTTGTATACAATAAAAACAGTTCACTTTTATTAAAACACAGTCCGATAAACAGTAGTATTCATTTTTTACAAATTGAAATGGTGTTATGATTTTCTATATAGGATAGATTTAAAGCAAAATTATGTTGCTAGAATGAATAAGGAGGAGAACAAGGTAATATATCTTAGGCATAATGTACTGCATCACAATCATGGCCCTTGTATCTCTCTGGCTCCTCATATATATTCTCTTCTTCCACTCTCACCGTTTCCTCTTTGAGAGTCTTCTCGGTGTCAAATGAACAAACATTCACATAGTCCTCTCTATCATCTTCATGACAACTCCCCACTCTGGCAGCCACTGAAACAGAAGAATTGGAAACACATGTCAGTACTTATGGCTGAACTCTTGAGAAAGTGTGTATTTAAAATGTAAAAGATATGTGGCTTGATGAGCACATTGAGTTTGAACCAGGGTTCCCGGCTGCTTGGCTTTTCGTCCTCTTTTGCAGAGCAGACAGATCACCAACAACACTACAAACAGCAGCAGGAGGATCCCAGCAGTTACTGCGGACACCAGTGGCAGATTATAGAGCGGCACTAGGAAAGAAAACATTTGATTAGTTTATCATATATAAATGTTTATTATCTCTAAACCACATACGGCTAAAATAGTGTGTTTTTAGTTTAAACCCAAGACTTAGATCTAAGGGTGAGGGTATCCATTCATATGCTACACTAGTGGAAAAAAATGTAAGCTTCCATCCACCTCAGCTTTACCCCAACGACATCTGCTGGAATCTAGGTTACTATGATTCATGACCAAAACATATTTACAGACCGATTAGGTTTTGTCTAACTTAATATGCTGCCACCTTGACTTACCATTGAAGGGTAAGTCAAGCAAGCATACTGTACACATACACACCTCTGAAAATGGTCAAAATTGCTGCAGCACAGCTGGTCTTTAATCAGCCTAAACAAGTTTATGGTACTCTACTTTAATAACTAAAATTGCTGAGCGGAGCCATTGCTATTAAGAAAGAGGAAGGAACAATTTTGAAGTTATGAGGAAGTTATTAGTTGTTGGTAAATGGTAAATGGACTTGAGCTTGTACAGTATAGCTGTTTTATAGTCTTCTGATCACTCAATGCGCTTTTACACTACAGGTCACACCCATTAACACACTGATGCCACTGCTTCTAACCATATGTTTTTAGCAGAAATTCAAGGTCTTGTTTGCAAACATATTGACTGCTTTTAATAAATAAATAAAAAGATTGCTAAATGACCCCATTCTCTATCAAGTGTTTCTACATTTATTTAGTTGACATTTGCTTTAAAGGGTTAGAAAATCTGAATCCAACTCTGAGTGACACTATCATATACTGCCATCATGACAGTCCAGTGCCAAGTTTAATTTTGGGGAATTTTCTGCCTTTATTGGAGAGATAGGACAGTGGATAGAGTGGGAAATCAGGTAGAGAGAGGGAAATGACATGCGGGAAAGGAGCCACAGGTTGAACCCTTGTGGTCATTCAGTGGTAATTTTTTGGGTCCACCTCAATAGACTGAACATTTCAGTATGGATACTAACTTCTGGGTTTCATGCATATGGATTGGATACATCGTTTCAGGAAATGAATTGTATTTTACCACCCACAATGCTGTGCGAAAATAAACGTAAAATGTCACTTTACGTGCGCCACCAAATCAAATCAAACGAGCGTGGATTAATTGAATCAATTTTTAATCTAGAGTTAAAGTCCCGACTGAAATCACTACTTTTAATTAACAACAAAAAATGTAACAAATGTATGAATTCAGTAGACAGTACCTACTATATGTGCTGTATACGTTTAGTATCTAATGTTCAGTAGGCAGATATTTGTTCCTTCGTCGTCTGATTCATTCAGTAAAGTAAAATAAACCAATAAAGACGCATACATAAATATGGAAATCATTATTTAAATAGAGGTCTCAGGGGAAAAGGGTTTATAATAATTCAGACATTTGTTATATTTTTTGTTGTTAATTAAAAGTAACGATTTCAGTCGGGACTATAACTCTAGATTAAAAATTTATTAAATTAATCCACGCTCGTTTGTTTTGATTATGAGGCACACGTGAAGTGAACAATTTACGTTTATTTTCGCACAGCATTGTGGGTGGTAAAATACAATTCATTTCCTGAAAGGATGCATCCAAACCATACTGCATAAAACCCGGAAGTTAGTATCCATGCTGAAATGTTCAGTGTACTGAGGTGGACCCAAAATATGCATACTGAATGACCACGAAAGTTCAGTATACTGAAACTCTCTACTGAGAAGTACTGCATACTGAACTGTGGCTATTCGGAAAGGACCAATGTCTTCACCTCTTTCTTTTCCAATTCTCCGTGTGTTGATGTTTCCGATTGGCTCCCAATCGATTAGTGAGAAAAAACCTCACTCAGTCATTGTTTATATTGTTTAAATTGATCACATTCAAGTAATGAATCCTGAACAATATTATATCAAAAGGTTAGTGACATGGGCTGTTTGAGTAAAACTAGAAAAATATTGGCTGATTCTTTTTTCTAACTGTTTCTTTTTTTGCATTTTGTTGATGGTTGTCAATTTTTAGCAAAACCTGTGTTACTGTTCTTTAAAGAGCTGTCATAGTAGACAGGATTCATTTTTGTAGTCCTTCAACCAAAATTCCAGATTTTTGAGCAGCTTTAAAGTGAATGTAACACAAGGACAAGTCTCAAAAGATACATTTCAAAAAGTGATCTAAATGGATTCTGAATCTTTAAACCCTTAAGAAAAGAATTCCAGATCTTAGGAATCCAGGCAAATTTATTGTAGATCTGACATATTCATAACAAGGAGCAGTATGAGATGTTGATGTTGATAAAACTATCTTAGAGAAAATACTTCCTTAATAACAATTGGCATTTTCTCAGGCTGTGAATTTACTGGCAGTTGAATCAGAGCTTCTTGTGTTCATAAACACCTCAAACATAGAATGTCTTAAAACACAAGTCCAAAACCAAAGTTGTGTCTTGATACTTCTTCTTTTTACTTCCTCTATATGAATTATGCTTCCTCAAATACATACATACACATACACACTCAACTGAATAATTTTGTTATCTTAAAGGCTTTATATGCGATTTTTCACACTTAAATGTAATATAAATCAAGTATATCCTCTGAAAATAACTCTGTGAGTAATGACTGTCTACAATGGGTGTAACACCCGAGTCCCACTGTCTGTGATGTTTTCAGAGTTTTCCGAGTCCTATCTTGAGTTTGTTTACATCGCCGGGACGGCCGGTTGACTCCTCCCCTCACGTATAAAAGTTGTTTAATTGAGGGACTAGAGAAAAGAAGAACAACATACTGTACTCACTGCTTAACTGTGTTTCTAGATCACACTCATTTCAGGTAAATTTACATGCAGTGTGAAGATATGAGCATAAAAAAGATTGCTAGCATTAGCATGCTAACACAACAATGCAGCGCGAGTAGTTTTGGTTTCATGCTGGTGCTCAAGGGCGACATCTGCTGGATCAAAAAATCGCATATAAAGCCTTTAACCACTTGTCGTTCTCTGCAAATACAAGACGTGAGAATATGGAAGATAGGAAGTTTGGAGAAATTTTGTATACAATAAAAACAGTTCACTTTTATTAAAACACAGTCCGATAAACAGTAGTATTCATTTTTTTACAAATTGAAATGGTGTTATGATTTTCTATATAGGATAGATTTAAAGCAAAATTATGTTGATAGAATGAATAAGGAGGAGAACAAGGTAATATATCTTAGGCATAATGTAACACGTATCTTCACTGTCCACTTGATCGGTTCACACTTTAAGAGAAAATTGTTTTTTTACTTGATAAAACTGTTGGGTCAAAGGTCCAGTACTTTTGCCATTTTAAATCATTCTGACACCTAAAGGTCTAGATAAATATCCTCCTGGTTTTCATAGATGTCTAAAGTTGGTTCATTAAATGGCTGGATTACACTGTCATAGTAATCTTCAACTTCACTGGTTTCTTCTTGTTGTTCTTCTCTTTCTTGTCTGAAGACATCGTTGGTCTTTCTCAAGATTGAATCTGGGGCCACTTCATCACAATCATGGCCCTTGTATCTCTCTGGCTCCTCATATATATTCTCTTCTTCCACTCTCACCGTTTCCTCTTTGAGAGTCTTCTCGGTGTCAAATGAACAAACATTCACATAGTCCTCTCTATCATCTTCATGACAACTCCCCACTCTGGCAGCCACTGAAACAGAAGAATTGGAAACACATGTCAGTACTTATGGCTGAACTCTTGAGAAAGTGTGTATTTAAAATGTAAAAGATATGTGGCTTGATGAGCACATTGAGTTTGAACCAGGGTTCCCGGCTGCTTGGCTTTTCGTCCTCTTTTGCAGAGCAGACAGATCACCAACAACACTACAAACAGCAGCAGGAGGATCCCAGCAGTTACTGCGGACACCAGTGGCAGATTATAGAGCGGCACTAGGAAAGAAAACATTTGATTAGTTTATCATATATAAATGTTTATTATCTCTAAACCACATACGGCTAAAATAGTGTGTTTTTAGTTTAAACCCAAGACTTAGATCTAAGGGTGAGGGTATCCATTCATATGCTACACTAGTGGAAAAAAATGTAAGCTTCCATCCACCTCAGCTTTACCCCAACGACATCTGCTGGAATCTAGGTTACTATGATTCATGACCAAAACATATTTACAGACCGATTAGGTTTTGTCTAACTTAATATGCTGCCACCTTGACTTACCATTGAAGGGTAAGTCAAGCAAGCATACTGTACACATACACACCTCTGAAAATGGTCAAAATTGCTGCAGCACAGCTGGTCTTTAATCAGCCTAAACAAGTTTATGGTACTCTACTTTAATAACTAAAATTGCTGAGCGGAGCCATTGCTATTAAGAAAGAGGAAGGAACAATTTTGAAGTTATGAGGAAGTTATTAGTTGTTGGTAAATGGTAAATGGACTTGAGCTTGTACAGTATAGCTGTTTTATAGTCTTCTGATCACTCAATGCGCTTTTACACTACAGGTCACACCCATTAACACACTGATGCCACTGCTTCTAACCATATGTTTTTAGCAGAAATTCAAGGTCTTGTTTGCAAACATATTGACTGCTTTTAATAAATAAATAAAAAGATTGCTAAATGACCCCATTCTCTATCAAGTGTTTCTACATTTATTTAGTTGACATTTGCTTTAAAGGGTTAGAAAATCTGAATCCAACTCTGAGTGACACTATCATATACTGCCATCATGACAGTCCAGTGCCAAGTTTAATTTTGGGGAATTTTCTGCCTTTATTGGAGAGATAGGACAGTGGATAGAGTGGGAAATCAGGTAGAGAGAGGGAAATGACATGCGGGAAAGGAGCCACAGGTTGAACCCTTGTGGTCATTCAGTGGTAATTTTTTGGGTCCACCTCAATAGACTGAACATTTCAGTATGGATACTAACTTCTGGGTTTCATGCATATGGATTGGATACATCGTTTCAGGAAATGAATTGTATTTTACCACCCACAATGCTGTGCGAAAATAAACGTAAAATGTCACTTTACGTGCGCCACCAAATCAAATCAAACGAGCGTGGATTAATTGAATCAATTTTTAATCTAGAGTTAAAGTCCCGACTGAAATCACTACTTTTAATTAACAACAAAAAATGTAACAAATGTATGAATTCAGTAGACAGTACCTACTATATGTGCTGTATACGTTTAGTATCTAATGTTCAGTAGGCAGATATTTGTTCCTTCGTCGTCTGATTCATTCAGTAAAGTAAAATAAACCAATAAAGACGCATACATAAATATGGAAATCATTATTTAAATAGAGGTCTCAGGGGAAAAGGGTTTATAATAATTCAGACATTTGTTATATTTTTTGTTGTTAATTAAAAGTAACGATTTCAGTCGGGACTATAACTCTAGATTAAAAATTTATTAAATTAATCCACGCTCGTTTGTTTTGATTATGAGGCACACGTGAAGTGAACAATTTACGTTTATTTTCGCACAGCATTGTGGGTGGTAAAATACAATTCATTTCCTGAAAGGATGCATCCAAACCATACTGCATAAAACCCGGAAGTTAGTATCCATGCTGAAATGTTCAGTGTACTGAGGTGGACCCAAAATATGCATACTGAATGACCACGAAAGTTCAGTATACTGAAACTCTCTACTGAGAAGTACTGCATACTGAACTGTGGCTATTCGGAAAGGATCAATGTCTTCACCTCTTTCTTTTCCAATTCTCCGTGTGTTGATGTTTCCGATTGGCTCCCAATCGATTAGTGAGAAAAAACCTCACTCAGTCATTGTTTATATTGTTTAAATTGATCACATTCAAGTAATGAATCCTGAACAATATTATATCAAAAGGTTAGTGACATGGGCTGTTTGAGTAAAACTAGAAAAATATTGGCTGATTCTTTTTTCTAACTGTTTCTTTTTTTGCATTTTGTTGATGGTTGTCAATTTTTAGCAAAACCTGTGTTACTGTTCTTTAAAGAGCTGTCATAGTAGACAGGATTCATTTTTGTAGTCCTTCAACCAAAATTCCAGATTTTTGAGCAGCTTTAAAGTGAATGTAACACAAGGACAAGTCTCAAAAGATACATTTCAAAAAGTGATCTAAATGGATTCTGAATCTTTAAACCCTTAAGAAAAGAATTCCAGATCTTAGGAATCCAGGCAAATTTATTGTAGATCTGACATATTCATAACAAGGAGCAGTATGAGATGTTGATGTTGATAAAACTATCTTAGAGAAAATACTTCCTTAATAACAATTGGCATTTTCTCAGGCTGTGAATTTACTGGCAGTTGAATCAGAGCTTCTTGTGTTCATAAACACCTCAAACATAGAATGTCTTAAAACACAAGTCCAAAACCAAAGTTGTGTCTTGATACTTCTTCTTTTTACTTCCTCTATATGAATTATGCTTCCTCAAATACATACATACACATACACACTCAACTGAATAATTTTGTTATCTTAAAGGCTTTATATGCGATTTTTCACACTTAAATGTAATATAAATCAAGTATATCCTCTGAAAATAACTCTGTGAGTAATGACTGTCTACAATGGGTGTAACACCCGAGTCCCACTGTCTGTGATGTTTTCAGAGTTTTCCGAGTCCTATCTTGAGTTTGTTTACATCGCCGGGACGGCCGGTTGACTCCTCCCCTCACGTATAAAAGTTGTTTAATTGAGGGACTAGAGAAAAGAAGAACAACATACTGTACTCACTGCTTAACTGTGTTTCTAGATCACACTCATTTCAGGTAAATTTACATGCAGTGTGAAGATATGAGCATAAAAAAGATTGCTAGCATTAGCATGCTAACACAACAATGCAGCGCGAGTAGTTTTGGTTTCATGCTGGTGCTCAAGGGCGACATCTGCTGGATCAAAAAATCGCATATAAAGCCTTTAACCACTTGTCGTTCTCTGCAAATACAAGACGTGAGAATATGGAAGATAGGAAGTTTGGAGAAATTTTGTATACAATAAAAACAGTTCACTTTTATTAAAACACAGTCCGATAAACAGTAGTATTCATTTTTTTACAAATTGAAATGGTGTTATGATTTTCTATATAGGATAGATTTAAAGCAAAATTATGTTGATAGAATGAATAAGGAGGAGAACAAGGTAATATATCTTAGGCATAATGTAACACGTATCTTCACTGTCCACTTGATCGGTTCACACTTTAAGAGAAAATTGTTTTTTTACTTGATAAAACTGTTGGGTCAAAGGTCCAGTACTTTTGCCATTTTAAATCATTCTGACACCTAAAGGTCTAGATAAATATCCTCCTGGTTTTCATAGATGTCTAAAGTTGGTTCATTAAATGGCTGGATTACACTGTCATAGTAATCTTCAACTTCACTGGTTTCTTCTTGTTGTTCTTCTCTTTCTTGTCTGAAGACATCATTGGTCTTTCTCAAGATTGAATCTGGGGCCACTTCATCACAATCATGGCCCTTGTATCTCTCTGGCTCCTCATATATATTCTCTTCTTCCACTCTCACCGTTTCCTCTTTGAGAGTCTTCTCGGTGTCAAATGAACAAACATTCACATAGTCCTCTCTATCATCTTCATGACAACTCCCCACTCTGGCAGCCACTGAAACAGAAGAATTGGAAACACATGTCAGTACTTATGGCTGAACTCTTGAGAAAGTGTGTATTTAAAATGTAAAAGATATGTGGCTTGATGAGCACATTGAGTTTGAACCAGGGTTCCCGGCTGCTTGGCTTTTCGTCCTCTTTTGCAGAGCAGACAGATCACCAACAACACTACAAACAGCAGCAGGAGGATCCCAGCAGTTACTGCGGACACCAGTGGCAGATTATAGAGCGGCACTAGGAAAGAAAACATTTGATTAGTTTATCATATATAAATGTTTTATTATCTCTAAACCACATACGGCTAAAATAGTGTGTTTTTAGTTTAAACCCAAGACTTAGATCTAAGGGTGAGGGTATCCATTCATATGCTACACCAGTGGAAAAAAATGTAAGCTTCCATCCACCTCAGCTTTACCCCAACGACATCTGCTGGAAACTAGGTTACTATGATTCATGACCAAAACATTTTTACAGACCGATTAGGTTTTGTCTAACTTAATATGCTGCCACCTTGACTTACCATTAAACCAGGGCTGCAAGCATACTGTACACATACACACCTCTGAAAATGGTCAAAATTGCTGCAGCACAGCTGGTCTTTAATCAGCCTAAACAAGTTTATGGTACTCTACTTTAATAACTAAAATTGCTGAGCGGAGCCCTTGCTATTAAGAAAGAGGAAGGAACAATTTTGAAGTTATGAGGAAGTTATTAGTTGTTGGTAAATGGTAAATGGACTTGAGCTTGTACAGTATAGCTGTTTTATAGTCTTCTGATCACTCAATGCGCTTTTACACCACAGGTCACACCCATTAACACACTGATGCCACGGCTTCTAACCATATGTTTTTAGCAGAAATTCAAGGTCTTGTTTGCAAACATATTGACTGCTTTTAATAAATAAATAAAAAGATTGCTAAATGACCCCATTCTATATCAAGTGTTTCTACATTTATTTAGTTGACATTTGCTTTAAAGGGTTAGAAAATCTGAATCCAACTCTGTGTGACACTATCATATACTGCCATCATGACAGTCCAGTGCCAAGATTTATTTTAAGATTTATTTTGGGGCATTTTCTGCCTTTATTGGAGAGACTGTGGATAGAATGGGAAATCAGGTAGAGAGAGGGAAATGACATGCGAGAAAGGAGCCACAGGTTAGATTTGAACCTGGGCCGCACGTTTGGAGGACCATAGCCTCCATACATTGGGTGAGCGCACTAACCACTGCGCCACCAGTGCCATGTTTCATAACATTTGAGAATGAGCTGTGGCCACATGACTTTATTTATGAGCAAGATAACTAATCTGTTTGAGAAGGGTTTTTTTTCTCCAGAAATGTATTTTTATTTAACCAGCCAGTAACTTTGATTTTTTCAGTTAAGTTTTCGCCCTGTCTGGGTCTTTATCTAATTTGGATAAAGGCTTATTTGCCTTTTCAGAAGAAACAAAGGGAGATATTGCACATCATAAAATATTTAGTTATGACGCTTTTACCAATATTGCATAGTGTACACTTTAATTGGTAATTGAAAAATGTAAAAATGCTAAGCTTAATTCTACTCACATTTAATAACAACCCTGATTGCTCCTGTTTCAGTAGAATTAAATCTCCGTGTAGGCAGTTTGACCTCATACACACAGCTGTAGTTGCCCTGGTGTTTATAATCAGCTACAGGGAAGTCAAAGGAGGCCGAGTGGTTGATTGCAGGCTTGGTGGCAACGATGGTTGAGTCAGAGGAGATGAGAAAGAATTGGCCCTCAGAGTAGCTGCAGTTAATGGAGCAGATGAAGATAAATCTGTAACCCCTGGTGACCTCTGCACCTTCAGGACTCCAGACCAGCCCTCTGTTAGGAGATGTGAGAGAGATACTCGGCTGTTGCAGTCTCACTGGTTTCAAAAGGGATAATACAAAGAAAAATAAGACAACAGGATTTTAAAAACCGGTCAGGATAAGGTGCAGATTCCTGATAAAGCCCCATACAACAATCGGCATTTATTCAGGCTGTGAATTTATTGGTAGTTGAAATGGAGACAAAACTAGCTTCTTGTGAAGTTCATACATAGACACAGCACAAGAAAACAAAAGTTGTGTCTTGATACTTCTTGTTTCTACTTCCTCATTATGCATTATGCTTCCTCAAATATTTTAAGATGTGAAGCTCTTTTGGTCTAATAACTTATTATCTTTATCACATAGTGTTCTACTGCAAAGACAAAAACATGTTTTAAAGAAAGTTTAGACACTATCATATCAATTTTAACCTTTTTAACAAACCATCAATACAAGAATGACCATGTTGACTTTTGTGTTATATTTTGAAATGATCAATATTTGTTTAACTTACCAGCGATAGAGAGACTCACAGTGTCACTTTGGGGGGACCTAAAGTCTTGACCTGAGACCATTTTCTTGAACCGACACACGTACAATCCCTCATCATCGAAGCTCATTCTATGGATATTGAAGGTGACAGAATTTGTATTTGGCTGTTCGGTCGTTTTGGAATGACCTGGGATCTTCCTCAAGTAAAACGTTCCATCATAAATCCGAGTCGAGATTGAACAAGTGATGTTGACACTCTGATCCAAGTTTAGCTCCCCAACAGGATTCATGGAGATGGTTGGCTTTGTGAGGCTTTCTGAAATAAATAATACAATACTTACATTGTGATACAATACTCAGTGATATCTGACAGTTATCAGCCTTTGTTTTTCAGATCTCATTATGCATATGGTAAGACATATGAAGAATCGTTGATAAAATATGGAAACGCTAACTATGAAATGATCATCTGCTTACACGACTTGTTTTGTATACTCAACCCTCTCTATATTGGATGTATTTATTTAAAATGCAAAAACGCTTTAAATGTTTAACTAGACATTGTACAGTATGTTAAAGGCTGGATTCGTCTTAGTGGTCATGCAGGCATGGACGGGCAGTCTTGCATTTCAGTTAAATGCCAAATGAGATTTTTTTCCACCAGCTGTGTGAGAAGAAAATGTGTTGGTGGATGTAATTCGCTGTAAGTAGCATGCTTAAAATCGCAACAGCCCATCATATTGGCAGTTAATTATTATCAAAATTGTTGATTAGCTTTACCGACATTCAACAACTCCTAGCTCCAACTGCCTAAAGGTATCAGGTTGTGTAATGTCAGAGGAGAGATCAGAATCAAAACAAATGTAATAGATAATAAAGGACACAAAAGCGTGAGGTTGTTTCAACAAAGTAAATGAGAAAACTAAAATCAAAGTTGAGGCTTTTTGCTGCTTTGTGTTCAAAAAAAGGTAGTTAATCATTTCAAATAGATTTATTTTATTTATGTATTGATAGCTCTAAACTGCTGTAAATCCTGTGGTGTCATTCTAGGTGAATTCATTTCATGTGCTGTTGTCTTTGAGGTTTCCTGTACTGTCAGTTCTGTTGGCTTGCAATTGTCTTGGTTAATACACAACATACATCCACAACGAACCCTGTTGAGGTCTTTTGGTTATTTTTTTCCCCCGATGATAATCCTGTTATTATGATAACTTTTATTACAACATAAATCAGACAAGAGATTGAAAACTCACCAGAACAGATCACACCAGCGTCCTCATTGTGATTACAGTTGTGTCTTCCCAGTTCTTTGGCCAGACACTCGATAAGAGAAGTTTCCCTTCCTGAACAGTCCACGTCGTCAAGCAAAATTCGGCCAGCTCCCTCACCAAAAAAGGCCTCATGGGGAGCACTCAGTGCTGTCCCACAGTTCAGCTGTCTGCACACCACATCAGCTTCACTTAAATCCCACTTATCATCACACACTGTTCCCCAATAACCATTATGCAAGATTTCGACTCTTCCAGAGCAATGAGTAGACCCAGACCCAGTTAATCTGATTGAAGAACCTAGGAATTCAACACAGAGGGAAACAAATCATTGCTGGAATTGTTTTCTCTAAGATTGTATCTGTTTTATTATATCGTCTTTTTAAAGACACGTGGCAAAAATTCATGAATAATTAACAAAATATTTGTCAACATTTCCCTCGTATTATTCTGCTCTTCATTTGATAAAGCATGCTGCATTTTTGTTATTACCAGCTTTACATGTGAAATGATTCTACAAGCTTCCAAATGAATACAAATAGGTTTGTTGAGTGACAAAAAAGGATACATTATTTTCCAATTATTATTTTTTTTTTAACTTTTACTTTTCTCAACTGAGGAAACACAAGAGTCCCAACAGTGTCTGGAGTCCTGTGCTGACCTCAGAAAACCAAGTTTTCACATCACCTCAGCAACGTTTAAGAAACAGATATCAACATATATACAATCACTTCTCTGATAGACTTCAACCTTTCAGAGCCGTGGGTAGAAGAAGGCCCAAATAATCTGATCTGCCCACCTTTAGGGTAATTAGACAGAATGTACAATATTTAGTGTGTTTACAGGCAAAGTTAAGCACGGAGATATTCCTGTTATTCCATTTAAAAATAATAATAATAATAATAATGTAATACAATTTCTTCTCATATTTGAATAATAATACAAATGTGTTTGTTTTTTGTGGAAAACACTGATCAGAAAAACTGTTGATTAAACAGAAAAAAATTACACATCAATAGACATCACCCCCGACAAAACCTACAATATTATATTTCACCAGAGAATGTAAACTGGAAAATAAAGGGTGGCATCACAAAGAAAAGTTGACTTACCTGCAGCAGGCAAAGAAGAAATCAAGAAGAAACAAACTATAGGAGAGAATAAAGCAATACATTTTATTTAATGTTGTATTTGTTTCTGTAAATGAACTTTCTGCAGTGTCTATACCATTCTGTAAAGCTTTTTTCAAAAAATATAATTTTGGAAATTTGAGCCTTACCCAGGGTCAAGCAAAGGTGTCTCTGTTGTATGCTCTTCATGGCTGACACACAACGCTCTGTATTCCTATCAGTGACAGCACAGACACAGAAAACTGCCAAGGGGGATAAAACACAGAATACTCATCCTAGTGGTCCTTCCTGGAACATTGTCTTGTTATCTTGGTTGTCATATTTTTAACCTGGAAGTATAGAGCAGTGGAACTAAGCATTTCAATAATACAGAGTAATAAGTGCAAAAAATGGCATACCAAAACAGCAAAATGGTCAACATTCATTTTTTGTATTCTTTTTGTAACTCCTAGTCTCCTCTTTCTCTTCCTCTGTGGATCTTATAGTGTTGGATCCTGTCAGTCCCAGAGGAATGCTTTAGTCAGAATTGCAAATGAACCAGTTGGCTATTGACATGTCAGCATAAAAACTAGGTTGTGTTGAATTCTGTCGATTGTTGGTCAGGAAGTGTTCAGAAGATATATCAGAGTTTTTTGCAGCTGCTTCTGGTTGATTAGAGCTACTGAGAGCGATTGCTTAAAAAACACCAAAGAGCTGGACATTTTTTTTTTAGACTACAGTTTAGACTGCATTAGTTTAGACTACAGTATATGACTATGACAGTTCCCTTGGGTTTTTTTGCTATGAGCCAATATTTTCACAATAAAAACATAAATTTTCAATCAAAATGTGAAATACTCGCAAGTGAAAATCATCGAAGAGCATTACAGTCGTTATTCATATCAGAGCAGCAGCAGCCTGTTCTCAAATGACATACATAGAGCACCTTGTTATACTTTAGTAAATGTTTCACAAATAAGGAAAGGCTACTTCCTTGTGTAGTCGGTAAAAAACAGTTAGTTCAAGAGAAGTTTTCACTTCAACTTTCAAGACCTTGTTTATCTGTAAAATGATGAACAGGACACAAACTGTCTCTGCACATGAGAAACTTTAACAAGGCAGACCGATAACAGACACAAATAGTTGTGTTGGTGCTTTACTTATACAGATATGAAACTACACATGCTGGCACATCATCATCTTCACATTGTCATAAAATATCAGAACCCTGAAAAGATACTGCAAGAAACTGTGGCTTCTCCGAAGAAAGAACCACACTGACTTGGAGGATATGTCTTATTGCAGTCAGTGGAGAATGGGAAACATAGCTCCAACCTTAGCTCCAAATGAAGCAATTGGTGATCTTGCTTACTTATCAATACGCATCAAGAAGATTCAAAAGGACATCTTTTGTTATAATGTAGGCTATTCCCTAGTCTTCCAAACTAACTTTTAGTGTGCCCTAACTTTTCTGATACTAAAAACCACTGAGTGTGGGCAAGACGGATCAGAACCAGTGATTAGCAAGTCAGGAAGAATAAAATAGAAATACAGATTTCCTTCTAGAATTCTACAAGTCACTTAGCAGCTTTTATCCAAAGCTGTGAACATCTAAGTGTAAGAATAACACAAGCAAGGATCTAGAAAGGAGAAAACAACGTCAGAGGACGTTTAAGGACTGCAGGTCACTGAAAGTGAAGTCATTTTGAGCCTTTTTTTTTAAAGATCCTTATACCTAAAGATTATAACCATTATAACCTTATAACTACATCTGATGTCAAAAATAAATGTATGAAGCCATTATCCATATCCCCTCTTCATTTATCATGTTTTTTTACAGCATCATATCAATAGAAAGGTTAAGTATTGACACTGTGGAGCAGGTCTGGGTCATAATGCGTGTTTGGTTCCGTCTGCATTGGAGTTGATAGGTTTTTACTTTATTCAATGTGTGTGCTTCCACTGGCTCCGCTGTGCTGCGTCTCCAGAGCCCTCCGTGGCAGACGTACAAGGCCTCAGTTTTTGCCAGATGTCGGCTCATCAATTTACCACGGAACAGATCAATCGAGTAAAAGAGTGGCAGGCAAAAGTAAAAGTCAAAAAGCCAACGAGACACAGGGATTATATACACAGAAAATCAGGGGATAACGAGACACAGCAGGTCAGGAAAGAACAAGGCGGGAAAGCATGAGAAGCAGCATCTGTAAGAATGACACAAAGATATGTACAAAATAAAACAGGAAATTACTATAATCATGGACAGAAACAAAACATGGCATTAGGTTACTTTATGGGATGAGTCAGAAATGAGTGAAGATTCTCCTTCAATTAAGTGAACCAAACATTAATTAGTGAATCGGTGCAAAAAAATGTTTTTTTAATCTCTCAATTTCAAATAAGTGAAATTCGTTTTTTTTCTTCTTTAAATAAAATAAAGCTGAAAAAATGTTAACCATTTTTTACAACTATATATCCAATATAAAGGGTGTTTTCTGATAAAGTGCTACAGTCCACTGTTGTGAGGAGGAATATACTTTACGTTTGAAAATATTTCAGGTGCCCTTTGAAAATACAAGTGCATAATACTGATTAATGTATCTTTTTTTACATGAAAACTAAAAATACCTGCCTTCCTGTGTTCCAATGACTACACAGAGTACAGTGCAGTCAGGAGAGTATTCACACATCTCTAGAATGTAAGCACCGTCTGACATCTTATGGACATAAACTGTAATTACAGTCTGCAGTTTGCAAATCTGCAAAGCGAAGACAGCAATAAATGTTCAAAATGATCAATACGTGCTGATCGGTACTGTTCCATCAAAGCCAGGCCCTGATAACATCCATAGCCACCACTCTAACTCTCCTGCTTTATCTATCATTACATTTCTGAAGCAATTTGCTTTAGGACTATCATGAATATTTGAGGTCAAAATGTTTATTACTGACTATGGAACACCAGTTTATAGTACTAAAATACTCAGATATTCAATACCAATACAAAAGTATGTTTATATATGCAAAAGTTTTAATAATATTTTTTAATAAAGAAACGGTATTTCAAATGATACTAAATACTGAAATATTTTTGCATAAAGGTTGTACTTTCATTTTTCTTTAAGCAAAACCAACAGGAAACAAACTGTGTACATGTTGTCCTGTATGCATGGCAAGAGCCTGGACGATGTTATCAGGCATTTGATCACGGATGTGTCTAGGTCGTCGCTCCATTTAAATATACAAAATAAACATTGTGGTTGCTGAGATATTCAAATACATTAAAACAATACTGCCCGTCCATTGTTATCAAATGGCGTCGTGCTGTATCCAAGCAACTTGCGGTGTCATGATAGTATGTCCTATTTCTCTTCAGAGCCCACATGAACCCACTCACGCACTACAGCTGTACCACACAGGTGACTTCAATTAAATCTATAGGTGCTCAGTGCTTATAGGCTTTGGTGTGGAGATTGGGATCAATCGATCAATCTTTATTTGTAATTCACCAATTCATAACAAATGTTGTCTCAAGACACTTAAGATACTAAAGTCCTTACTCATTACTATATTACAAAGACCCAACAGCACTAAGCTACAGCACCCAGGAAGTCACAATTTTGGTGAAATGAGCCCGTATTCCAGGCGGCCCTGTCAACCCCCATTCTTTGCCTGTTGAACTTATGTGATCGACAATAGCGGGACAGTCTAGCCTTTGGTACTGGTCTACTAAGACACTCCTTGTGTAAAGCACGTAAAGAGTTGGCCAGTCACCCTGAGGGCCTCTGGAGCCCTGATGTAACGCTCTAACAGGGCAAAGTTGACCATCTCTGCCTCTGCTCTGCCTCCTCCTGTGGGGATAAGAAAAGAAAAGCTCAATATTTAAGATGTGACTCAAGAGCGACCCCTTAGGATAAAGGCTGAATTGGGACGTAGCGCTACACTCCTCCTGTCATAAGGTCCAAACCTGCAAAGCTCCCCGTGGACTGACAGAGCAATTCCCCCACTTGCCCTTGCAGATGTCACTGCCAATGAACACACCATCTTAAATGACAGTCATCACTTGTTTTACTCTGTACATCTGCAAAGACCTACATCTTAAATTGCTCAGTGGACATCAAAAAATCAGAGAGACTTATCTATATTTAAATTAACCCACACTCTCCAAAGTTGTCTGTAAAGTATCAAATGAAGCCAGAGTCCAAAAAGAGTTACAGAAAAGTTTTGGCTCGGATATTTTCTTGCTGGTGGCTTTGTCTCTTATATACATGTTGCAGATGCAAAAACTTACTTCTCTAAAAAAGATGAAAATATAATTTGCAGTTCAGGCCAACATTCAAATAGATACAAATCATTTGTATCAAAATCCAAAATGGGCCCCCATCATTTGTCAAATATGCAAAGTAAGGCTTTGCATCCTCACCGGTCAAAAAGTTTGCAAAAATGTTCATGAAGGTGCACCACAGGGATGGTTGTTTAAAAACAGGAAGATATTTGTTTTTAAGTTGTTTTTTTTCTTCAAAGAGAAGATCCGTCAAAACTGTTAACAATCTATGTGGATAACGACTGTTCAGTTTATTCACTATTTTCAAACTTTATATGCAAATCATGATTGAAAAATACTAATGAAATGTTTATAAACTGTTTTTAAAGTTGGTACAGGAACTTCTAAAAGAAGGAGTGAAATGTTGAAATGATACCATATACATGTATGGGCGATGTACGCTGGTAGATACAAACCAGACTTTAAATTAGAAAGCAAAGGTCATATTTAAAAAAAACAAACAAACATGAAACTGTGTTATTTTAGCTCTGATAAAGAAGAGCAATAAATTAATTTTCCAAAATATGTATACATGTCTGCCCATTTAAGTTAGGCTATATAATAGCATTTTTCTGATTTTGTTTTTCTGATCCATGTCCTCGTAAAAGCATAATTAAGGAAATAGACAACATGTTTGAAGCTTTATTTCACTGCAGTTTTCAGGTTTTCCATCCCCTAAAAACATCTTTAAAATGCCCCACATGCCTTCAGCCAAAAAAGAGAAACCAGGCTTTATAAATCCTTCTTTTTTATTTCAAAATTGATCAGCATACATTCAAATTATACAACATACATTCCAATAATGTAGCATTCATGTTGATATTTAAAAACTGATATTTGCTGTTGCTATGTAGCAAAATCCAAATGATGATTTTTCTCAGTATAAACACAGTTATCATTTAATTCTTCATTAACTGGCCTTGTGTTACAGGTTGTAGCATTGTTTTCTATTTGACATAATCTCTGGTAAAGTAGACAGTGTGTAAAGCCGGTTTACAAAGTGTAGTGTTCTTAAGAAATAAATCATAAACATTCATATATAGTATCTATAAGACAGATTTAAATGTAGTTAAATACATTTGTAATGTCACTCAATAACTCTGATTGCACAAAATTTGACATGAACTGTTGTCAATGATGAGGCAGATTTTGTGAGATAAAGGCATAGCCTTTCACTCCTCAAAAGGCCATACGTAGCAGAAAGGCTCTAGTGATTAAAATGATCTTCTTAAACCTTTGGCATTTGCAGTTAGTCCCTCCTGGATTTTATTCTGCAGTAAAGGATCATGGAGACAGCCATGGCGCATATCTGAGGAGAAAATACAATTCAGGGAAAAGTTCATGAACAAACTGTAGGAACTAAAATGTAACTGTTCATGGCTAAAAGAACAAAAGAACAGATGCTGTGTCATGATATGATGTGACATATTATTTGAACATTAGTTTTTATTTAACCATTTAATACATTAATCATTTTACTTCTACTACTACTTCCCCTCATACTACTAATATGAATAATAATAACTTATAATGATAATAATAGTAGGTATTAGTAATATCTACAATGTTACTGCAATGCAGGTTTAACTGTAACAAGATTTGTAGTTCAAGAGTAACAGTGAAATAAAATAAGGTTTATGTGTAAGTGAGACTTTGCTAATTAGCTAATGGAATATTATTGTTTAGTTTGTCGACAGAAAAAAATCGAGAATGTGGTAAATGAGATTTGTGACAATTTACAGACAGCTAATCGCAGTAATATCAATGCAGACGTGGGGTAAGACATGATGATAAACAATGAGGTCAATAGAGAAGAGGACTGTCCCAGATGTCCAGTTTATATAAGTTAGCTTTGTATATTAAAGATGTTACCTCTGTCCTGTGTTGTTTTCTATTGGCTTATGTTGACCACCTCTTGGAAAAAAGCTGCTATTTGACATGCAGGAATTGTGTCTTGCAATTTTCCTAGTAGCCTATGATAAATGCACTTCATATAGCCTACTTATCTTGAATTGTGACCTTTTGTGCTTAGAGCTACACTGTCTGATAGATATGCTTTTCGTTGTTGATTTCTAATTTGTGTTTGCATTTGATTTTTTCAAGCTTATGTAAGGAAATCATTATTCTTGCAGTCAAGCCCCATCAAAGCGCCCCTTAATGTAATTCTACAAATCTTCTTCCAGATAAACTTTCATTATCACAGTCTGTCATGCATGTCAAGAAGCTTAATTAGTATAAATCCAAATGATTTCCTCTCTCTAACACTTATCCACATCCAAGAGGATGGGGCAAAATGTCTTACCTCCAGAGCTGCAATTCCCAGGGCCACTCCCACTATAACAACTGTGTTTTCATCAATGAGCTGCTTGATCTTTGGGAAGCAGCCTGTGATCGTCTGAGGAAAACAAAGAGTAGAGGTCAAAAAGTAGGATCATGTATCAATTAAATATGGTTTTGTTTTTTATTTAATTTTTTTCTTCTACTTCCTTAGCCCATACCGTGGCACTGTCAGCTAGTGATTGATTACATGGGTTTTCTGTGCCAGGACAGCACAGTGGTGGGTACTGCTTGTCATGTTCGATGTAATACGGAGAGCCCACAAAGTCTGAGGAGTTGTAGAATCCACAACATTTTAACTAATGTGGACAGAAAGAGAATCAATGTTACACAGAGCATCAGTAAAATTGTTCAATCACATTTGTATATGTTCAGCAGCAAGTTCATACAGTGCTCATGGTGGTGTCCCACAGTCCTGTGATGTCAGCATTTTGTCCATAGTCCTTCTTGATGTTCTTGACTGCTGCTGTGCCAAACTTGGTAAACAACTCATCTGCCTGAAATGCAAGCATACAGTAACTCAAGTATCAAAGAGCCTTAAGGCAGCGCTCGTCAATTTAATCCAGCAATCAACACACTGTATAGGATGTTCCTCAGGTAACTTACCAAAGGTCTGAATACCAAGATCACCACTGCTCCAGCAATTTCTGCTATGAAGACCACCAGGACTATGATAAAAAACTGAGAAATTTGGAAAGTGATTTTTAACACCATTTCAGCTAAGGAAAACGTGTTTAATTTATTTCACTGTATAAATCCTAAAAAAAATCTTTAGCCCTCTTTAAAGTAGAAGACAACAACCTACCAGCAGTAGCATACACTTGCTCTCTTTGACTGCTCCACAGCAACCTAGAAAGCCAATGACGAGCAGCAGCGCTCCTATTGCAATCAGCAGGTAGCCCACATTTAGCACCTGACTGAGCTCTTCTGGTGCATCTTCAATCTTGCCGAGGAAGCTCAGGATGGAGCCGCTGTCCACTTTTACCCAGATCCCAACACCCAGGATGGCAGCACCTGCCAACTGAGGAAGAGTGAGCAGGGAAAGAAAAAACAGCGAATGGAACATTTTAGGGGATTCAATGAAATCTACATTTATTTTAACAGTATGGTCAGTCATTTTAACACAGAGGTCTAATCAGCCTGCAAAAACATGAATGGACATTTGGCAGGGATAGTCTTGAAAGAGACAACATTCATCATTGGGATTGAAGGGTCTGGCATATTAAGGCCTCTCGGCTTCTATTTTTGACAATACTTTAGTCAAACAAGACAAAAACTCTGCTGATGCACATCACTTAGATGGAACCTTTAATTAATATTTCCAATGATTCATTTCCACTAGGGATAGCAGCGTTGTATAAATAAGCCATTTGACTTACTATGGAGAAGAGAGTGGGATTATTCTTAAGTGAGTAAGTAAAAATAACTTTTGACCTTAACATTGTTGTCCTAATTTAAAAAAAAAAAAAAAAAGAATTGACAAATTGAATGAGGCTGACATTTTTGGAGTAGCAATCATGAAATACCTTTCATAATCTTACACTTCAGCCCCCTCCGTCCTTCGTTAGAGCAAAACTGGTCACCCGATGGGCTTCTGGCCCATGAAAGTCCAAGAATGTAAGAATGTCATTTAACTGAATACATTTGACTAGGATGGGCCCTTGACCCTACCTACACCCGGTTAATCAATTTGAGTCTGTATGGAACTAATATCTGACAACAGTTTTGATATCGATTTGTCCCTAATTTTGGTAAGTAAAAAATAAATCAATAAATTGGTATTGGTATAAAATAATTCAACTCTGAATTTTCAGATACTTAGAATCAATATCAGGGAAATGCCCCATTCCTTGCATGTTTATAAACTTCTGGCTGTTGATGCACATCTGGAATAAAATTGAAAAGTGACTTAGTTTTCTTTTGAAGAAAAGTGTCTCCCAATTAAGCTTTAAACTTACAAAAATAACGCCGTTAAAAAAAACCATCATGGTTTTGAGGAATCCAAAGCATCCCATTTTTCCTGGCGACTGTTGTACCTTTAGAGGAAAAAAGGAAAATACACGGTTAACATTGGGCAGCCATTGGAACTACTGTTCAGAACTCAGATGTGAGTTTAACTGCTGTGTTCATTAACTGTTTTTGTTCTTGTTTTGTTTATTAGGATCCCCATTAGATGCAGAATTTCTGCAGCTATTCTTCCTGGGGTCCGCAACAACCATTACAGTGTGACTGTGTCGTCTTACAACTTAAAAACCAACATAACACTCATTAACATACACAACATTCAATATGCAGCTTACATCCTAACACATAACATTACATTAGAAAACATGAACACACTGAACACAATGACAGGGTGAGGACAGCTTCTAACAAATAATGATAATCAATTGTTCATTTCATGGCAGTGGCATTTGAACCTGTTCAGTTCCTCTGTACTCATCCTACTGATGAATTGAAAGAATACATGTAAATATGTATAGGCCTACATGTACCTTCAAAATGCATCTGCCTAATTATATACACACATAAATAAATATGCAAATACAACAATCAAACAATTGCAGGAGGAAAATACATCTAATAAAATATGTAACTTGTTGTACGGCAATAGATGATATTACTCTGTCAAAAGATACTGCTTTAATAAAAATTAGAATTTAGTTTTATTGTTTTCTTGGGTTATGTAACTTGGCAGTGAGTTCCATTCCTGCATTGCTCAAAACATAACTGTTCGTTTAGTTCAGTTCGTTCTTGCTTTAGGTAAAATGAAGGTTGCTCCTGTTGCATGCCTGGTTGAGTAGTTATGAGTTGCTGAAGTAAACTTTACATTTTTAAACAAAATAAGTGGGATCTTTGTTACAATAATGTTTCTGATAAATGTACAAAAGTGAGTTTCGTAGTCTGTTTTTACCAAATAACCAAGACAAACAGCTATGCACTGCAACCTCATTTGTTCTGTATTTACAATGGAGTGCACTCATGCGGCCCTGTTTTGTACCTGTTAGACCAACTGAACAATTTCCACACATGTATTTGGGGGCTCAATGTTTGGTTGGAGTTAGTAACTGCACCCTCCGTGACAATGAACAAATGAACTGTGGGATTTTTCTGTTTCCTCTTTGAGATGGGAGCGAGCAGGAGAGTGAAAACACCTGCCACTTTCCCAACCACTCACCTTTTGTTAGCTTTATAACTTATCTTTCTCAAACACTCATGAGCCTTTCATTTCGACTCCAAGGACATTTGCTGTACACTTATCACCTTCCATGGAACCTAGGTAAGGGCTTTTGTTTAGAATTAATGGGAGAGGTGACAACTGTGATAGGGTGCCTCTGTGTTTTTTCTATACACAGCATATCACTGAGCCATCTGTATGCAAAGGAACCAAACCCAGAAAGTTATAGATTTAATGATGAGGTGGACAAAAAGGCACAGACACAAATGCAGTATACTAACAAACAAACATGTATTTGCAAATGTTTATTTGCATAGAAAATTCTGTGGCAAGCTGACACCCATGACTCTGGAATGAAATAGACTTTGAGGTGATAATACTAAGGACCAGTGGAACCACAGCACAACACATCAGCCAATGAATATGTTTTCTTGTTGACACATACACAGCTCTTTCTTGCAAAAGTTTGCTTGCACAAAAACAAGAACATTTGTCTTACTTCATCAAACACAGGAACACACACACATCACTTGTATCCTATCTCCACATCTTCTTCTCCCACCCCTTTTTTTACAACCCACTGTTCTGGAGTCACTTCAAGACTGTCACTACCAAATGTGTGTGAATGTGTGTGAATGTGTGTTGCTAGATAGGGAACAGTGCCCTTTGTGTGATGTTACAAAACAGACAAATTGTTATTCGCAACAACAATGACTGAGCTTTTTGAGAATTGGGATATCCCTCGTGGCCTCTCCTTACTAGTATTACATTTCTTTTGATTGCAGCTTTAACAGTGGTCCTATTTTTCTAACACCTTCCATAAACATATCAGACAAACACCTAACAGGAAGTGGCTTTTCAGTTTATTAAGCCCACCTTTGCTGTGTAAGTAGAGCTGTGAGACATCATGTTAATCATATATTCAGAGACCCTCCATAAACAGAACAAGCCGTTGCCTAGACTCCCAAAAAGTCCCTCAGCCGTTTCACTCCTCCAAGCTTTTCTCACTTCCTGGTCAGTGACTGCACTCTGTAACTGAGATGTTATCCTCGTGACATATTAACACCTAGAGTCACATGCATTATCTCAAATTGTCAAGAAATTATACAGGTTGCACTTCCGTTATGTCTTAGAAAAGATGTTTGACAAAGTCTTGTTTGGAAGGAACGCACTTAAAGGTGTACAATAAATAAAAACAGTCAACAGTTACACGGTTAGTAATTGTTGTTCTAGAATTTAAAAAGGAAAAAACCCTTCATTGTCTCCACCTTATGAACTTCCATCCAAGACACAGACAAATCTCAAAGGGCCCAATTGAGCAGAATAATTACAGGCAGGTCTAAGGAGACAAAGGATCATTGTTTGATAGATCTTTCCGTATGTTGATACGCCCATTCAAAAATGACCAACATACCTAAAACTCACATTTCAAGCCTATACCACCAAAGTTTAAATCAGTCAGTCTAAAAGAAGCATTTGCTTACCTCTCACAGGAAATATCCAGGGACGTGCTCTGAGGCTGGCCGGCTAAGAGTCCCTACCTTCACTCTGGTGATGGAGGCTGTTGCTGTGGGAGCAGACCGGCTGTGAGATAACAAGAGTACAGGGGTGTATTATTCTTCCACACTCTTGTACTGGAAACTGATAAACAATATATCCTCTGTCTCCCACTTCCTCTGTCACAGCCTCTCTGTTCGATATGAAGAGCTTCTAAGGGACTTTTTCTGCTTTCTGCTTTTATTTTTGGGCTACCAGCTGGTTATAAGTGCTGGAAAGGGAGGGTGGAGGGGGGGGGAGAGAAGGTGGGCGTGACCAGAGCTGCTCAGTAATTACAATTATCACCATGGAGTTAGGCTGGCTGTCCATGGGGGAGGGGGAGGGGGAGGGGACGAGAGAGAGAGAGAGAGAGAGAGAGAGAGAGAGATCACCTGTGTGCAGTCACACCTGCACTTTGTTTCCAGGTGTTTATAGAAACAGAGTTTGTCAATATTACAAATCCATGTCAGTACTTATGATTGTTGTCGTTCTGAAGAGAGAGCGTCGACAAATATCTGATCCACATTCTTTATTATTAACTTTTAATCTACTAAGTAAAATTCTTGGATGGTTCCTGAACTTTTAGTTTTGTGGAATGTGTTTTTGATACAATTAAAAGGCATCAAGTAATTTCTGTGATTTTCTTGTCTTTGAATTTAGAGCATTTTTTTTTTACCCGCTGGGCAATGTAGAAATGCATTAACTTCATTTTTGTATTAAAGAAATGATTACCCAACATGCACTATAGGAGTGCCTTTTAGTCTCATTGTGTTTTGGGGGTTTTATGACCTTAAACATCACAGTTTGGCCTGGTTTTGGAGCTAATCTTAGCCCAACTAATCAAGCTCTGTGTGCTCTTTACTTGCACCAAACAACCTACAGACTACGTAAGCAACCAGATGTTGAATATGGAGAATTTTGCAGCTAAAGAGACCGATAATTCCCTCGTGAATTAATGGAGACCTAAATGGTAAACGGACTTCAGCTTGTTTTACACATTTCTAATTGTCTGACTACTCAAAGCGCTTTTACACCGCAGGTCACATTTACCCATTCACACCACATTCACAACCTAATGGCAGAGGCTGCTATGTAAAGTGTCCATCAGTATTAACTAAACCCATTCATACACATGCACTCACCACCGCCTAAGCACCGGGAGCAACTTAGGGTTAAGTGTCTTGCCCAAGGACACATCTTCATGTGGAAGCATGACCTGGGGATCAACCTTCCTTTTGAGAGATGACCAAGTAGTGGATCTGGGCCTTGAATGAATGAATGAATATATTTGACACACTGTATATGGTAATATCCATTGTTGCATTAACAAAAATACATAACTTAATAAAAGACAATAACGCAGGTGTCAGAGTCACAGAAAGGTCCCTTTACTGGGGCTTTCTCTCATTGTACACTGCCCTCAGCAATATTTTTGAAAATTAAGATGTTTACATTTCTAGTTTAAAACATTTTCATTGCCGATTTTTCACATGGGCATTACTACTGCTGAGCTGAATTTGAGCAACCATGAGCACACAAGCTGTGCTTGCAGTGTTTTTACATAGCATGGTAAGGTAAAAGGAGAGGTTTATTTGGATGACGTGTTGAAGAGGTGCGTACTAGTGCAAACCACAATAGGGTAGAATGCTCGCTTTGATGATTACCCACACGAACAATAAGAATTCAAAATGCTGCAGAGTCTTCTTGTTTACATGCAAACACAGACAATATTCAAGTCAGCAACAAGTCTGAATAAAATATAAAATTCTTATTTACTTTTCTGTCATTTTTCTTGTTTTTTTTTGCACCCATTCAATAACTACATTTCAGTCAGGGCTTTGAGATATTCAGGTGGAGGGGTCTGTGTGATTTGTTTGTTGGCTGTAAGTAAGCTTTGTCAACATCTGTTTGAGCTGGGAGGCTGGTATTTTCTCCTTTTTTCCCTTTATATTATTCATAGCTGCAATTCAATGCAATATGGAACACTGTGTCATCAATGGGTTGAATGCTGCTCAAACTTTGGCCTCATATTTCCCTCATTGGACACTGTGTCAACTGCTTTATCTGAACGTCATGTTACTTAAACAGATGGACATCGCTAATGTCAGTCCAAAAGACGCAAGTGGGTTTGATGATTAACAGGAGAGGAACACTGATCACTCAGATCATTTGGAGCAATAACATTTTAATTATAGCTTCTATGAATAGGCATGGAAAGGGTCATTGTAAAAAAAAATCAAAACATACAAATTTTATATAAATAGCTGTTATCATTTCTTTGTAGCCTGAAGTCAAACTGTTTTCTCTCCAAGCCAAACCTTTATACAAACATTCAGAAACCATTTTATCGTCCAACACTTTGAAAGGGTGCCGTATCTGTGAAGTCATTCAATGACTGTGTGTCACGACACTTATGCTATTCATGCCTTTTCTTACTAATTATGCACACCCACACTTTGTCACAAGCACACATCCTTAAGTTATGTAAGACTCAAGTACACGCTGCATATTATTAATCATTCATATCAAACAAATGTCCTTTAGAAAATCTATACAATACAAATATGAGTCATTTTCACATACTTAAGTGAGTCATCAGTAAACGGAGGTGACAGGAGAAAGAAAAAAGTGCATTTGCCTAAAACTAAAACACCCACCAGAACAACATAGCAAGGGACACAAGAAGAACTTAAATGAGCTTTCCTGAGAAATTGTCACATAAAACTCACAGGACTTTTTTTTTTTTTTTATCTGGGCCTGTGAGTCAGGACTCAGTTAGTGGAAAATGTAACATCCAGGCAGCTCTCTTGGCTCTCCAACAGACGCAACACAAATTTAAAGAGACTGAAATGGAAGGGCCAACTTCTCATATTTAGCCACAGCACTGGCTAAATATGAGAAGTGAAATATGAGATCATCTTTCTTTTTGGTGTACAGATGGACTACAACAATACACCGGCTGCATTCACACTGCAAGCCTTTTAAATCAAGGCACAGCTGTTTTCATGGTGTTCAAAATGGATTTGTTAAATTGATAATACTTTATGAAGACCGTTTACTTGACCATTTACTAATAACCATCAATATTTCTGAAATGACCCACTTCATTAGGAGTAAATAATAATATTAACTTAATCACTGCATGAAAAGAAAAAAGATAAATCTACATTTTGAGAGTTTAGAGCTGTAGTTAGAACACGTTTTATTCACTTTGATGATGAAAGAGTGAGAAGACTCTGATTTGCTCATAAAAGCTATTTAGCTGTCACACTCATACAAGCAATAAATTATGTCTTATTTTCAACAGTATGTATGTATTTGTTTGTGACATGAAAAGGCTTTAAGGATGTAAACTAACCACTGTGTTTGTGTACACAGCGTTATCTTTAATAAGAAGCTGGGCTTGCCAGAATCTAACTTTTTCTGAAGCCCACAAGGAGCAAAACAGAGAACCAATGTTAGTCCATGCTGCTCTAGTAGCATTGTGGACCAGCTCCCACACAGTGGGGAAATTCAACAGAGTGGGCGTGCGATCACAAACAGGACTATCTTATTCTAACAGTAACTATGCAGTTTGAAATGATGTTACCATTGGATATAACATGTGACCTAGTTGACCATGGTGTTTTTCTATCTTGTGTCAGAGCAAGTAAATATAGTTTAATCCATTCTTTATCTTTTTGCTCTCATGATTTTTGTTTTTTTTGGTTTGAAAAGAGTCTTTACACAGAGAGCATCTCTCTATGCATTGCATCCTTCTTCAACATGTATGGAAATCCAAAGCTCAACAGAACAGTGTTTGGAGGAGGGTTTAGGCAAAAGGTCATTGGACACCATAGACAAACAATATGTAAAAAGCATGTTTGGGCACTTGATTCTAAAACAGCTGGTGTCCTGCACTGCTGTCAGACATTGCCATGTATGCATTTATCAACTGCTGGTGTGTTCACAGAGTGATGTTCATATCCTCCTGGACACAAGAAGCAAGACACACACCGCAAAGGAAACTATGTCTCTTCAATGGAGGTCGTCCTTTGGTTTCTGAAGGCCAACCAGTTCTTGTTGGTCTGACTGATGTTAGCTCCTAACACCAGGTCCTATACGTCTCAAGTTGCCTGCTTGTCCGGGTGGCTCTTTAGCTTGTGGAATTTCACACTGTCCAGCTTCTCGAACCTCTTCTCGCAGAACTCACAGGTGAAGTTGTAGTGCGCCTCTGAGGTATGCTTCTTCATGTGCCAATTCAAGGATGCACGCTGGCGACACTGGTAGCCGCAGATTTCACATCTGAAAAGACGAGATGGAGAGAGCACAGAAGAACAGAAAGGGGAAGATCAATGTGTTGATTATTATGGGCCATGTTGTTCATGTTCTTTTAATCCTTGTTCAGTTTAATTTCTGCATGTACATCATGAAATGAACCCAAGTCCAATAACCCAACACTGACACAGTTCAAGTGTCACACACTGGAAATATCAGTCCAACATGCTATGAACAAAAAACTGCAACTTACTGAAGTGGTGTTTCTCCTGTGTGGGTCCGCCTGTGAACCTCCAGGTGATTCTTACGCTTAAAGGATTTTCCACAAGTCTCACAGATGAAATCTCTAACCCCTGAAAACAGACTCTGTTAGATTTTACGGTTTACAAAAAACCTAGATTCATTCATGACAATACGAAACGCGTGTCCTTGTTAGCAGCACACCAGAGTGGATGATCATGTGGCGCTGCAGGTGGTTTGATAGGTAGAACTTTTTTCCACAGCCTGGATGGGGGCAAACTTTTGTTCTCCCTTTCCTGTGAACCAGGTTGACATGATTCTGCAGAGATGAAAGAGGGATTTTTTTTTTAAATCATGAAACAACTGAAACTGAAAAATAAGGCATAATTAAAGAGCTATTGCTCACCTGAAAGCTGCTAATAGCTACATAGACTTGACTGCAGCCCTCATAGGGACAGTGGAACATCTTGAGCATCCCATCTGCCTCAATGACAGGGCCTCGCCTGTTTCTCTTGGACCTGACACTGAATAAACAAACATTGCAGACTTAGTTCACAGTAGCAGTGGATCTGAGTTCAGTAAATCAGTTCAGCTCATTGGCTGACTTACACTTATTAATATCGTAATAGAAATGACCTTCATGTGACTCAAAACCCTCGGAAAGTAGTCAGCGCTAAATGTTTTGATTTCCTGTCGGTTTGTAGTTCTCATGAAAACACTGATTAATGTACATCTTTCAGATAAGACATAAAACTCTTTGTAAGGACCTTGCCATGACCTGGTGTAAAGGACAATGTTTGTTTTAATGTTTTCTGTCTGCTCTATTTAACCTGTATTGTTATGTGTTGTATGTACCTCGAAAAACAAATTTACCTAAGGTAAAAATAAAGAAACCTTAACCTTAAAACTCAGGAAAGCAGTTGTAGAAGTTTAGTGTGGTGCTAAACTGAAAAAAAGTGAAAATAGTCAAAGCTTTGTCTGACTGAGCCAACAAAGCAGCTATTTGACTGACAAAACTCTGTGTCTGTCACAGCCATAAAATTCACCATGTGGAGAATGCGGGGCACCCACCTGCTAAAACTACGCTGCAGCCCTCTGTCACTATCCAGCTCCAAAACATCCACAGCAGGCTGCAGCAGCTGTTTGTCACTCAAGCCTGCAGAGAAAGAGTGCAACAAAAAAAAAAAAGGATTACAAAGTGACTCAAGCAGGTGTTGGATCAATCAATAAGGCACACTCTGAAGGTGAGGACTGGATTTCAGACTTTCAGAACACTAATCTAGTCAGTGAAGACGCTGTACTGAGAGGCCATTACAGCATGGGATCTTATTTTTTTATCTCTTCAGAGGACTCTTCGAGTGATGCTTCGATCACATTCTTCATGTATGCCATGAATTGTTTACTAAGTCTGTTTGCAATACACTCTCTGTCCCTTTTTTTTTTTTTTAATCAGCATGTTTTCCCCCCAGCTTTTAACCATATTAAGTAAAACATGTAAATTCCCCATTATAGGCTCTAAAAGCCAGTTGTTTTATTCATAATACAACAGACATTTTAACATAAGACTAAGTCTGCTCTTTTTGTAAAGTGTCTTGAGAATACATTGTTTATATATTGGTGCAATACAAAGAAGATTGATTGAGCTATAATATTTAACATAGAATTCCCCCTTTTCTTGGGTCCACCTGCAACCAAAAAGATTTATAGAAAACCGCCAATAAAGCCCACACCTAAATGTTAACCTGCAGTCCTATTCTGAGATTCAGTCAGCATGTGCTCTGTTTTGAAAGAGGGTGCAAAAAAATTATGGTGATTATAGTGCACCTGTCATGAAGTCTTCATCCTCTGACGTTCTGAGTTTTGAGTCAGACCCGCAAACCGGGTTGTAGGTGACACCCCCGATCACAGTGCAGGTGACTTCCTCCACATTTCCACCACCCATGTTGAGCTGGATGCCCTCTGAGGTCAGGGTCTCATAACTGGGGCCGGTGATGATAATCAGCTAGAGAGGGAAAAAGATGGCAACTTTTGAGCAAAATACATTTTAAATTACAGATGAGTACTGACAACGCTGCGAGGTACTCCTTCATCTACCTGTGAGCCTTCCAAAGCCGTCCTCTGGTCAGGAATCTCACAGCTGGTCACCATTGTCTGCAGAGTCTGCCGGTCAAACAGCTCGCTCTGCTGCTGTACGGGTGGAGGAACTGGCAGCTCTGGCTGAGCACCCAGTCTGACTGAGCCACTAAAGCTCTTTGATAGCACCGAGCACTCATCTGTCTTCTTCAGTTTATCAGTCAAAGACACCGTATCAGCAGCACAGTCATAACGTTGGGGTAAAGCCCTTAATTCTTCTTCTTCTTCCTCCTCCTCTTCTTCTTCTTCTTCTTCTTCTCCCTCATCTCTGCCTTGCCTCAGATCCTGTGCCTCCTCTGCCTCTTCCTCTGAGGATGCAGAGTGAAACTGTGCTGCAGGGGAGCTTTGCTCTGGTTCCATGACCATCTCCATTTCCCAGGCAGGCTGTCCTGTAAGTGGAACATCCTTGGAGGAAGCTTCCATACTAGGAGGATGGTTAAAAGCTGCAGCATGTTCTAATGGGCTCATGGTGGCAAGTTGCAATTCGGAATCATCCACATTCTTTTCCACGTCTACAGAAAAAAAAAGATCAATAAAGATGCATTGATTATTAAGGGATCCGGAAAGCGACAGATAAACATTTAACTACGCCTACCGAGTGAAACAGTAAAGTTGTCTTCTTGCACCTTTCAAATGACTGTTAGCCTCCTTTTTTCTCCTCCTGCTCACTAAGCCTGCAGCCATAGGCACGTCTGTTTTTGCTGCATCCTCTTCATAACCATCCCCATTCACTTCCTGCTCATGTTCAGAGTCCCCTGACTCCCTCGGAGGAGAGAAAAGGTATTGCACGAATGAGTGGTCTGAGTCGCATTGCCAGATAGCAGTGGTGGAGGAGTTGTGCTGGTGCTCCAGGGCTCTCAGCTGGGGCTCATGAGGGCAGGAGATGGAGTGCTCCTGGTACCAACACACCAGGCTCTGCAGGCTGGACACACGGGCCTTCCTGTCTAGGTGACAACAAAAGTCAGCCAGTGGGAAGACATCAGATGAAGAGCGAAGTTTGATTAGATTTTGTAGGATCTTCATTTATTATTTATTTGTTGTTATTATTGTAACAAAAAATGATAGGACTTTTGCTTTTGTTACTGTGTTTTTTTCAGGATTCAACATTCTCCACAAATTTTATACAAATTTCAAAACAAGACAAACCAACAACAAACAAACAAACAAACAAACAAACAAACAAACAAAAAAGGCATGCACATTCATCTTGGCAGTATCACAGTGCCATGAGTCAGAAGTGCTCAGATCAAAATATGACCTATTTAATGTGTTTTAAAGTTTTGATAAGTCCTCTATTTCAGCCTATCACAGAATTTTAAACATTAACTTACAGTTTTTATAGTCATCACCTGTATGTGCGGTGCTTTACAGAAGTGTAACCAAGAAAGATAGGGAACGGGACCTTTTCATAGAAATTGATTTGGCAAAATGTGACAAAAAAAAAAATAAATTACAACTTTTACTTGCAATCTCAAAACTTCTGACTAAGTGTCTCATTAAATGATTTAACATTAATTTAATTATTTTATTTTTAAACTGATGCTTTCTTATACAGTCAGAATTAGAGAGTTGCTTTTTGAGAACAGTTAAACAATTTCATCTTTAAAGTCCCCCCAGGCTTACATTTCTAAAAAAAAAAACTGCAGTAAGTAAAAAACATTTTCATTTTACCAATCAATAAGAAACTATTTAAATGAACCTTTACAGTTGCTATGGCACACTGATAAAAAGTATTTGAAAAATATTCCCACACCTGTCGATGTCAACTCTTACCTTTTTTCTTTCTCTGTTTTGTAGAGTCTTCTGAAGTTATATTCTTCCTGGTACTGGAAAAAAAAAAAACAATTGGGGAAAAAATGACTCAACAACTACAAATGAATAAAACAACCTGCTCAATCAAACAGACAGTTTACAGGTTAAATCATCTATGTTCACAGACGTGCAGAAGGTACTACCATGTGAAAAATGAAACAAATACAGTGTTGCTTTGGCTCACCTGCAGTCTTCCTGCTGGCATTTGTCTCCATAAGTGGAATTGAGCAGAATCAGATACTCTGCAAGACCAGCATCACTCAGACTGGTCCTCTTCCGGAGCTCACTCCACAGCTTGTGTGACTCTCCGAGGTACACCCGTCTCACGTCGTACTTCTTACGGGACTCAAGCCGCCTCTTGGCTCTGTCGGAGTCTGTTAGCCTCGGTCGTCCTCTGCAGCGCCTCAATCCACATTTCCCATGGTCCCCGGCTTGGTCAGAGTACATGGAGTCTTCTAATTCTGCCAGGCTATCCGCCATCTTGGCACAGACAGCTGATGTTATGGTTCGGCATCCCGGAAGTCGTCATATCTTACGGGAAGCATAAATAATGAAGCCTTCTCTGCTTGTCTGTCAATAGCACTGTTTTTTTTTTTTTTTTTTTAAACATTGTTGACTGAGTGCATACCACAATCGTAAATGCATGGTTTACTTTTATTGAAAAATTAGGAGACATACTTTCCGGATATACAAAAGAACTAAGCGGAACGGTACTCCACATGTAGTCTGTTTTCAAGGACTGAAACAAGATGAACACCACTGTGCAACATGAAAGCGTACGCGGGTAACTGTGCACAGACGAGGGTAACTCCGCTGCTTTAACTCGAAGACATTTGTAGAGAAAACTGTGATGTATGGTACTGTTTGTCATGGCGGATATTTTAGCACTCGTGTTTAGGACGTTCATGTCAAAAACAGGTTTAAAGGAAGACCTCAAAGTCGCGCCTCCATCACCCACAAGCGTCGGCACGCTGTTGCTGGGAGACCACAGCGTCAGCCGCTCTGTGCTGCTTCTCGCGGCCGTGACGGCTGCAGAGACGGGCATGAAAGTGATGTTCTTCACCGCGACACCAATTCAAAGCCTGCCAGCGTCTCTGCAGAAACGTATACCCAGTGTGAGCCCAGAGAGTCTGAAGGTAAAGTTCACTTTACTCACTCTCTGCTTGAGAATTAGTTCCATATTCGCTTATCAACTCAAGGGCTTTTACGTTTTAACTTACTGTTTTCATGGTGAATTTACTATTAACTTACATTTTAGACAACTAAACCATTGATGTGGATTTCCGTTGTTGTCGATATGTTTGATGATGAAGAAATTCGCCGTTGAGACTGACTTGCTTTTAAACAGAATTATTTATTAACAAGATGCAGAATCACTGAACACGTCTGCCCAGGAGAGTCAAGAAGCCAATAATGATCCCCCCCCCCCCGAACATACATTGAGAGTGCCATTTGTACATAATGTCACAGGGCACATGAGGACATCTGTTTCTTGTTCTTGGGTTTCTCTCTGGACTCAGGGGTCCCTTTGTTCACATTCCACTGTGGGGGGATCCTTATCTTAGATTTAGGCATTTCCTGGCAACTCATCACTCATCCTGCCAACAACACCTCTGAGCAAACATTCACACTGAAGGAGACTCCTTTATCAGATACAAATTCTTTACAGATGTGTGCAGTATACAACTTAAAGAGCAGTATAATATCTCTGTCCTAGATATTTAAGACACTTCACCATTATTTGAGAACATTACTTAGCTCGCCAGGTGGCTGACGTTTCTCCCTCACCGGTCACTAGCAATGTCTCATAATTGAATTGCCCCCCGGGGACAAATAAAGTTTTTTGAATTGAATAATGTTTTAGTTATGTTTAAAGTCTTACTTAGGATTTTCAACTGTCCAGGTGTTTTGTAAATCCCTTTTTTTTTTAAATTCAACAACAGCAAGAACATGATTTTCCATTTTTATTTTTTATTTTTTTTTTTTTTTACCATTATTAGTCAGTAAGTGTTATAATCAGAGATGTTTGTGAAAACCAGGGCCCATACATCTGTACCGATGTTTGAAATAACAATTTAGCCATTCCGATTATTAATCAATAATAAATCCGAATAATTCACGACCAGTTAATCCAGTGCTAGAAATGATGACAACAAGTACACTGGATATGTTTTTGTTTCAAAACAGAGACGTTGATCGCTGTTTGCTGGCTATACTGTATCAGATGAAGATAAGGATGCAGAAAATTAATTAGAAAGTATTTTGTTGATCCATTCATGTCAGTCATTTTTAGCAACAAAAACATGCAGGCTCGCTCTTTTCTGACAGTGAAATGTTTTCTTTGTTGTTGATAGAATAAGTCTACTTTTTGTAGTGATGGTTGGTTAAACAAAATACTTATTGATGCAACATTAAACTGGTTGTGATGGCCATTGTCCATTTTTCCTCTGACATTTAAACTGAATAATTTATCACATTTTTACCAGGTACCATAATTTAAAGAGTTTGTGTCACTCAATGCAGTTTTTCTTTTTCGTCTTTTCAAGAAAATCAAGTTTTGCTATCCCTGCAGAGTGGAGGAGCTGCTTCAGCAGTTGGCCAGCCTTCACGAGTCCATCAGCATGTCTCCTACACCTCCCTCACTGATCATAATTGACAGGCTGGAGGGCTACTTGTGCAGTCCTGTAGGCGGCCTCACCACTGGATTTTACCCAGGAGAGCTGTCCTGTGCAGCACACCTCTCTGCATTGCTGTGTGACACTGCTGCCTTCCTCACACAACTCCTGAAACAACGCTCCTCCAGTTCGGCCCCCTGCCGCTTCATAGCCTCCTTTCAGTCAGAAGTGGATACTGGGCAAGCAGGTGGAGAGGCCGCTGCAACAGATCCGATCCTTGATGTCCTTGATCGCTATTTCCAGGTTCGTTGTACTCTGGACAAAGACAGAAGCTATGAAGCTCCAGCAGCTGGACTACAGGAGGTGTGGCACATTTTCCTCTCCGGGACAGGGAACACACAACCCTCTTGTACCACAGACCATAAGGACAGGCTAAGTGAAAACCAAGAGTGGCAGCTGTTAATTTTTCCTGATGGATTAATGGAGTTTAAATTGGTTTGAATATGTTTGCCCCAATCACTTGAGCAGTGGGGGAGTTTCTGAGAGTCATTTTGTTCACGCAGGAACTAGTTTTGTTCTGAAAAGTGCTGATAAGTGTTTGGCATGGCTCAGCATTGTGTTAAAGCAGTTAGCGATTTCTAACAGTAATGCTTCAGTATAATAGAACCTGCTGCTCTTTATCTTGTCAGTTTCTCGTCGTTCCTGCTCAGAGAGCAGTCCTTGCCTTTTCTATGGCTGATATGATACCTCTGGTATTTCATCCAACCTTGTTGTCTTAATACTGATAAAATATGTTTTTATATGCCCTCCACCCTTTCACATATCAGTTAACAGGACCATGGTGGTTGTACATGTACAACATTTAATGAGTTGAAATGTGAAATAAAAAAGTACATAGACACAGGGTAATGGGTTTGTCGTATATTCAACAGTTGCTACAAAAGAAAATTCCAGGGCCCAAAGCAAAGTCTCAGTTTGGGTAAAAAAAAAACTGTTTATAAAAAATAATAAAAAATGTGGATATAATATTATTGTTTGTTCTTTTTCCACATATACATCTTTTTAGTGGTCCTGGCCTTTAGGTGTGGAACTACTGATGCTGAAGTGAGGGAGACATTGGACTTCAATGGCTGATATCAATGTTAAAGTACTGTTACATTGTTTAATAAACAACAAAATCAAATGTACAGAATAACATTTGGGACGACTCTTCAAAATGAAAACAAGGAGTAAAATATAACTACACTCTAATGCAAACTAGTAAAATAATATATGAGGGGAGAAAAAGTCTACGAGAAATCATCACTTGTTGCTGTTTAAATCATGAAAGAATTTGTTAGAGACAATGACTTGGTTGTGAATATATATTTTTTCTGGTGATGCAGTTCGATATCTTTTGACAGTTGAACATTTCCTCCAGCAGCTTGACAGTTTTTGGTAAATGTAAGTCAAACCATAGCAATGTTCATTTGCTGGGGACAATTTTTTTACATTGGACTGATGTAAATGTGGGCGTTTGTATAGCAATACAATGGTGGGGAATAAATTCAGTACCTATGTTTGTTTTAATAGGAACACAGTGCAGAAGTTTTTAACCATGTTACATGTGCAGCAATAGGAATGCACGTGTTCCAGACTGAAATGTTGTGAATCGTTTTAAAATACATTTAGGGTCCTCAGGATTTCACCTACTATCATCATAAAGGTCTAAGTCTGGATTCCTCCCATTCTTTGGTTTAAAGAGATTCCAGTTACCGATTGTTATGAAGCTAGCACTGTAAACTTTGACATTTAAAACTCAGATGGGGAACACGATTCACATGCTGAACATCAAATTCAGCATTGTCAAACCCATTGTCACTATAATGTAAGCATTTATTTAAAAAACAAACAAATCTGTGCTGCCTTCACTCCTCGTTATGGTAAGAGTTCACTTTGTCAAGTTGTGATTACTACAGAGGTGGTCATGGGCACTGATTTCACGATGGACAATATAACAGCATATCCACTGATCTGTGGTCAGGGATTGATGTGATGGGAGACAGGTAGACTGTAAAGTTAGATAAAAAACTAGATTCTGAACCAGATTTTTACATGGAAGTTGAGTTGAACACTATTTACAAGTCAGATAGGAGCAATAAAGATCATTCTTATAACATTTTAATAACATCAGTATAGCCTCACACTGATGCTAGCATGGCTGTAGACAAGGATTAAGCTATATCAGGCTTTGGCTACACGGTCAACACTAAGGCAATGAGTCATTGTTATTTTTGGTCTTTTCTTGAGATTTTCTTAAAAATACAGAAAATATTGAGTATCACCAGTCCTATACTTAAGTATGCTTCTGAATCCTTCGTACACCTTATTTACAGTTGACCTATGATAACATACTGTAGCTTAGGGGTGAATTCACTGCTCTGAACAGAGTTAATTTTTTTAAATTAATTTTTTTAAAGATTTCTTTTGGGCTTTTTGTGCCTTTATGTAGAGATAGGACAGTGGATAGAGTTGGAAATCAGGGCGAGAGAGAGGGGAATGACATGCGGGAAAGGAGCCACAGGCTGAATTCGAACCCGGGCCGGCCGCTTTGAAGACTATAGCCTCCATACATGAGGCACGCGCATTAACCACTGCGCCACCAGTGCCCCGAGAGAGAGAGAGAGAGAGTTAATTGTTTTAAGCCCCAGTCCATGTTCAAACTGTCCAGCCTTACTGCCTCTCAGCTGTCAACATCGTGGAAAGGATGCTGCCTCAACAAGAATGGTCTCACATGAGCAGGGATGTCATTCTTGTAATCATTGGCATAGATAACCATTTTTCCAATGTCATCTGCTCTGCTCATGGGGCTGTAATCCATAGAGACCCCTGAGTCAGCCACTGCCATGTAGGTGCATTCTGCAGGGCCTCTAGGCATCCAGGTATGGTTTGGGTACTCAAAGCTGGACTGCGATGATAGTCGACCTGACCCGGAGCTCTGCTGAACAGATCCCAGGTCAGAATGAGATTGAGAAGACACTGTCTTTCTGGAGGCAAAAAGCGCCTCAAGGGGCGACGCCTCCTCTAGAATGTCATCCAGGTGTTCATTGTTGCTGCAGTTATTGGCACTGAGGGTAACATATGCATCTTGAGATTCCAGAATGGAGGACTGGGAGCTGGGAACTGTGTCCTGTTGGAGCGCCCGTAAACAGTCCATTAGCCAGTGATCATGTGGCGGGGCTCTCCATCCCTCCGTCCCAGCTGAATCAACCATTTCAGCTGTCTCTCTCTTCTCCAGCCTTTTCTTTACATCCATGGTGTGCTTTGCTCCTGTGGTCAAAGCCCTCGAGGCCTTTGGTGGCAGAGGCGGGGAAGGCAGTGAGGGGCACAGGCTCAGCTCTGAGAGGACTTCCAGGGGAGAAGGGCATTCTTCTGAGTTGAAAAAACCTCTAGTCAACCTGAAGCCTCCATTGGACTGGCCCAACCACTCCTGTACACAAAATAACAAAGGATTGTGAACACTGTAGAAATGTCTTTTGTCCTTATTTTATTACAGATAATACTCTTATCATTTCCCAGTAATGCCTTGGTGTTGTCATTTGTGAATAAATAATAAATTGTAATATCTTACAAAGCAAGCCCTTAATTTCTCACAAAATGCCATCTTCAAATTAAGGTCTACTTCATTAGTTCATGTTCATCTTGTGCAAATGTTAGCATGCTAACAAACAAAAAAGTTAACCATACAGCAATATTTTAAACTACTAAAGATCAGTACGCATGTATTTTCACTGTGGTTATGCATGATGTTAATATACGCCTTTGTAGAGCCTCTAGCAAGGCTGTGCAGTTGTCTTGTCTGGCTTACCTCAAAGTCTCCACCATAGACAGTAAAAAGACCTTGGAACTTGCGGTCAGGAGTTGGAATATTTGGCCAAATTTTCTTTGCAAGAAATCTGAAAAAAAAAAATACAGATGCAGAAAGTTCAGTTTCTCTTTTTTTTCATCAAACATTACTGAAAAGTTTCTAGCAGCGGCACATAGAGTGGTAGATCTGCTATTTTGTCCTGCTTTATTTACCTGCGATGGTACAGGAGTATTGTGAGGGACACCACAATGAGGATGAAAGAGATGATGAGAGTCAGGGACACGATGAGTAGGTCAAGTTCTGGTGGAGGCACAGCATGATCATAAAACAATTAACTCTGATCATAAAAAAAATGAATGCAACAGATTGAAAAAAATGAAACCAATGTGTATTGGAATAATACTGTTCTGCAAACTTTCCTCCAAAGGAAGCCGCTTGGAATGAATGCCAAGAAATGTTGCTCGAAGGTCAGGCATTTCTCACACCTTTGTATCCGATATCTGAATCAGTACCTACCTGCAGGCAGTGTTTCCATGTACACAGGATCACTCCAGGCACTCCAAAAGCCGTTGTAGCTAATCCCATCCAGTTTCACACGGACTCGCACCTTGTAATTTGTACTTTGCTGCAAACCTCTCAAGATCATGCTTGAGCTGGCTTTTGCCACATCTACCTGCGAAACAGAACTCAGTTTATCGGTACAGGTCATTGGAGACACCTACCAATCAACAATGAATTATTTAATCAGGCATACCTGCCACACGTGGCTGTCAGCTGTAGCATAGCTGACCTCGTAGATCATGCTGTCATCCATGTACTTCAGAGGGGGGGGCATCCAGCTAACATATAGCTGGCCTTGATGACCTGGGCGGCTTATTGTCACATTAGCTGGAGGGTCTAGAAGAACTACACCGAGAGAGACAAGGAATTGCAATTTGTTTGCCAGGTACAAACACAATTTGGTCCAGACATTCCTCCAATACTGAGCCCAACTAGCGTTCATATGTCAGGTTTGTGTCAAATGGATGATTATGAGGTCAATAGTGAATTAAAAAAAAAAATTATAACACAAAAAAGCTGCAAAATAAGATATACTTTATTAATCCCATTTGGGGATTATAACAATTTTTCACTCTATAGTTGAAAATGCTACACACACATTGGCTGAAATATACACACACATGCACAGGATCCTATGGAGTTGCACTAATGGAGAGATGTCAGAGTGAGGGGACTGCCCAAAGAAAGCGCTCCTGAGCTGGTGTGTGTTTGTGTGTGTGTGTGTGTGTGTGTGTGTGTGTGTGTGTGTGTGTGTGTGTGTGTGTGTGTGTGTGTGCAGTGCTCAGGAAGTGATAAAAAAACAAAACCTTATTGTCATACAGAACCTCTCACTCAGTTCTGTCTTAGTGAGATTTTGTGTCTGCTTACACAGTATGCAGGAAAATAACTTACAGACAAGCTCAACAAGAAGGCTGCGGTTGTGGATCAGAGTTCCCTCTCGGAGAACCTGTATGTCCATTTGGACAAACATCTGGGTTCGGTTCAGATGGCACATGAACAGTCTCTTCCCGCCTGCTGCATGTAGGACTCTCAATGGGCATCTGTTGCTGTGTTCATTTCTACACAGAGCAGAGGAAAACAGAACTCTTGGGCTTAAGAACTGGCTTTGAACTTCAGTATATTGATCATATTGGGCTCCTCAAGGTTTCGTCTTAGACTATGTCCTATCCTAAAAGTGACTTACTGGTAGGTGTATGTGAAAGAGTACTGATCCACAGATCCGGCCCTCTCCTCATCTTCCTCCCAGAAGCATGTGAAGTCTTTCCTGCCCTCAGCAAAGCACTTTGGGTTTTCTGGCACCTCGTTCAGTAGCGTAGACACTGAATAAGTGAAGTTAGGGGAACAGCAGATGAGTGAGCAGGCAGTCAAAACATTTTTTTGACATTCACGCTATGAGTAAGATCTTTTACCTGCTCTTTTGTAATATCAGATAACAAAGAGTAAGGTATTTTACCCACTTTTTGTAAAGTGTCTTCAGATAACATGCGTTATGAAATGGCGCTATACAAATAAAGATTGATTGTTTGATTGATATTGCTATTTAAAAATACATTTATTGAACCAACAGAGAGGGATTTCATCTGTACCTAATGTCTCAAGATATTTGAAGCTTAAATTTTCTGTTTTCTTTTAAATACAGGTAGGCCAAAGCAAGGCCCCCCAAAAAACTTTATCTTACCTTTTCTTTCGAAATATCGTGCGCCATGGACGATTGAAGATGCCAGCATGGCGCAAAATATCACATAAAGTGTCCCAAACCGGCTCGGGTGGTTGCATTTCATCCTTTTTGTCTTCTCTGTAAACAGAAAGACTCTTGCTTTCTGATGTCCGACTGCATACCTAGGAACAAACACGCCACAAACGCTTGTGATGCAGCTCTCGCCTGAGCTTGTTATTTCTTTAGATACCGTGGATAGCGCAACGTGGTTACGCGCCTGCTCGAGAGCGATAAGGTGTGTAGAGACGAGCTGTTTACTTTTTTCCAAAAGTAAGTGAAAAGGAGGTGGGGTTAGAGCAGTCTTAAGAAAGTTTTTGCTCCCTTGCTGATGGGCGGGAATTAAGCGTTCATTGATGTTTACGACTTATTTGAGGACGACTAATGTCGTGCGTAAAAGCGCACAAACGTCCCCCGCCAGCCAGCAAGCCAGTCAGCCATAAAATAATAGATAGATAGATAGATAGATAGATAGATAGATAGATAGATAGATAGATAGATAGATAGATAGATAGAAGTGACAAAATAGTGATTGATTACATAAAAGTAATAATTTTATGTTTCGTTATGCTACTGAGCACCTGCCTCGCAGGTCGCCTGTAGGTCCGAACCAGGAGTTGAGGAGGCATACACCTAACAGGATGCGATTTCAGAAGGTCTGACCTCGGCATGTGGCAGCCCTGAGCCAATTTTCATTTCAATGTTTCGAAGTAACCGAAACCGCAGAGTACTCACACACATAAGAAGCAGTGCTAAACGGTTTCTTATCTTCTAATTTCACCCGCGTGTTTTCTTCGTTTGACCTGCGTTATCAAAGCTGCAGACACGCCTGCTTCTTCAACTCTGATAAGTAGCCGAGGAGGCGTAGCAGCCTCTCCCCCTCAGTTCATATGCAATAAAGCCCCTCTTTGCATCACATGGCGAGGTGAAGACAGCCTGACCACAGAGAAGTGTTTTTTTAATTTTTAGTAAACATAGTTCAGAAAATAGCTTTCAATTATGGAAGATGGAACTTTTGACATCGCCTAGTTAAATACAGCGCCACATATGTACAGTAGCCTATGTGCCAAATAGGTTATAGTTATGAGCAAACCTAACAACATCTCATTCATGGACTGGACTATGAATTCACTACTGTCTGAAACAACCATCATAACAACGTGTTAACCTTTTCCCTCAAAAAGTTAGAAAGTTATAATTCAAATTGTGTAATCTTGTATCAATCTTTATGTAATGTCATTTTTTTTTTAGAATGTTTCACTCAAATTTGGGTCAATCAGTGTGATGCTGCTGTCTTCTTTAAATAACAGAAAGACTGGCCTTATCCCCTGATAGGGGTATCATATTTTAATATAAATCTCAGGACAATGCTTTTCCCAAGGTAACCTAAGGAATCAAATACATTGATTTAGTAAAAAAAAAGATCATATTTAAACAATATGAATTCATATGGATTAAACACAAACATCGAGGATCTGCAGGGAACCCAGGAAAGATCAGGGATAAACTCCAGATTCAGTCAGTTGAAAAGTATTGGGGCCCTGCAAAGAAGAGGTAGTTGTTTTTAACTGACCACTGTGGCAGGATGAGGAGGATGGAGAAACACGCATTGTTGTGGAGGACCATGGCAGAGTGTGGTTTCTCTGTTTTGTCAGATAAAACGTGTAAAAGCCTGATCAGATGTTTTGAGGTTAGGAGGAAGGATGGTCATAAATTGCACTTTAGATGCTGCTGTCACTACACATACAATTCACTCGTGCTGAACCATTGGATTTGCTTTTGAAAAGAGGACACTGATTGGCAATAACACTCTCCCTCTTGTATTGAATATATCCTTTATTTTCATAAACACATTTCAACATATTTGGGTTTATACGATGCATTTATTTTCTTCCAAGTCTTCTCTTTGTACAGTCAGAAACTAAAAAGTGGATCTGGATAAAAAATCCTATTTCCCCGCTTTTTAGAAGCAACCATTCAGAAATTGAACACATCAAACAAATAGACCGCAAATATGGGAAATAACAGACACACCCCAGACACACAGCTCTACATGCTACAGGCTTACTGCTACATCAGCATCAGAGGCAATAGAAGTAATATGTCAGAAGCCAAAATGGTTGGTTCAAAATTCAGAATCAGTGGAAATTTCAGCACACTCAATATATGTTCAAGCAGCAGCTGCCAGTGTAAGCTCATTCAGTGAAACTATCACAGACATCATATCATTGTGATGCCACTGCCATTCAAAAATGCAATCTTTCCTAGTGCATTAAAGACATACTCAATGGTGTAATACATGTGTACTGCCTCCCTTTATTTAACTCCTCCATTATAGTTCAATGTGGTTTAGATGAGATAAGGAGGGCTTTCTGATATCTTAAAAACAGTATCATTTCTCAGCAGCAAACATTGATAGAGATATATGGGACCGCATGCTTCTACAATAGCGGGGAGTCAACTGACCACAAGTTGTGACCTAAACCCGCTGACCTGTACGGAGCAACAGTAGCTTTTGTAACGGCACAGCCTGACTGCTGTCAAGGTGCCAAAGCTTTGGTTGATACAGACAGTCAGAGGCCAGCAAATGCACAGGGATGGTAAATGGCACTGTAGCAACAAATAGGAATTAAAAACATGAAAAGTAGTATAGGTGGAGGTTTACTGTTCAGTTCTGCATGTGGAAAAACAAATGGACAGAAAAAGCTATTCAATATGTAGTGTAATATAACTGACGGAAAAAAAGAACATAATGTGGAGTGAATATAAAACCTATGAGATTTTACATGTACAGTACTGTGGGACATGCGACACAGGCCCTTTAGACTTACATTCTGCAACAGTTCATTGTTTTTCCTGACAGTTAAAACAGCACAGTTGAGGCCCAAATTAATGTTTTTAAGAGATCAGTGTTCCTCCCTTTCTGAGTACACACACACACACACACACACACACACACACACACACACACACACACACACATTCACTAATTAATTATGTCAGAAATAGATTATAGAGATATAATACCAATATGTAAGTACTCTGTTATATTAAGAATAGTACGTTTGCCATGCAGTGTTTTGCCATGTTGCAGTTGCAGGAGCAGTCTCTGTGGGTGTTGTTTGTGTGTGTGTGTGTGTGTGTGTGTGTGTGTGTGTGTGTGTGTGTGTGTGTGTGTGTGTGTGTGTGTGTGTGTGTGTGTGTGTTGTACATGTCACTGGTTAAAGGATGCGTGAAATAAAAAGACTGGCATAGAGGGGTGAGTGAGAACGTAGCAGGAGGCTGGTCATGTAATGTTACCAGTCTTACACAACTTCCTCGTACAGTCACACTCAAAAAGAAAAAACGACAAAGCTAATTATTTACCTTAAGCATCAGTCTGCTGTCTTAGTCGTAGGCATACAGAGAAAAGGGCTCCAAATTGGCCTTGAAACAGTTCTAGATTCTAGATTAGCTCACTCTTCTCATCTCCTTTATAAACCTCAGATTCTTGCAACAAAGAACACATCTTTCAAAGTGGCCCAAGTCCTTGACTTAAAACAAACAGAAAAAGCCAATTAGATTTACTAACAGTTCATATTAAAATTACATTAATTATTGAATTGTTTTAGGAAGAAAATTAACTTGTACCATTGACAAGCTGGGATATCTTAGATATCATGAACCTGTTACAGTACATTAACATTAGCATAATGCAGTTGGATTCAAACTCTCATCTTGCTGATTAAAGCAGATTGTCTAAACTAAAATTATTTTAAATCTATAATTATGATTACTATGATTCATTTTTAAAATGTGAGGGACCTCGTTATGTTGTCGTTATCTGAAAGTGAAACTTGAGAAATCTGGTGTGCTTCACAGTTGCACATGGTTCAAAAAGTTTGGGCACCTCTGTTCTAACCTTAACAAGATAGTGAATACGGTTATTTCCCAAAGTGTTGATTTGTTCCTGTAAGCCTTGCAAAGCATGATGTGCTCTTGTCTGAGACATTCATAATTTCAATGCAGTATAAAACTCGTTTTTCTCTCCCCCTTTCTATTTGACATGAACATGAAGTGTCCTAAATGATCAGACAAGCAAACCTCTCTCTGAGTCCTCCAAAAAATAATATGTTCACAAGCCACCAAAACTTCTTTCTGATTAGTCTCAGGTGAAAACACAACTATCGCTGTGGAAGTGTTGAATACGTATTCTTGGGATTACTTACTAAACAAAATGAAAAAAAAGCTGTTATTCTTTTAAGCTGAACAAATGTTTCATCTTCAGTCCATTTGAATGAGAGTAGGGCAGCAGTGGTCAGGCAGTTGACATCAGAGGTGGACAGAGCAAAAGGCAGGCTTTAGTGTGCTATCAGCTTATCACAGAGCTGATGGGTCGAGACCACAGAAACAGAGTGGGCCTCTTTTAAGTGAAAAATAGAACAGGGGGGTCTTAGGAGGAGAGGGGCCTGGCACCACTGATGAAGATGATCTCAGCTAGCTGTCCTTTGGTTTGTGCTGCACTGAGGGGACAAAACAGAGCTGATTGTGTCCAGAGTGAAGACAAAGGAAGAGGCACTCTCTGTGGTTTAGGCACAGATAAGGTGTTTGTCTTTATGATTATCAGTGCATGTGTTGAGTGTGTGTGTGTGTGTGTGTGTGTGTGTGTGTGTGTGTGTGTTGGGGGCTTGACAAAGGTAAGAAGGAAGGTGGTCTTAGCAGGAACAGCCCCCCTGGCTCTCTGAAGGCAAGTCTTTGAGGCTCTGGCTCCCGTGGTTGGACATGAGGTTTACATCTCCCTCCATGCTTTCATTCATCTTCTCACAGATGATGTCCACCAGACGCTCAAACACCTGCTTCACACAGATGTTGTCCTTAGCGCTGGCTTCAAAGAACTGGAAACCTGAGGGAGAATGCAAATAGCAAATATATGCATAATAAAATAAACACAGATACGGTGCATAAAGGCTAGAAGTTTGCCAATAAGACAAAACCGCATGAGTGAAATAGTTGTTACCTAGCTCCTCTGATAGTCTCTGGCCATCCTCTGTTTGAATGAGCCTGTCATCCTCCAGGTCACACTTGTTACCAACCAGGATCACCTGAGCGTTGTCCCATGAATATGTCTTAATCTGTGTTGCCCTGTAGCACAACAGAATGATCCACAGTCAGTATGATTCGCAGCAGTTTGAAAACAAAAGGATTCTTAAATCACTTTCTCAAAGCATAAATAATAACTAGCTGCTGGTCAACAAAAGTCTCTGATTAAAAAACAATAGTAAATATGCAGTGACTTTGTGTTGGTGTGTGCATAACATCGAACTTTTGGTTTGGTTAAATCTCCAAAATAAAAGCATGTGGCAATCACTTATATTAAATAAGAAGAGAGATGAAAGCTGGATTATTTGAGATCTTGTTACTCTATGTTACATTAAGCAGCAATATTTCCTGGTGTAATTAACCACAGACCAAGGTGTTGATGTCCAACTCACCAGTCCTGAACTGCATTGAAAGAGTCCTGGTTAGTAATGTCATATATGAGCAGGAAGCCCATAGCACCTCTGTAGTATGCTGTAGTGATGGTACGGTAGCGCTCCTGCCCTGCTGTGTCCTGCAGTCACACACACATGCACACAAACACAAAGTATAATTCAATAAAACTATAAAAAAAAAAAAAAAAACAGAAACTCACAAGTAATCTTTCATAAATGAATTTGACCACAGGGGGGCAGTATTGTCAAAACGATGACCAGTTGCTGCACCACATACCTCTTACCGTATTAATGAGCTCTACTACATGTCTACTCCTTAAACACACTCTTTTTTCAAACATACAGCAAAATGCAGATGGATAGTTATTACATACGACATTTCACCACATTTGTCATTTTTAAATTGAAAATCACTTTGTTGTTCTTAGTTGATCTATGAAATAAAATGTCTAAAGAACACTTGTTAAAATGACAGTCTATTTCCATCAGGATGGAAACCCTTGAACAAACTGATTTTGCATTGGTTTGCCTTTGTTAAAAACACTGCATGTTTTAATTCAATTCTATGCTCTTGAAATAAATATACATGCACATGCAAAGTTGATCGTGTCACCTTAGAAACAAAAGGCCAGGACTCGATTGCACCCTGTATAACCTCTACACTTTCTCTCCTTCCAAACCCCAAACGGCTCCCAAACATGATGCTCCATACTAAATCTACCAGAAGATGGCATTCGATAGCAGCTCCTGCCTCAATCATCCCTCATCAATCCAGGACCTCTGTTGTGCGTCAGGCCAGCAAGAAGACAAAAACAGAGATAAGAGAAATTGCAGGCCTCACAGAGGAGGCGTGGCAGCTGTGCGTTGGTGCCTCTTAGACACAGCGAGTTTATCAGAAGCATCTTCTACTAACTCAATGAAGGCTGTGTGTGACGTCACGGACGACAGCTCGCGCAAAAACATCAAACAGGGTTGTTGGTAGAGCAACTCCCCTCCACTCTCAGGGTTACTCTGTAACCTGTCCAAGTCCTTCTTCTTGGCATCGGGGCCCTGTGTATTCCTCACAGCGAGGAGGAGGAGGAGGAGGAGGGGGGGTAGTGGGTTGTCCAGGTAACTGGAGGCCATTGAGGGTTATGAATGTTCCATTACAGCTGGACTGCTCTGTTTGGATGGCCTAAATTGATCCTTCTCACTTAACGGAAAGGGAAAGAGGGCAGTGTGCTTTGCTTCTGTCTGAGAGAGTGAAGGAAAACATTGCATTATTATTCTATTTCTTTTCAGATTTTTTCAGGTGCTATTTTTATATCAATAAAGCCTCAAATATTCCAGATCCATATTTATCTGATCCACACAGAAATGAACAAATATTTGGCAGGGTTGGATGGGATGTTTAACCAAATAGACGGTCTACAGGGTTGCTATAATTAACCCCAGCGGGGAAACAAAAGCTGCTCCCTCATGTTTGTATATGTATAAAGGGAGATGGGGGTGGGGCGGGGGGTTAACTCAGGCTTCTGCACGCTCTGAGACGTCTCTGAACGTGGCGTCACCTGCTGACCCAAAGCAGTGTCCCACTCGCAACAGGATATAATCTACCTGCGTCTGTGCTTGTGGATGTTATTTTTTTTAACCGAGTATGCTAAAGGTGTGTGCCTGTTCAAAGATGAGGAACATATTTCCATGACAGCGACAGGAGGGATGTAAACAACATGTGCGCACAGTGTACATATACTTGATATACTTCATGTTCGCAGCTCAGGGGCCATGTGGGGTTGTTATCAGGCCAGCCTGTTTCCATGACACATAAAGTGGGGCTAGCAGATGGCAGAGTGGAATCATCAATATTACTCTTTGTCTTTGGACCTGGTGAAACCGCTTACCGATGAGGTTCAATGGGAGCTAACACGATTTTAACAGGCAGCCTTTCTCACAGTTGATTATTAACACCACATAAAGGAGTGCTCAGAGACATGCCTGACGGTCCCACACCCTTTAAATACACTCCCACACAAGCGCCGCAGTAAATCCTTGTTACGTCTTTGTCAGATGCTGATAGAGAACTTCCTCTACTTCCTGAGTTTAGGAAATACCATGTTTCTTTGTCAACTCAACAGCACCATCAGTAGTTAGGCTAAGGCTCGGCAAACACCACACAAAGTTTCCGCAGCTGTAAGAATATCAAACACCGCTAACAGTGCATGCCATGTATTACATACACATGTTTAGTTAGGTAAGTGAGTGTGTGCTTTGGTGTAGACTCCTTTCCTGCTGATTCATCTGGGTTGTTCTTTGTGTATAAAAACAGTGGGATACACACTGTTGACTCAAATGAATCATCTGTTTGAGCAGCTTTAACAATGTGTATCAATGGGATTTGTAGTCTACAATGAGGCATGTGGGGGTGGAGAGAAAAGTATGGATACATGTTATGGAGCACATCAACGACATGCATTGTAGTAAATACTTAGGGTTATTGTTTTACTGAGACTATCAGAGCTGTTGATCCGGCTCTCAGGTTTTAGTCTCGCTGTTTCCCTCTGACAGTAGTTTCAAAGCATGGACATGTGTACTCTGCATCTATGTGGCGTCAGAATAATTCTAACAAACATCTCTGAATGTCTATGACAATCTTTTACAATTGTTTTCCGCCTGCAGACTTGACAGACTTTTGGCTCATATACAGCATGGCTTACAAAAGTACATTTCACAAGTTTGGTTGATTTTTGGAAGACTTTTGTTTTTTTTAAATTTACACATCAACAGTTTAATGTGAAAAAGAATCACTTGTGGTGACACACCCAAAATAGTATCTGCTGAAGCTGCAAAGCAAACAGCAAAATAGCATAATTAGCAACCTGTGGAAGTCAGAATAATGTTTAGCAGCTTCAGAGCAACAAACTTTCTTAAGAGACCAGAGCATAATCACAACTTAAAACAAGGACTTATCTATAGGATATTACAGAATTGTGTCTGCTAATGGCTCTGCCAAATCATTGTGTTTCCAGGTCTTGTTTTAGCTTCTTCCTTCTTCCATTGCAATAAATAAATACATAATAACAATAATAATAATAATAATAATAATAATAATGCAGGCGTAAGGTAAGACAATGTATCTTGTTTCTTAACCCTGACCCAATTGACAGGTTGATCCAACCTTCTTTATACATTGACAGTATGTTCAGAAACTACACATTTAGTGCTGGATAAGTGTAGGGAGGAAGGATATGTGTGAAACCATGAGGAAGTAATGCCTTGTGCACTTGAACAATTTAAAGTCTTAACTTGCACAAGGGCCACAACCCACAATTCTAGACATACCATGTCTTTAAAAGGTCTTCTGGTAAAGCCTAAAGGGACTTCTCTGCCAGAAAAGGATTAAAAATGGGCTTGCTTATGTTTTTTCAATCTTTTTTTTAATCAAGCAATAATATCTCAACAAGACTTGCACAAGCATTTTCCCAAAAAGGGAATGGAGTTTACACTAACATTATTTATTGGCCGTATGATTTGGCAGCTGACAACTGATACTTGTTGTATGCCCATTGTTTACCTGCTACAAATGCCAGAGTGGTAATACAATGTAACACAAGAATTGAGAAGCACAGTGATTGCATCTTTGATCCACTCACCCAGATCTGCAACTTGATCCTCTTGTCATTGCGGAACACAGTCTTGACCTTGAAGTCGATGCCCACGGTGCTGACAAAGGCAGAGGTGAAGGAGTCGTCTGCATATCGGAACAGGAAGGAGGTTTTGCCAACACTGCTGTTTCCAATAATCAGCAGCTTGAACATGTAGTCAAAGTTCTGATCGGCGGCGTCCTTCTGGGAGGGTTGCTGCTGGAGCCGGGAGTCATTTGATGCCATCTGGAGAGGGCAAGAGGAAAATGAACGAAAACATTATTCCTGAATGTAGCATTTGGTCGTCAAATGTTTTATTCATATTTTTGACAAACATTTATACGTTCTTTTTGTTTTATAAGTGACTTAAAACAGTTGTAATTATCAAAAAGGTATTCTTTATCTTTAAATTGGAGATTCTTTTTTTTTACATAGACTGAAGATAAATGAGAAAATATCAGAGAATGACTTGGAACATACGTCTCTGAGATCTGCAACTTGTAATAACATTGCCTATATTGCAATGACAACAGGTAGCCCACCTGGTACCAGAAGTACTGTTTTTGATCAACACAGGGGTTTCATTAAACACCTTTCTGTACTCTTTGGTCCTTCCAGTTAACCTCATAGTCACAACCAAACTGACACCAATAGATTAGCTGACAGCCAACTTACAATTATTCTTAATGGCCAAGCATTGCCCGTGTATCAAGGCCTGACAGGTCAGACATTCAAACAGCTGTGATGTTTTGCCATGTTGTCTTTCTTTCTGGTTCTTTGGTCTCACTCCTTCCTCTGAACAACCTCAGCGCAATTTACACTCAGCGAGAAGGAGGGGGATTTATAGGTGCAGGTAGAGGACAGAAGGGGATACGTTTGTACCTGCACACACACACACACACACACTAACATACACACTGGGCAGCCTGTGGTGAGGAGCATTTAAGTTTATTTCTCTTAGCCAATCATTTTTTAATTCCTGGGTTTTATTATTTTATTTCTGGATGGAGATCACTGCTAATACTCTTTTTTGGTATTTTGTTTTACTTGGGTTAGTTATATTTCTTAGGTAGTTTTAGGGGAAGAACCACCAGCTGAAGGAGGGAGAGCAGCAACATTTTTGGGTGTGAAATGGAGAGCAGAGAGGTAGCCAAGTCTATCACTCCAAACAAACACACAGACTCACACAGCTTATCATTCCCAGCATCCAAGCCTGCCTTTATCTGCTGAGACTTGTCTCCGTGGAGACCAGAGTCGGAACCAGTTGCCGGCAAGCGCCGTTAGTGGCCAAAGCCGTGAGTTCACGTAGCGTTTGACCAGCCAGATATCTCCACAGCAAGATGAAGATATCACACAACCAACAGGCTTTATTAAAAAAAAGGCGAGAAGAAGAGGCTCATTAATGGGACATTAGAGAAGCCTTGTCACACCATTAACAGGGTGAAAATCTGTCAAATATCAAAAGAACTGCAGAGGTGTAAGAGGACGGGACGCTGTGAATAATCTACAACAGCTAGATGCTAGATGACGGCATCATTAAGGAAACAAGTAACGCAAACACAATTAGCAATTCATTATTTAATATCATTAATATTTAATGCATACAGCAAAGCTTATATTTTGCTGCAGTCTGTTGAAAACATTGTTTATATGAAACGTATTAAAAATCATGCGCTGTTGGAAACCTCCTGAATTGCTTTGAAAGCAATAACCCAACATATTCAAAAGGGTGACCATCTGCAGGAATCTCAAATGCTGCAGGTCCTTGTTTAAATGCCAACTTTACAACACAACTAAAAGTGTTTCAAGCCTGGTTCAAAACAACTGTTTACAGCTGATTTCCCCATTCAGCAATCTGGGCTGATATGTGTCTGCTAGGTGTCACCTCAGCTAAATCCAGACAGTTTGACAGCTCAGCGTTGTTTGTGGTCCTGGTTCCCTCTGGAGGATTTTTTTTTTAAAATCAAAATTTCAGACTTGTGGATGAATGTGTGGTTATCTGTGTAACAGACTTTCAAAGGCGTCTTTGCTCCTGATTTTCATGCGAGTTCATTCTAGTAGGCCTATTAATCAGTTAACACTTTCAGCACCAACAACCCATGAGATCGGTTAGTTCAGTGGTTGTCACACATTCATTTATTTTTCATGAGTTAAAGGCACAGTATGTATATTTCGCCGCCAGGGGGCTCTCAATCAAAACAAGAACAAAAGATGACGTTGAGGCTGGCGGGGGAATCATGATGTACCGACAATGTATCCAAGTATAATTTAGTTTTTAATAGAGCAGCACATACAGCAACAGTACTGCAGCTTTCAGAGGAAATTCCCTCTTCCTTATGTAGCGCCCTTTGACGTAACATCTGGTGTTTCCACGGCAACGATAAACATGTAGTGTTTTGTCATGGCGGCCGCCGTGACCAGAAAAACTAGCTGATTAGCATAATCTTAGACTAAAAAAAACTTCCATTACTTTTTATTATTATTATTATTATTATTATTATTATTATTAATAATAAAACGTTCAACTCAATCCAAGCAAACTATACAGTTAGCTTTGAATTCATAATGTGCAATACTACCTAAAAGAAATGTTGGTCAGGAGTTGGTTGAATGCAGTGGTGGCTGTTGTAGAAAGGAAGCTAACAGGTTGTCAACAATGTTGTTGTACCTTGAGATATGGCCTGATTTTCACTTTCATTTGCCTTTCAGTTGGGCATCCACCAGAAAGCATACCAACAAGAGTTGTCTGATTTCCAATGTTTTGACAATTTGCAAACCTGGATCACTTTTGAGAACAACATTTGAGTTTCCAATCTGGTATGCGGTCAGAGGAAAGTAGCCAGTGATTAAATATTTAGAATTATTCCGCTTTTTGGTTCAAGTAAAAAGTTACACCTTTCATGGATTTAGAAATATTCGTATACAAGCAGTGACACACATACCGCCCTGCCCACTGAAGATGAGCATGGATGAGGCAAGATTTCCACATTCTGTGCAAACTTGCATGATGCTATATGTTGTAATGAAATGCTGTAGTTCATCAACAGGATAAGAACAATTTCACAACTTGTCAACAACAACCCCTCCAGACACAAACGTGCTCTGTCTGTGTTATATGTTGTGTTCAAGTCTCAAGTCTTTCTAATCTCTTGAGACACCGGCTTTGAAATCACATGATGCCTGTGCTGGGCAGGGGTCTCCAGGGTACATTTTTCTACTTGTAGATCCCATAGCATGATGTTATTTTCTTACTCCAAGGGGTTTGCTCAGTAAAAGCCTGAGGTAACCCAGTCACATGTTGCTCATGGTTGCTGCAGCTCACAATGTCTGCAGGTTAAAATAAGTAGACTGGTACAGTTTGTAAAAACATGTATTGAATGGTGTTCACTTGTTCTCTGAAATGTTATTTAATGATGTGAGTTAAAATAACAAGATTTGTTTGTGATTTGTTTTTACTTAGATACATAATAGAAACTTAAGTTTTCCAAATTCACACTGATAGGAAAACATTTTGCCTATGAAAAATATAAACTAAATTAGGTCAAATATAAGGAACGCAGCCCTATGAGTTCCTTTTGCAAGTCATTGTGGAGCAAAATTGGAGCACAGTCCACATAGCAAAGGTCTTATTTAAACCCAGCTATCCTATCAATGATCAGTGAGTTTCCCCCCTTTAAACCCAATATTTGTGGGTCTTAAAGGAAATATTCTAAAAATTACAACTGACTGTCATTAAAAAAAAAAATCCTTCTTGTGTAATGAAAATATGATGTATGCAAATAGAGCAACGCTGTATAACAAAACAGCATACTGAGCAGCAGCCTTTGTAGGTGGGCCCTCCCAGTACCTGTCATGATATCAGCAGTGAGAGAAGACAAGTAGGCTACTGAGGATGGATGAGAATGAGAGCTCCTTCATGGCACACTGGAGAAGCATTAAGCGCAGTAAAACAAATAAAGGTCATTAGGCTGAGCAGGGCCTGATGATGGACCTGGTCCCTCATCTGTCACTGTTTGACGAGCCAGGAGCCACAGCAGCCTTCCTGACCCGCAGGAAATGACCACTGGGCTGTTTGTTGATTAGTAAGCAGCTGTCACATCAGTTCATCCAAATGATATGATAGACAAGAGAAGAGCTAGGGGTATTTTCAAAACTGAAAAACTTGCAACAAAAAAAGTTGTGACAAAAACCCAATTACAAGGTAGGGTAAACTAAATTCTTTAAAGATAAAGAAACCGTGTTGACCCTGAAGGGCTCCCGGTATGAAGGAAGTGTGAGGCAGGAAATCGGCTGCATTCAACGACTTGAATTCACTTACCTTCTTGAGGAGGAAAGCAAACGTCCACCTCGGTTCTCTTCAACTCTTGGTCAGTGATGATCTAGGCAGCTGTCCTCCGTCCAGCGGTGATGATGTGTCAAGTGTTGTTACCCACAAAAGTAGAGCAAACAACTAAAACATCCCGTTTCGTTCTTGCAACAGCGCCAGCAGCAACACACGCTTTTCCTCCTTCGTCAGCCCCGTGTCGAGTTGAGCGGCTCCCGGATCTCGATTGTATGTTCAAGCTGACACTGTAGTTGGAGCTCCCTCTATGACAGAGTTAATGCGGCAGCTTCTGAAAGCTCTGATGGGGCTGTGCCAGTCAACACAGCTCGAGGAAAGGGCTGTCCAACGTGTGCGCGCACATGAACGCGCGCATGATTCACTTAGTCCTAAAGGTCCCACTACACCTACAATATATAGTTTTTGTTGTTAAAAAAATATATATATAAATATATATATATATATATATATATATATATATATATATAGGGATGAATATGGATCAATTTGGACAGTTAAGCCTAATCATATTATCTTTATATGTAAATACTTACATAACTTGATTGACGTGATTAAAAAAGCAGTTTCTGTGGATATGACATCACTTCCTGTGGTTTGTGTTGAACGTTTGCTGCCTGCTTGTTTGCAATAAAGTTTAGCACGTGTAATTAATCTGATATTTTAATGCTGGTTCCTCTTTTAAATTTCAAATTCAAATGAAATTAAAAAAATACATTATTATTGTGTTTTTAATTCAAAAACAGAATGTGTTTTGAGAGTCACACTTTACCAATTAAAGGTGTGTGTGTGTGTGTGTGTGTGTGTGTGTGTGTGTGTGTGTGTGTGTGTGTGTGTGTGTGTGTGAGAGAGAGAGAGGAAGAGTTAACCATCCTGTATTTAATATTTCTGTCTTTTTTCTTCTGTATAGTGTAGTAGAGCTCTAAAGCTATTTACAATATTATCACATGAGTGGCTATGACATATAAATCATAATAAAAACTGACACAGAAGGTACATTTTCCATGTCCCACTTTACCCTTTTTCACCCTATATTAGCTGTATAACCTAAGTATGCAAAGACTCAACAGTATTATTATTCGTAGTATTATTATTACATCAGTATGGTCACTACTGCAATATTGTCCCTGTCTAGCCCCCCCCCCCCCAACCTCCCACCCCAAATGATCCCAATAAGATACTTCAGGGGGGTAAGGAAGGACATGGTATATGTAGCCACCAGACAGTTACAAATAATTGCATCATCTCTACATTAGAAAGAACTGAATAAAGCAGCTTCAGATTCCTCGACTCATTATTAATTTAACACACCATATTGCTGCAGGGCTGCTCTGCAGTATTATTGGTTTTTACAAATCATGGTCCCTGAATTTGAAGCACTTTATACACAGTTTGTGTGACTGCGGCAATGACTCTTGAATCTCTTTCCCCTTTACCGGTTAGAAAGAGGACCATGGAACTTCTGGTGCAAGCAATACATTTTGTTTCCCTACTTCCTTGTGTTTTACTTTGAACATAGAGACTTGAGGAATTTTAAACTCAGAAGGTTTTCCTCATATCTGGCATATCTGGCTGTGATATACAAGCTGGAGTTTTTACCCAGCAGTCCTACAACTTTCTGAGATCTATGGGTATAATATATATTTCACTTACAATCTCTCCCAGGTCATTCCATTAAGAGGATCAACTTGTTTTTTTGTTAGATAAGGGTTATTTCCTGATGCTACTACAATGAACAACCTGACAAGCCAGCTCTTGACCCAATGCATTCACTGTTGAGACTAACTTCCTTGTGCATTTTTCCAATACTACAAAGACACACATAACAAAAAAACTGTTTGATGGTTTATTCCATAATTTGTCTATTAAGCTAAAAACAAATCAATAAATAAGTCAAGTTTCAATAAATATATAATTTCTGATCACAATAATGGAGTTAACACCTTTAAAAGGACCAGCATTAATTGAATTCATAGGAACATCTCTTCATTTCTAGTCAGTCCCTGCTTTTTATATTGATAGACTACATTATAATCCATTAGTGCTAATGTTGTAGCTGCAATACTGACAGAGCCTCTCTCAGCCTGGAGCAGCCAACACAGCACTGTTCTTTGCATTCAAGGCATGTCCTCTTAACCTGATGTACGTCGCAGGTAAATAAATGAAAACCTGCCTATTCCAAATACAGGCACTTTCTGTTTGGCCTGGGTTCAATCACAAGCCTCTATCACTGAGGATTCAAGGACTTTGTTTCTGAATCAATAAAAACAAGTTTTATTTCAGAGCAAAAATGACAAGAACACAAAAACTGACCAAGGTGTAATGCAATACAACAGCAGATAGTTTAATCACTCAATCAGAACTAAATAAAGAAATAAAACATTGTATCATAACTTTATCAGACTGTAAATATTACAAACCCATTGCAAGCAAAATGTGATGGAACTTGCAGCTAATGAATGTATTTTTGCAAGTGAGACAGTGTGCGTGCACTTTTTAATGGACTAATTACTCTCCTATACTCCTGTTGTAATAGATGTAATTTTATATTTACATTTCGATAAAAGATTTAACAATATCTTCTGAATGAAGTGCAGTGTACTATGCTGCTGATGGACCAGAATATTCTTTTGTCTAAACATCGCCCCCTGCTGGGAATGATAGGACATTGCCCAGACAGCAGGTGAAGTTTGCTGATTACATTTTACCTAAGTATGTTTTCAAAGGAAAGTTTAAAAATAAATGATGTTCAAATAATTGTTAAGTCACATTTTCAAGCGCCAATTAGATACTAATTGACAGGAAGAAGAAAAGTGCTTGAGCAACATAAAAGTGACATTTTTTTCCACAGGTGTAATAAAACTTATGCACGATTTGTATTTACACTTTAATGTTGTCACTTACATAATTAAAGAAAATTATTTTACAGCATTGCAAAATACTGAAATCAACAGAGATGTGTTTCATATTTTGAAACATTTTGTTCTCTAAATAGTGGATAAATTCAAAGCTGTGTAGATCAAATTGGTTGTGGTGCAGATGACTCCGAGCAGATTGCAGAGGTTGGACAGCCCGTGGTAACGGCCAAATGTGCTCTTGTAAGCTCTGTACTTGGGGTCCTGCTCTTTGAGCTTAGCATATGCCTCTCTCTGGGTGCTAAGGCCAATCTGATTCCCCAAGCCATGTTCCTTCTCCACCTCCCTCATTTGGAACATCACCTCAGTGGCTGCTGGGCCAAACCAGCGAGCGTTTAGACCGGCCATGACCAGTGCCACAAAGTACAGAGCCATCTGGAAGACAAGAGAAATTCCTCACTGGAAGACAACATTGTGCTTATTTATGTACAAATTGTGTGATAATGATAAGCGTTTAAAATATTTAGTGCAGTTTGACCTGTAAACTTTCATGCCAGTCCAGCAGATCTCTGGGGTGGTACACAGCATACAGAGCTAAGCTGACACCACTACTCCCCATTAGACAATAGAAATACACAGGGAAAAGCTTACTCTGTACCAGGCCAAAGGTGTGCAGAGGAACCTGCCACACCAATGCAAAACCTGCAAGACAAGGAAGCAGACAAAAAGAGTATAAAAGGCGATACAATAAAAAGATAGAACATAAACTGAACTGTTTGGCCTTCAGCCATCACTCTTCTGTTTGTGTGCCTCATACCTGCTATGAAAGAGACCCAGACCTGCATGCCCCAGGAGAAAGAGAGTGCAAGAAGGTGTAGCACTTTCACCAAGTCTGTAGGCTCCCCCTCCATCACCATTGTGTCACCCTGCAAAAAAACATACATTATCAACATACTTCACCTGCATTATCCATTGACATATGGTTGACTTTGCATGGGGTATGTTTGATATTGGATTTTGTGGTATAGATTATATGCTCTAGTATATTTATCTTGTCTCTCAATTATTAACATTACTTTTATTCTACTTCTTGTGCTGCTGCTCGACAGGTGTAAAGGGTGGTGTCTTAACTGTGTTTTTTATATTATATGTGTTTAGTATAGGAATCATATAACTGATTTCAAAACATTTGACCTCAAGGTACAGGTAAAGGCAATTTAAAAAAAAAAGGTTTTCTGATTTTTACTCCTTTAATAGATAGGTAGGCATTTTATTGTCATTGTATTTAGGAACACAATGCAACTTTGTTAGCAGCAATCCTGTACAGCAGCATATTGATCATATGTATATATGATGAAAGGTTGTGCTAGATTGAAAGAGAGGCAGTGGCTAAAATACACGAGGCATAAATAACACTTTTTTGTTCAGCGGTCACAGTGCAGTGACCGGGTGAATAAATACATTGTTATAATGACTGAATAGATAAACAGTTTTAAAGTGACTGAGTCAATAAATAAACAGTTATAGTGCAGTGACTGAATAAATAGATGGATCCAGGTATCCAGGGTTGGCTCACAATCTGAAAAAGAAGATTTTGCTCGAGCATTTCTTGCTAATAATTTAATATCACAACAAGTTCAAGCTCTGACAAAAAATAGTTTCCAGTGTTAAGTGGTGCACATCTGTTTTAATTTTATGCCTCTGAAATGGTTTGCTGTCTTGACCAGATACCCCTCCATTGCAGAAGAAAGTTAAGTCGATCTTAATACACTGTTATTACTATAAATCGCGTTAAACATGTCAATGATGTGAACCTTTAATCTGAAGTCATGTATCAACTCTATAAACATTTCACCAGGTCATGCTTATATGCAAAAAAAAACAACAACAACAACAACAATGAAATGACATGTTAGATGTGTGTTCTTCCAGCTGTCACTCCTTAAACGATGTGTGGGATAAAAAGAAAACATGGCCACAGAGATAGTGGTCTTGTGTACGTTTTAAGCTGGTGCTTCACATGTGCAGTAGACCTGATAAGATGTGTCTCAAGACTGAGAAAACATTGCACTGCAGACCAGAGGAAACTAAGACTGTAAATATTGAGAAAACGCACTTTTATAAATGAGTCACAATTACAATGCATCCTAAAACCACCACTTATTAACATCATGCAAGAGGGCTGGGTGACCTGTCTGGAGCTACTCTGTCTTTAGCAGTTTATTTAAAGTGTTTACATTTTGTATCTGACATGCTAACCAGTGTTAGCCTCTGAGCAGCTGAGCTACATGAGAGTCATACAAGTTTTATGTTGAATGCGTTAAGCTACTTGTTTCATATTACATATACATGCACGTCTACTAAGTACACGTTACAATGACCTGCACTTACCTCAAGGTCCTTTTCCCGGTTTCTGGAAAAAAAATTAAATGTAGACTACTTTTTGTGACCGGTCCAAAGGTTCAGGCTTCTACTTCCCCTGACATATGAATGATTATTGGCTCCGCCCCTTTGACGAGATGGAAGATTTTCATTCATTAGATGTTTATTTTCGGGCTTTACAATTTGCTCAAGGCGACAGTTTCTATTATTTGTTTGGACTTTGTTACAAAAAAAATCAATTTAATTCAAAGTTATGTAAAATAAGAAAGCGGTAGAGAGTCACTCGATGACAATAGGACTTCTATGAACATATTGGAAATTATATATATTTGTACAAATAAAAAAAAATGGAAATAAAATCTGCCTTTTAGATATAACACACTTTTTGGTTCAACAGTCTGACCTAGTGGCCTGCAGTCTAATTCTGCCTATGAATATCATAGAATCAATCAAACACAATGTGTCAAGGGCTCTTTACACATCTAGATATTTGAAAGTCAAACAATTCCTTGTGCTTTATCAGCTCATGTTTTCGAAAGTGCTTTACACTGAAAATATCCAGTGACGTCATATAGGCCTAGCCCCTTGATTTTTAACCATGAGAACATGACAAAGTGTAAAAGTAGGTAATTATAAGTCAAGTCAAGTCAACTTTATTTATATAGCACATTTATAACAGCCGAGGCAGACCAAAGTGCTGTACAGTAAATCAGGCAAAATACATTACATCCAAAACATCATAAAGACACGTAAAAGCAAAACTTTAAAGTAAATTAAAACACAAAACAATATTAAAAGTTCTAGTAGACACTGCTGCTGTGATAAAACACTCAACTAGAGGTAAAAGCCAAGGAAAAGAAATGGGTTTTTAAAAATGACTTAAACTGCTCAGTTGTGGCAGCAGATCTTATTTTAAATGGTAATTTATTCCAAAGTGTCGGAGCTGCAACAGAAAAGGCTCGATCGCCCCTAGTTTTGAGCCTTGTTTTGGGCACGTCCAGGAGCAGCTGGTTGGAGGACCTTAGTGCTCTGGATGGAGCATGAACATGTAGTAGTTCACTTAGATAAGAATTCAAAACAACGATTGTAATACTTAAGCACAATGCCCTCCAATAATTCCGGCTTACATCTGTAAATATCTTGTTACTGAATTTATATTCAAATAATTTTAACTGTTACTGTTCTGATCTAACCATTTTACTTATATGGGGCATTCTACTGAATTAGTTCAAAGTGCAGTCCCATTACAAAAAAAGGTTGAACCAAACAATTAAGTATTCAGACATGGATATTTACTGAGATTATATTATGATCTATTTAAACCCAGGGCATTAAATGAGAAAATCATCATTTATAGGGTATTTTCTAAGTAGACAGAAGTAGCTGTCCCCAAGACAATCCTGTCTGAAAATCAGTGTGTAACTTTAAAAATTGTCACTACCGAACACACATTCTCTTCAATTAATGGTTAGTAGTTAAATCTCATTATTTTGAAAAAAATGTGTCCAAAAGTCTTAAAAGCAGTGAGTTTCTTTAAGTATCATCATTTCAATCATCTATTTACAGCAAATAAGCAATTGATAAGTAATATTTGTACTATAAATGTTCATGGATGAATATTTTTCTTAAAAAACTAATTATTTTATTGACCACTAAACATTTGTGTGTAATATTCCCAACATCAGGCATGTTATGAGTTAATATTAAGCAATAAGGTTGAGGGAATATTATACAACCTTGCAAAGAAAATACTGGTCACTTCCGAAACACTTAAAAAAAATATATATATTGAGTTATCAACTAAAATGTTATGATACTGATTGGTTAACTGTATGTTCCATCTCATAAATCATTAACTCTGAAATAAATCTGATCAGCGTTTTACATTTTAGAAAGAAAGATTGGACATAGAGTTTGAAGAATTGTATAAATTTAAATTTTAAATTTGTTTAAAAAATCATTTTTATTTATTTTATTGTGGAAACCGTCAATAAAAATTTGTAAAAATAATCTTTACATAAGGGAAGTAAACATAATATTAACAGGTTAACATAATATTGTTTTCATCATAGTTTAATACTATGTTTTGGTAGCGACAAATTTGGGGAGAGGAAAAACATTCCAAAACAGTCTAAAAATACAATATCAAATTTGACTGTTCTTTTACTAGATATGTGTACTTCAGATATGGTACAATATATATAGGGAAATAAATTTGGGAATAAAACTTTAAAAAATTCAAAATATTTCCAACCTGACTTTGAACCAATTCGGTAGAATGGCCCATATATGAGGGAAACTCAAACCTCATATAGTCAAACATGCTATTTACAGTCTCATCATTTTATAAAGGGAAGATATTCTTACAGGTTTCAGGGTATTCATCTTTATGTACACATGTGAAAAGCCCTACATTTTTAGTGTATATTTAATTTTATCTGGATATTTACGATGTTATGCTTTGTTAACAGATTAACCTGAAAATAATTGTTCATTTATGTTTCTGGCTTTTGATAGGAGGTTACATCATTTAAATTGTCTTCTTATTTCCTTGGGAATTCAAAGTGGTCATGAACTAGTAGCTATGGCAATTCAATCTTCAATGCTTCACCTAATGTTTCACAACCATAGCACCATGTAAAATGTTTTTAAGAACATTTGCATGCAACATTGGAAGACAATTTTTTTTTTGTCAAAGTAAGAACAAAATAGAGATTTGGGTCATTGTGTGAAGAGAAAACTTTAAAGTCAATTGATGTATTATTATTTAGTTATTTTATTACATTTTTATTGTTAATCGACTTAGAACAATCTCGCAAAGTAATCATTTCGGTTTACCTGGCCTACCGTCTTGTGTTTATTATGAAGCATCTTCTTCATATGGGCGTTTACTTAAAAAACGAGACACGCTATTGGAGACAAGTCTCCAGGAACGAGCCAATCGCAAACCGGAAAAAAACTCAACCAACGAATCAGAAGCGGCCACAGACGGATGCTGCATCCGGATAAAGTTGAATGCAAAGCATCTTCCATTGCTTTACATCAATTTGGTAAGCTAGATAAATGTCACCTCGTAATACAAATGCTATAAAATGCATGCTTTTAGTGATGTAACGTGCACTTCAGTTTCATTAAAAACCGTAATTTATTAAAAGCAATTTTATCAACTACGCCATTTATGCATCATGCAAGAAGTGATAACGGGTTAGCTTCCTGTCGACTAGCTTAAGCCTTATTGCGCCCCAAGTGCTGATTGTGACTCGGTTTGGCGATAGTTTTCAGCTGCATCCATGAGTCTGTCATTGTACTTCTGGAGGCAAAATGGACTACTATCCAAGAGGAAGAGATGTTACATTATCCAAGAACTGTGTTGGTTTTTCTACAAAGACTTTGCTTCCTGAAGTCACAGTCGTTTCTCACATTATATGGTTATTCCCTTTTATATTTCCCAAATAGTAAATGTTTTCAAGTAATGTAAGGATATGTAAACCACTCAGTGACTTCTTATCATAGGCTGTAGTTTAGTGAAACACCATAGTCTGTAAATATTCTAACTAATACTTAACATTAATTCAGCAGCCACATTTTGGCTGTTTTAAAGAGACCACAGTGACAGTGGTAATTGTTGAACTTTGTTTTTTCTTTCCAGCAGATATACAACATTACTAATGGGGCGCAGAAAGTCAAAGAGGAAGCCACCTCCTAAGAAAAAAATGACGGGCAACCTGGACGTCCAATTCACTTGCCCATTCTGTAATCATGAGAAATCATGTGACGTCAAAATGTAAGTGACTTAAAGTGCATCACGAACGGAAAGAAGTGAATCATGAGCAGTGTAACAACTACTTACTGTTTTCAGGGAAAGAACCAGAAACACAGGGATTATATCATGCAGTGTCTGCTTGGAGGAGTTCCAAACTCCAATAACTTGTATCCTTTTAAACAAAAAAAAACAAAACATTGTATCATCATGTTGGACAAAGAATGTTCTGTTTATTGTGTTTAAGGTTTACACGTATCTCAAAGTTTTGTGATGTAATTCATATAAAGGGCAGCAGTGGTCTGTTTGTGGTTAGAATCCACCAATATGATAATGCATTTTTTAACCCCCCCAACTACTGCTCTAGCATCAACTTAAAAGGAGGACTACACATTCAAGGCTCATTCATCCATGTGAAGTGTACGTACTGTACACTTTTACTAAGTGTAAAAAGAATCAAATGGATTTCTTAGTCATAGAGTTTAGAATTGTGTGTGTGCCTTCTCTTATCCTTAATTTGAATGGACCTTGACCTTTTTTAACAGATCTGTCCGAACCTGTGGATGTTTACAGTGATTGGATCGATGCCTGTGAAGCAGCCAATCAATAGTCATGTTGTCTTGTGAACTGTCTCCCTCTTTTCTCACTGACTCAGTTTATCTCTTGATGGATGATTGTTCCATACAATTAGGTCCTGTTAAGCTTTCATTGTAGTACTATGTTCACAATGGACAGAGTAATTATATTGTTACTGATAGTGCATGACATGCTTAGTTTGACTTTGTTACAGTGTGGTATGCTAAGTATGACATGTTCCCTGGCTGGGCCAGGGGATTTTCATGTTTGGCTGCATCACAGTTCCTATTTGTCATTGTTTCCTTGTTTTTTTTCAGATAAGATCTTTTGCTGTTTTGGTATAATTTTTATAATTTGTTAAAGTTGAACTGTATTCTTGATGTTTTTAACATTCCATGTTAGTATTCTTTTGTGATTGAGGATTAAGAAAATATCCAAGTCTCTTATCTTAAGGTTATTAGGATGAGTTGTATTTAGTACAGTATGACACAAAAGTCACCTTTGTTTAAGTTTTTTATTTTTAGTTTCTTACCCTGTCTCTAGTGCACTGAAACCGTTGGATGACATTTCTTGACTGCCAAAACATTCCGATGTTTCGTTTTTTGTACCAGTTTTATCCGAACTGTTGTATTTTTAGATCACCATCATGCCGTTTTTTATTACACTACTCCTATGTACTTAACACTGACTGTTTCTTTAAGGTAATGACCTTAATGGGAAAATTAAACCAGCATCATATTTTTCTAGTGTTTTATTGCACAAATGTCATGTTTAGTGAAAGGCATGTGGGATGTGTGGGGGGGGTAAAGTTTAAACACTGTTGAAACAATGCCAACACATCAAGGTGAAATGTTACCAAACAGTTACTCAACATAGAGGACATTATTTAAATCAAAGGGAAGAAATTATAAATAAAAACTTTAAAATATAATAATTTCTTTATATTTAAGAGAATAAAAACTTTAGATGTTTTCTTTATTGACCAAACAGTTAATGTACATGCACGTTTACCTCACTAGATGGCACACCGGTACTAATCCTTAATCATTGCTGGAAAGCCTTTGTTGCTAAATAAAAATGAACAGTAGGTGAGCTCCAAGTAACAGGTCAGTTAGTCACATTATCACAAACAAGCTTATGACAGTAATTCAGAGACAGTTACTCTGTATGCTTTACAAAGAAACGCGTGATTCTCCATCTGTTTGTAACTTTGAAATTGTTAAATTCTGCCTTCCAATGTGTTGAAAATGAATCCTGTCACAACAAATAAGGCCTCTGAATTTATCATTACATTACATTCAAGACATTCGGTGGGTTAAAAGTTTGACACAGACGTTCCAAAACAAGAATCTCACCTTGTTTTTGGTATGATTCACTAAGCAATTATTGGTGTAAGGGTCTACTTTAATACTGCCATCTACGTACAGTGGATGGATATTAAGCTTAAGTAAAGTATTTGCAGAATATATTTGAATTATGAAAAGTATGAATACTTATTGCAAAAACATCCTGTTCGTTGTAACACTATCATATATCTTAACTTATAACAATGTTAAAATGTGTTCTATAAACTTTATCTTGTACTATGTAAGTAAGTTGGCAGAATTAAGAGTTACCATCTGAATAACAGTGCTGTCAAGTAAATTATTATTTCAGAATTGTGAACACGATATCTGAGTTAATTTACTTAGTAACATTCCTATTTTGTTAACTTTAAAAAAAAAAAGGGGGGGAAGGACAAAAGGCAAAGTTTGCTAAACGGGAACGGGTAAATATTTCCTAAAGTATCAAAGGCATCAGGACAGAAAACTATTGGGGACAAAGTTAAAACCAATATTTACTCTTTATAAAAGCATCGTCTGAAAGGACTTTTTCTAAAAAACTTAATTTAAAACAAAGAGTTGTTCAGCACACAAAGCGATGAAAACTAGCCCAGTAAAGTGATGTGATGAATCATTTTGTAGCTTGTGAACACGACACATTTGTTATTGCAAAACAAAGCCATGTCCATTAAACGCTACATGTCCTCCTGCATTGTCTGCCTGGGTCACTCTATGGACCAGAAACTGAAATCGTAGGGCCTGTGGAGCTCCAATGTGGACATGGACTCAGTTCCAACTGGGCCAAAGTTCAATAATACCAACCCACTATTGCATCCATTTAAGGAACTTTTGAATTCTGTTTTATCAGTGTTTAGGCTGGATGAGGAGGGTAGAGAGGTGAGGCTGTTAAAAAACTATTGCAGGTATAAAAAGCTGTAAAAAAACAACTCATACATAGTAAAGGAAATGTAGTGGAGTGTTCGGCTATTTTAAGCAGTCATAACATTCTTCAGAGCAATGGTATACAGAAGTAGGCCACTGCATCAAATCTTTGAGGTAATGTGAAACACTTTTTTTCCTTTTAGTTTTGTAAAGACAAGCCATAAATTGTTAGGAGCATGATTAGAAAAAGCTGGGGTATGTTAACATCAAAGTCGTAAAACAGTGTTAAATAAGAGTCTGGAAGGTTTGCTCGTCACAAACACAGTTGTGGTTGGTTGTCTTTTGGCAATCCGTGTTGTCTTAGTCAGAGTACTGGTAGCCATCAAACTCCACCTCACTTCCGTTGTCATAGAAGGTCTCAGTGGGGTTGGTGCAGTACTTGTTGTCAAAGACCTGGCGGGGCAGGCCGTAAGTGGTCATGCCCTGCTGAGAGGCCACTTTGTTGGTGCCCATCTGCAGAGAAATGGTGGTAGTGTCACAGTTCTCCAGCTCCAACTTCTTGTCAAAGATATGCCTCCTGGTCCCTGGGGCTGTCATGCCAGCCTGGAGGACAGAAAGCATCATGAAGGGTTTATGAATTCTTATTCTACAGGTAAACGTATAATTGAAATCAGAGAAAAGGCTAATATAAACAAACCTATGCCCACTCCAAAACCAACAATTGACTGATCTTATGAGGAAGAATTTTTGAATACAGAGTAAGTATCTGGTTCCTTTTTTGTATCCCAATCCATCAGCAGGCCATGTGTTGCCCAAAAGGACATGTTCCCGCTTTGGAACGGAAATGTAATTCTATGTTTCTGTGTGGCAGACGCTTTAAATTTCAATCACCCAGTTAGTTTTTAAGCATGCATCGTTTCTCTGGTTCAGAGTTCGCTGTCTGCATTCTGTGTGTTAAAGGCATTGTTTTTTTTTTTTTGTTCATTAGATTTGTTAGCAGCAAGAAAGTACAGAATAACACCATCCATACTGTGTTTTTATAGTAATCACCTCCATCAATTCATACATATTAATATGTGATGCATCTTTAGATCGGAGCTTTTCTTGAGTGAAACTGAGTAAACCCGTCATTTTAAAGTAAAGTGTCTCCTCACTTGGCTGGCTCCCTTATTGGTGCCCATCTGTAGGCTGATAGTGGATTGGTCTACTGGGTTGTCCATGGCCATCTTGGCATCGTACAGATGGCGTCGTGTGCCGTACGAGGTCATGCCCTTCTGGCTGGCAAGCTTGTTGGTGCCCATCTAGAAATAGAGCAAAGAGCGAGTTAAATAAGTGAAACGGCACACCTGGGATAGTTTGGGAAATCTGTTTGGCATCCTACACACAGCCCAAGGGGTTTCATGTGTTTCAGATTGAATGCAGCTATTTCTGTCTCCCTATCTATCTACCCCTTAACAAGTGAGACAACTCCTTACTGGGAAGACTCTTGGTTAAATAAAGGTTACATAAAGAAACACAGTAGCTGCTGGTTGAGCTGTATGAATGACAGAGAGAAATTTCATTCAGCATGAGTCAAGCAGGAGGCCTAATAGAAATCCACAGGGAAGTGTCAACAAAACATATTTCTTCGATATGCAAGCATAATTACATGAAGAAGATTACATAGGTAAATATTTTTTTGTGCCCTGACCTGCAGGCCTATGATGTTACGTCCCTCCCTGAGCTTCTCTGGAGCGAAGCGACGCTCCTGTTTTTCGGCGTACCTCACACCCAGGTCGTACTTGGAGTGGAACCCTTTGGACTTGGCCTAAGAGAGGGAGTATAGGCACAGAAAAAAAGGTGAAAGGGGGGGTGATAATAGTGTATTTTTCATACCCATATTGTCGTATTAGTCCATGTAACAAAAACATAAAAAACCTCACACAGGACAGCTGATGGCTGCAACATGGGTATACATAACAAGTACTTCACAGTATTGTCAGTACATGATTTAAAGATTCTTTGTTGAATGCACCTGATTCTCTAATTAAGAACAATTCATTAAAGTGTGTGTGCGTGTGTGTGTGAGAATCTGCCCTCACCATTCCAGCCAGAGCGATGAGTGTGCTTTGGACCTGAGTGTGGTTGACATTCTCAAATAGATCGTTGGCCTCAAAGATGTCGTTTGCCCTCAGGCCGTACTCTGTTATGGCACGAACAAAATTCCCAATGTTTTCCAGCTGAGGAAGCAAACAGACGGAGGGAGAAACTCACTGAGAAGTTCATCTATTTGTCATTCATCCTTCATACAGCCCGAGGAGTATCTTGTGTTTCGCATTGAAATCAGCTATTTCTATCGACCTTTTTACTCACTTGACAAGAGCAAGTAGTCAGAAGATAGGCAATACCCGTCAACGGGAAAATGGCTTGTAAAGCGAATTCCCAGTCTTTTGACGGCTCAAAGCGCTTTTACAGTTCATGTCCCATTCACACAACGATAGTATTGGTTAAATGCTATGAAACAATGACCAATTGCCAATCAGCACCATTCGATACACAAGCAATCACACTGCAGTGACATAGTAGCTGGAGAAATTTGGGGTTCAGTTTCTTGCCCAAGGACACTCTGGAATGTGACTGCAGGCGCTGGGATCGAACCCCAAACCTACTGGTCTGTACAGGATACACCAAGCTACCATTAAGACCAGTTAGCTCACTATTACTGAAAATTAGGAACCAGTTTTGCTTAATATAAGGGTCTACCACACAAAGTTGTAAAACCGTAGTTGGTGAGGCCCCCAATCATAAGGTCCCCATATCAACCAGGCTTCTAGCTTGTTATACTTTAAATGTCAAGTGTTGAGCATCACTATATGCACAATGAGGGTATGGAATACTGATTTCAGACCAGCTGTCATTTTATGCACTAATGTTTTAAGCATCAGTCGCTGGTGACCTCTCCAAATATTACACATATGTTTCCAACTGTGCTGCCTTACTGTAAATGTAAATTAAAACACATCCTAAAAAATACCCAACAATTCCTGACGATTCCAGGTTGGTTCTTCTTACCAGTGGCATCTGGTCCGTTAAGGCACCGCCACCACTCCCAGCAGGGAAAATGATATGGTGTAAGGGCAAGGTAAATATTATGTAGTTATTGAGTAAACTGTAAAAAAGGGCTTTGTTAGCCCTGTAAAAATGATAATACAAGTCAAGAGCTGGGCTTCATTAGATATGTCAGCTGCTTCATGGGGTGTTAATAAGCCCTGTATTGTCAAACCCAACCGTTGATAAAACAAAGTTTCACATGCTCTGAAAAAAAGACCTACATATCCAGGCTATCAGGGCTTTGGATATTTTCTTTCCAAAGAGCTTGTTTATTACCTGGTGCCAGTTTTGACCCGAGTTGTTGACCTTTCTCACTGAACCTGGCTGGAGAACATTAATGAGCCTACAAAGAAACAGACACAACATTTCAGATAATTCAATATTTCAAAATGTTTCTGTCCAACGAAATTCCTCTTCGTGTCCATCGACTCACTCGCACAACAGGACACCGTCCTTCAGACTCTCCATGAAGCCGTCCCCGATCCTTTTCCCAGTCACATCCTCGATCCACAGCCTCAGCTCCTCTTCCTTCTGGGGGTCGTACTTCCCCGCAAGCTGAAGTGGGAGCAGAGGTCGGAGGTCAAACATAAGATTGGAAAGCATAGCCTCGCAGATTGAAGACAAAATTCATAAGAAGCATGAAAAACAAATTTTAACAGAAGACCTGTAGATATCCTATGTTATTTAAACGTACAATATGTAGAATGTTATGATTTTACATTAAAATATCTAAATTGACTTAACCTATGTTATATATATATATATATATATACACACGTATTTACTTACATTACCTACAATTTTCTGAAATTTTATATTTTTATATTTGTCTTGTCGTGGCTGCCGACATTACAGAGCTGCCATGACAGACAGAATGTTTATTGTTGCCGTGGAAACACCGGATGTTGTCAGAGACCGCTGCTTTATGTGCTGCTGTGATTAAAAACATCATGTAAACTATGCTTGGTTACATCGTCAGTAATCATATTCTCTTCCTCAGGTCTGTTTCGCCCGTTCGTCTTCACTACGGTCAATGCCGGGAAAAAAAAGTGGAACTGTTACCAAGGTCTAGGGAAGTATAAATTCCACTCCCAGTTTGAAATGTGTCAAAGGAAAATATACTCATTTCCTTAAAGAAAGGGTTAATTAAAAGTTCATTTTTATTATTCAGAACTAAAAGAACATTTTATAAATGTACTCTCTATATTTGTTTTTCACGTCAAGCTAATGTACCTGTCCTGCAAAGACAAAAAGACTGCCAAAGAAATACTGTAGTAGAAAGACATTCACATAAACTGAATAATCGGCTGTAAAGCATACACCATACCACACAACATATGAAGAATATCCTTTAATAAGTAGTTAAAATAGTCAACCCATAAAGTACATTATTACCCCTTTAGATGTGAACAGAAAAATACAGTAAGAATAACGACAGATGGTATAATAACAGTAGAACATGACAACGTAATGTAAAACAGAATACACAGCACTCAAACTTGGAGGTACATGCACATACATATGTCTCTTCTTCATTTAATGTTTGTTCCGTGCCTGATGTTAGGTCATCAGCTACTACTATAAGTTTGATTTCACCAGTTCTTTTCTCATAACCGTTCTGTCTTAGAAAGTCTTCCTGTATAATAAAAAAAAGTATTTGAGATGAGGGCTATGAAGAGAACAGGAAGACATTTCTTAAATTAAAAAAACAATGGACATTCCTGCATGCAGAAACACACTTGGCTTCTCTCTTCTCTCCTTGTATTTCCTTATTGGCACACACACTTTGCCCTTAATACTTTGAATTCCGGCATGGGGTTTTAGGTCTGCTCCCCCCTTGAACACACGCACTGCCACTTTTCCATAATGTTCTGCAGATAAAGTCTTCACAGTCTGGGATCAGTAGCCAATACAAACACATATTTCAAAGTAGCGGGGAAAGCGTAGCTCCCAGTCCATCACACCAAACTTGGGAGAAACAGCTCTAAAAGACACTCCTCCCTCTGACTGTCCTGCCCCCCCACCCTCCACCCCCTCATTGGTCCAGCTCATATTTCTAAATTACTTTCTTTGCCTCTCTCTCCCCCTGGTTTTCCAGAATCTGCCCTTTTACAGAGGGTAGACTATTCAGGCAAAACACGTCTGATAAAGATGGGCCAAGATCGACAAGCCCAGCTTCCACTTGACGTAGTTAAGCTCAGAGGCTGAGCAAGTTGTGTTCATTTTCACATTGTAGAGTTCAGGATCACGGTTAGAGCTGAAAGTGTTCTGAGTTTTCAGAGGGTGTGAAGTTTTATGTAGACTGACGTACTGTGTAGTATTACTGTTACTTGCCATAAAACTTCAATAAAATTGTCCTTAGCACTCACCATCAAAAGCTATAAAATGGCCATTTGTGAAGGAGGATCTTTAATTTAATGCAAGAATATTTTTAAATAGCAGTCTCCGTGGGTACAAATGTCAGTCAACTGACTTTCAAAGCATTATCTAGCTAAAACTCACATACATTAACCACCAGAAAATACTGGTAATAATAGACAACATTAGACTGAAGTGGGCAGAATCTTTTGCTAATGAAGTATACTGTATTATTTATTTTCCAAATAGTTACAATAAAAAAGTGCAAGCAAAATAACAATCAAACATTTTTTTTTTTTTTTTTTACAAACAAAGGCCCTGTGACTGATATTTTATGAAATATCTTGTCTTATACTGATTCATTTAAGGTGTAGGCAGCATTACTTGTTGGACTTCTAGCTGAGTGGTTTCCTATCTATAAGGGAAGAGACCCCTGCAAAGGGCCACGGATAAATCTAAAGACATAGTAGTCATGCTTGGTGGTATAGTCATAAATAAATAAATGTTTCTATGCAACTATATCTTTTTTTATAATGTATTAGGCTTTAATGTCTTATTTTATCTTTGTATTCTTGTGATTTATCGATTGATTTCACCTTCTTTGGCCCCCCATCATACAGCACTGAGCTAAAACAATGTCAGATGTTTGGAGAGGTCTCTTTAGTTGGACTGTTAGCACATGATGGCCCTCATCCAGACACTGTTGTGTTTTAAAGTTAGGATTAGAAACGTTTTTTATCTTATATAATCTGTCAAATGTAAAGGTTGTACAGTACAATGATTGACTCTGAAAACAGTATATAAGGAAAAAGTAAATGGACAATATTTCCATGGAAATACTACTTTACTCCAGAACTTTTGCATTCGTACAAGAATACCTGGTCACAAGAATGTGACCTTTTCTGAAATGTAGCAATTCTACAATTCTTAAATGTATTAAGCAGATGCTTAAGACCAAAGCAAGATCTGAGAGTAAGTACAACACAAGCAAGGATCTAAAAAAGAAGAAAACAGCTTAGTCTGAGGGGACGCAGGTGCTGACAGGGTGTGCATAGTCAAGTAGCTCTCACATGATTAAAGCAAATGCTACTGCATAGTGTATCAGTGCAGAGAAAAGTTATTTTGCAGTGGCAGACAACTCCCCGAGAGTATTAAACATACCGCTGTTTTCATCTGAAATTAAAATTCTTCTTAATGTGCTTGTACTTTCTTCTGTTAAAATTAACATAGTCCCACTTTAGGAATTAGTCAATATGCAGAATCCTCATCAGGTCATTTGCAACACTGCATATTACCATGTGGGGTTAGTCAACAGAGAACAAAAACACATGCTGACAAGTGATAATAGAAAGCTTACACAAACAATGAAATGGTTCTTTGATTGATTGAAAGCTTGCAAATGAATTATGTCAGTCTTCATTTGTACAACACCAATTCACAACAAATGTTATCTCACGACACTTTACAAAACAGTAGAAGTGGAGGAACAAATTGATACAGCATAGTATCGCGATATTTAGTGTGGCGATATTATATTGTCGCATAGCCGGCAAGTTTAGATATTTTTATTATATTAATAGCAAATACGCATGTTTAATTTTTAATTACTGAAGGGGTTGCACAATTAAATTTGAACAGATTGCATTGTTACAAATTCATGTTCAAGTTCCATAAGACTGAAATACCAACAGTTCAGATTGTGAATTTCATGCAGCCTTTCACAGGGTTTTACTTTCATCACAGTCGGTCAGTTTGTGGGCTGGACTCCCATTGTGTAGAATTAAAAAGAATGAAGTGAGACGAACTGACTGAGAATCTTTTTCTTATTTGACAAAACAGTTCTTGATTTAGTTTAAAGGCTGAATATGCGACATTTTACACATAAATGTAGCAGAAATCCAGTATATCCTCTGTAAATAACTCTGTGAGTCATGACTGTCTACAATGAGTGTGACACCCGAGTCCCACTGTCTGTGATGTTTTCCAAGCCATACCTACATCGTGTTTACATGGACGGGACGGCCGGCTGACTCCTCCCCTCATGTATAAAAGTTGTTTAATTGATGGACTAGAGAAAAGAAGAATAACATACTGTACTCACTGCTTATTTGAATGTCACGTAAGCGTTTTTAGATCACGGTAATTTCAGGTAAATTTACATGCAGTGTTAAGATACGAGCATAATAAAGATCGCTAGCATTAGCATGCTAACAACAATGCAGCTCGAGTTGTTTTGGTTTCATGCTCGTGCTAAAGGGCGACATCTACTGGATAAAAAAGTTGCACATTCTTCCTTTAATTTAGTGGACATAATATGCAGTTAAAAAAAGTTTAAAAATTGCAATATATTGTATCGCAATTCTTAGTATATCAAAATTTTTTTTAAATCGCAATGATATCGTATCGTGGCTCAAGTATCATGATATCGTATCGCATCGTGGCTCAAGCATTGTGATATCGTATCGTGATATCGTATCGTGATATCGTATCGTGATATCGTATCGTGATATCGTATCGTGATATCGTATCGTGGCCCAAGTATCGCATCATGGCTCAAGTATCGTGATATTGCATCGTGGCTCAAGCATTGTGATATCGTATCGTGATATCGTATCGTGGCTCAAGTATCGTGATATCGCATCGTGGCTCAAGTATCGTGATATTGCATCGTGGCTCAAGCATTGTGATATCGTATCGTGATATCGTATCGTGGCTCAAGTATCGTGATATCGCATCGTGGCTCAAGTATTGTGTTATTGTATCGTGGCTCAAGTCATGATATCGTATCGTGGCTCAAGTATCGTGATATTGTATCGTGGCTCAAGTCGTGATATCGTATCGTGGCTCAAGTATCGTGATATCGTATCGTGGCTCAAGTTGTGATATCGTATCGTGGCTCAAGTTGTGATATCGTATCGTGGCTCAAGTATCGTGATATCGTATCGTGGCTCAAGTATCGTGATATCGTATCGTGGCTCAAGTTGTGATATCGTATCGTGGCTCAAGTATCGTGATATTGTATTGTGAGGCCTCTGGTGATTCCAACCCCTGCACAAGAGCAGGTAAAAAAAAACTATATTATACTATTTACACAGACCCAACATTAATCCATCATGAGCACGAAGCAAAAATAAGCAAAGTTAGAGTGGCAAGAAAAAAACTGCCTTTTTAGAGGCAGAAACCTTGAGAAGAACCGGACTCATGTTGACCAGCCTGAAACTGTGTTGGGCTTGGTAGGTGGGATAGAGGGAGTTGCTGTCCTTATGCAGTGTGACATGCATCCACTGTGGGAGCTGCCGGCATGTTTTTCTCTCCACCATCCATCTCCTGTCGACCTGCGTTCACTCAGGACGCTGTTTTGTCGCCGGTGACTCTGATGTAAACTGTTTAGAACAAGGACACTTTCTCAAGTTCACAGGCAGAGCCCAGTAACTCCTTAAAAGGCCATAAGACAATGCTCATGAACCTGTCAGTCTTTGTGCTGCATCTCTGCTGTTCTCCAAGATCATGGTGCTGGAACGTAACCATCCCTGCATAACCCATGAAGCTGCTGGAACGTAACCATCCCTGCATGACCCATGAAGCCCTATGGCGCAAATAAAAAAAGATATTTGTTCTAATCTACAGGAAATATACCTTATTTTCTACAAATCCTTGTATACATAATCAATAAGACAATCCACAGATAGCAAAAACACAGCCTGACTATCGGCAATATTCCAAACCTAAGCTCCTGCAGACTGCTGAATAGCAGTAATGAAAGGAATGTTTAGTGTCATAGAGCGCAGTGCACCTCAGTGAGAGATCAAAGCTCTAATGAGAGATGTCACTATTCAGGGGAGAGGCAACACCCCTCTAGGACAATGATGATGATGATGACGACGATGATGATGATGATGATGATCTGGAAAAAGTCACAGGCTGACCTTTCAGACTGTCAGCAGCTCTGACTCATCCCACTGCACACAGTCACTTCTCTCATGAGCAGCAAAGAGTGAAACATTTTTCGGGACTAAATGATTTGACAGTCACTGTACTTTTGAGACTCCCTGTCAGGATGGTGACAATTAAATGTTTAGAAAGTGATATTGTAAAAACTCCTACTTATGCAATATCTGCATTTCTACACATCAGAGATAAATATTGTATCCTGAGTACTGCAATACTTAAATGGTTATTATTTAATGTATGAACAAATCATCACAATATTCTTACTGGATTATTATGCACTACAGAAAATCTGACAACAATATGTGAAGTAGTTAAAAGGTCGCTACAGTTCGACTCAGAGCGACACCAAATGTTGCTTCATACATTTTGTTTGAGTCAAATACCATGAGAAAGCATTCCACTTAATTTGTTCAAACAGCTGATAATACTTCACTCATACTTACAGAATGCAGGGCCTTATCTGACATATTTCTGAACTGCTACAACTACTTTTAAAGATTTATTTTTGGGCTTTTTGTCCTTCAATGGAGAGATAAGAGATCAGGGAGAGAGAGAGAGAGAGTGGGGAATGACATGCGGGAAGGGAGCCACAGGCGGGATTTGAACCTGGGCCGCCCGCTTTGAAGACTATAATCTCCATAAATGGGTCGCGCACTAACCACTGCGCCACCAGCTACAACTACTTTTAACTTATTTATGTAAGTGAAGAAATATCTGAGGATTTCTAATCGTGCCAATGTTGCTATTTTTTATAAATAAATAAACTTAGAGCCGCATCTTCACTCATTATGTCAGCTTAATAAAAGGGTGGATGTAAATCCTAGAGCCCGACCAATTTATCGGCCAGCAGATAACATCGGCCGATATTGGCTTATCCTGTGGTTATGGTTATCGGCTAGTTTTACCGCAGATATGCACAAATTTGACTAAATTTATTGAGCAGTCATATAGCATTTAATTTGAGTTTCATTGCATCATACTATACAGTTTTCCTTTACCAGCAGAGTGTGCTGTATGGATTACCACACGCATTATCACTCTCCAAAAGAGAGCCAAGCGGTGATGCACGTACTGTATGCGCAGCTACTCTCCAGTTCAGTTACCATCGTTGTCTTAGTTGTACTCTTTCCCACAAGTGTTTCATAACTGTAATTGAGGGATCAACACAATACATGTGTACATTTATATCTATCTATCTCTACAGGCTTCATAAATCTAAGAAGGATATCAGCATTAGATTTTTTTTCTCCCAAATATCGATATCGGCATCGGCCCCACAAATCCTGTAATTGCCCCAAAAATCCATTCTGGTTGGGCACTCGTAAGTACTGTGCAAAATGTTAACAGCTACTGTCAAAGCAAGCAGTCAATGCATGACGAGTGCATGTATCCTAAAACCAAGAAAGTGATTCATTTGAACAGTATAGACCTTGTCTCTGTAGCATTAACAAATCAAAGCAAAAGATCACATTATGTTTTTTTTTTTTTACATCTTATACTGCAACCAAATGTGGAATTTATGTTGTGGGCACCTTAAATATACAAATAAAACATTAGGCTAAGCCTTATTTGAAAAGAAAAACGACCTTCATATGCCTCTTGTCCTCACAAACTCACAGAATAGTAACATATCTCGTGTTTTCACCAGTGTTGGTTTACTACTGACAAGGGGATCAATAAAGAAGACACTGGAACATGTGCAGTACAACACAAACTCTCATAACATTCTGATTTTCATTTCTCAAAATGACTTGAGTCACTTTAAGGACTCATTTTCATTCACTTCTCTCACGATCAGAAGTCATGAGTGTGTCGTCGCCACATCTCGATCGATCAAGCAATCTCTATTTGCATTGTGCCAGTTCATAACAAATTGCTATTTCAAGACACTTTACAAGAGAGCAGGTTGAAGACCTTACTCTTTGTTACATTACACATCTGTTTCTGAGGCACAAAACCTGAAGTCACATAGCTGCGTAACACATTCAAAACCTGTTTGATACCTCAACGTTAACAAGGAAAAATAAAACAGTATGCCATGTGTGATGACAGTCAGAGCCATGCAACACACTGGTGATCAGTTTGTTAGTCCTACATGTTACTCAGGTAGGTAAGGTAGGCCTTACCCAGATCTTTCCAGCAACACCCCATACCTTCTCCATATAAGGAACAGCTGTATCATATCAACAACCACTTGACTCACTAGCACTTCCATTAAAAGTAACTCAATTGTTACGTTGATTGTAAAGGGGTTAAAATATTCAAATAGTATTCAAAGCAAATGTCAACATGCTGACTAGCCTCCCTTGACCCTTGACATAGCCTGAGTAAACAATAAAGCAGCCACATCAACTAATTCCCTTTTAACCAGCACAAATGAATGCAAACCTACCTTACTCTTGACCTCTGCAGATAGTCCGAAGGCTGGGCCGCTCCTGAAATGCGTTGACATCCTGCTTTTTTGGTCTATTTACAGTGGAGCTGCTGAGGAGGGCTTTAAAAATGGAGAAAATTGTTACAGCTCTCCGTTCGAGGCAGATGAAGCGCACACACACACACACACACACAAATCCCCGTCAATTCCTTCTGTGTTTTTTTTCCTCTCAATTATTGCAATAGCGCTCGAACCTGATGGTGTGGCTTTAGAACAACCTTCCGACACTTTTCTGATTCTTTTTTAAACTCTTCCCATGTGTGTGCTCTCTGATTTGCCGGAGCCGCCGTCCAATCAGAACACAGCCTCCGCATCGAGGGGAGTGATGTCATCGCTCCGGTATTAGATGTAATCAGTGTCACTTTTTCCACATTCAGGCCAGTCGGGTTTTTTTTTTTGTGTTTTTTTTTGTAAGTTATGTCATTGTCATGTTCAGCTGAATTTCATTTTTCATCATAAGCATTCAACATGAGATGAAAATAATAAAGATGTTCAATTTTTTAACTTAAAAAACAATTAATTTTAGACTACAGCAATCTAAAGAGAAAACGTTTGTTTCTATTATTCAGAGGATAAAAGACCAGCGGAATATATAATTTAAAAAAACAACTCAAAATACTACATTTATGATGAACTACAAAAACAATAACATTATAAACAACAACAACAACATCATCATCATCATCCTCATCATCATCATTTAAAATGTTTTAAAACTAAAAACCCAAAGCATCCCTAAAATCAGCAGGCTTTATTCTCTGGAGACAATGAAGGTCTGTAAAATAAATGTGATGCTATTAGTGTCATTCACATTTTTTAGTCTGATATTGCCGTTTATTTAATCAAATCACACACGTCAGGCTAACAGTGTATTAATATAAGATGTGAGAGAATGGCGTGTAACCACTAGGCTATATGTTTGAATGTTGATCATATCATGAAAGAGCGGCCTTTCATCTGCTGTGCATCGTATATATTGACAAGCTATACTCTGGAGTGCCCCGATGGGAAACAGTGAGGAGGTCCTACTGTATTACTTTAGTGCGTATACTGCCTCTTACCTCACCCCCCCACCCTCAGAAGGCCGATGGATGACAAGGAAAGGAATGCAGCAAAGGGGGCTTGTGCAGCGAGAGTCAGAGGGGGACAGAAAAGGCAGCTCTCTGGACAGCATGCATGGTTCACCAAATGCCCCCTCTTTGTGTGGCAGGCATGCTGATGGATCCAAAGAGGAACATTCTGAAAAGCCAGGGATGGATGAAAGATAGCATGCAAGATTACTGGACATACACTTGTTACCCTGTGTTCACAGGGCTTATAGGACAATAGCCCAGAGAATGATTTTTACACACACAACACACACAGCTGAAAATAATAACTTCAAAGCAATGGTATGCGTGACAGACTATTACTTTCACCAAGTTGCGTTAGCATGCTGCAGCTGTGATGTTTCACTGTAATCCTGGATTCATAGAAACAGGTGAAAAATATGACTCACTTTAACTTTCGGTAGCAATTTGGATATTTTCCCCTCAGTTTCAGGAGTTCAGATTCTGGTTTAAGTTCAGCCTACAGTATCAAAACACACCCCAAACAATCAATTTAGATTTTGATGAATGAGCTGAAGCGGGAGAATGATGTTCATGATGTAGTAGGCCGCATCTTGGATTTGATATTTCAACCACGTGTGTTTTACAGCTACATATGTGACAATTTGTTATATGACAGATACATCTGACAACAGCCAAAAGTTTTTTCAGGGGTGGGGGGCTTTGTTTGCTCTGAGGTTGTCAATATTAGATTTAAAATCATAATAACACACCACTGGATAGTTTACATTAAGGTATTTTGAACATTTGTGTGCAGGCTTGTCCATTATTTAAAAAAGAAAACATGTTAACATGTTGGGCTTATAGCAGAAAAGAGACATTTATCAGTGATACAATTTAAATGGATGTTCATTTTTGATAGCTATGCATAACTTATTTCCGTGTGGGATCGGGGTGGGGGGCTCAGCTTTTCTTAGATTTTCAAGGCAAAACGTTTAGACCCAATTGTTCTACAGGGCAAACCAGTTGGATTGGAAAGAAAAGGACTCAACTTGCAGTTTCAAACTTTAAATTATTTTAAACCTAGAACAATGGAAGTGTTCAACACTTTGCATGACTCATCACTTGGGTTTTCTTGCACTCAATCATATTTTGTATTTTTGTTGAGCACATCAGCTTGAGTAATTTTTGTTGCTGTGTGTTTAATTCATACGTTTTACACCGTCTGTAAGTAAATATAGAAGATTAAAAGGTTTTTGTTCTGTTGTTGATGTTGTTGGATAGGTGCAGCTTGTTCATTTTAAATCTACAGTTTCTCATTCAAAATCTGGCTCAAGCACAGAGACATACTCGTCATACACACGCACGCACATGAGCGCACACACGCGCGCTCACACAAACACACACACACACACACACATACACACACACACACACACACATACTAAGCAAGGGTCACATAAACATTTCACAGAGAGACACGTGGAATTTGGACACTTTATTTGGGCATGATGCGAAAAGGGAAGGGCTTGAAGCGACTGGGAGAGGGAGAGAGATGTAATGTCTTGTGAAAGAGAAATCCCTCACTCTAAAAATAACAGACTACAGTCAGATATTTTCTGTGCGGTTGGCCGTGCTGTTTATGCTTACCCTGAGTTCATGTGACATTTGTGCTAAAAGGCTTCTTCTGGGTACATTTATGATGTCGCAAAATGTCATATATGGAAGCTTTTAATATTCCTCAATAAAAGCACCTCAAAATATCTTGATGGTGTGAAAATGCATGCGATATTGGAGTTGATAGTCTCATTACCCATCCACAAAACCAGAGTGAAAATTACATTTCTTATTATTTGATGAATTTCTTATTATTTAATGAAATATTAATCAACAGCTAATTTTGCTACTTTAACCATTTAACCCAAATTATTACGTTCCCCAAAATGGCTAAGGGGTGAGGGGAGTAACAATACGATAAAACCCAGGGGAAAGAAGGAGGAACAAAATATAAGCAAAGTTTTAAAAGATTTATTAACAAACTAAAGAAAAAGGAGCAACACAAAACAAGCTTCATCCACAAAACAAACAAAATAGAAACAAATCTAATCTTAAATAAATGTCAAAACTAACAGGCAAAATACAACGAGAACAGTAAGGCCTCAATCAAACACAACACTCCTTCCACAGAAGGATTCACTAAAGTTGCTCGACATCAAGACAAAAGCACACACGCAGCCGAATGACCCACTGGCCATAGAGACACAGTGGGCATGGCTGATCATGAAGTCATTGACATAACGCAACAACGACATGTTACAATTGGTGCTTTGTCAGCCGGAGCAGTTCATTGCCAAAAGTAAGAAAGCAAAAAGTTTGGCCATAAAGCTCAACTCCTCAATTTTAACAGATAGGACATGGGTCAAAATACAACTCAAATAAAGTCTACTCAAATGAAGTTCCTGTAATTAAAGTTAGTTATTCTCATGTTGATTTAAATACAAGTGTTCAGATTTCAGTGTTTAGATTTGATTAGTTATGGTATCGTGATTGACAGCTTTGTTGACAATGGTTTGTGATGTCAGTGCCCATCAGGGGAGGGACATTTGGCTTCACTTTTGTACAACATAAGCATGAGGAGGTTTGTTGTCCATCTTTATAGAAATGGTTTGAACAGTTTAGTTTCTTTAGTTACGTTTTGTTTATGATACTGCCCCCTCCTGGTTGTTAAAAAACACAAGCATTTAAGCAATTTCCCACAGAGCTACTTAAGTGTGTTGGGCTACAGACTACTTCTTCTCAGACCCCAAAATGACCTTTGACTTTGTTGCCTTGGACATTATTTTTTTAGCCTTTTAAATGTTAGAGGTGGATGGAGGATACATTGGGTTTTGTTTGCTTAAATACAAATGAGTGAATTAATAGCTGGCAGAGCTTTAAGCTAGTTGCTGTAACTAAACATTTTCAGTGCTGTAAATTAGGCTCTTACATTATGGGTGTTATAATATGAATTTTTCTGAATTGTATTTTCCCATCATCTGTATTTTTCCTAGTTTCTGTTACAACTTTAGTTTAGGTGCAGGAACAATTGACATCTAAAAAAAAATAAATAGCAAGAAAAGTTACGCCTTGTGCGTAATGCAGAACTTACAATCTTCAGCTTACTGTTTTCCTTTGAGCATCAGCAACTCATTTCAAGACATTCTTCACAGACAGTCTTTACAGTAACATAAACAACAGTATGTATAGCCCTCTATGAAGTTCATAAACCCTAAATCAGTTAGAAGCAGTGATGTAGAGCAGGGTATATGCAGGTTTACAGAGTATACGCACGTATTTTTGAGTCTCCATATGGTACACTCACTTCTAAACCCCCTCTGATTTACAATATTCAGTAGATGACTCGTCCTAATCTGTCTCTAAAATAATCATCTAATTGACTAGAATGCGTTCTCTTTTTTTGTGGCAACAAAAGGAACAGAGAACACACATTTTAAAGTGAGATTGCTTATTTAAAAGCGTGTCATTAAATAACAGATTACTTGAATTGCGAAACCAATGTGTCATATAACTTGTTACAAAAAAACAGTAATCCAAGTACAGTAGTGCATTGCTTTGTTATACATTACTCCCAACACTGTTTAGGAGAAAGGAAAAAAAATACTCAAAAAGGTAGTTGTCTCAGCCTATAGCCTGTTGGACAGTTAATGAAAAATGACAGAATCTGCTCCTCTTCTGTGGTTTATGTTAATCTCATAACAATCCCGACTCCGTTAAGCGGTGGAAGTTACAGTAAGTGTTAATGTGAAAATGCAAACGGCACCATTGTTTAGGTGGCCTACATATACAAGTGTAGTGTTACATGTCACTGTTTATAACTGAGGACGTTTATCCTGTGCTGGACGGGACACTATTTTGGGGAAAAAGTCAGAGAATACCCACTCCTTTAGGTACCACTACACCACTGGTTAGAAGGCTATGTGGACTCCATCTTCCAGGGGCTTTGAGGAAAAGATAGAAAACGTGTCACAGTTGTGTACAAATGAAGTGAGAAGGTCTGTGTGAATGTGCAATATAAGTTACCTTATGGTGTTTTATTAGAGTATGTTTTAGTATGAGCTTGTTTCACATTAGAACCCATTAATCCAAACAAAGGAGCAGTTTAACTGTTTGACTAGACTGAGAAATACTGTACTCACATGACACATTAGAGAAAGTATTTCACAGCGAAGGGATAAATCAGCAGACGAGAAATGTTGGATGGCAGGAGAGCTGAGGTTAAGGACAAATCCTGAGTAATGAAATTTGACAGGGTGTAGAAAGAGTGTTTCAAGACTGAAACTGTTTAGGAGGTAAGATTCAAACACACAGAGAGCAGAGAAGGGGAGGAGATGTAGACAGAGATTAGTGAAGTTTCAGAAACTCAGAAGGACATTTCTACATTAAGCCTCTCTCTCTGCCTCGACACATCCACCCCTCTCCTCTCTCCACTACGCCTGGCTATTTATGGTATAAGTTCTCAAGAGCCTACGCAACTCACAGAGGAGTTCTGAAGGCTGAGTTCATGGCATCATCATTTCAACCTGTAGCTACAGTAGGACAGGAAGCTTCAAACAAACCAGGATTTATTAACAAAACACAAGCTTCACCTCAGACCTGTTCAATCAAAACTTTGTGTGTGCGCTCGCCTTCAGTGATACAAGCTCATATTTGTCACCTTTTTGTCCTGTAACTGATGTATTTCTGTATTTTTTCAAACTGTATTGTCTTTTCAAACTTCTAATTCTGACAGTTCAAATTTAAGGAAAATAATATATGTTTTCAATGACATCAAAGCTACTTTCACCTTTAACATTTCAGTGTGGCACTTGAACTTGTTTTCAATTATTAAACAGTTCACCTACTTTCATATCACACACTTTAACTACAATTATATGCAAAAACTGTCTTCTGCACTTTCTTGTCAAATGTAAATTTGCTATACTCATTTTGTACTCTTAAAGTACTTTCACCACATATATAAACCTACGATTATCTTTGCAATGCTTAAACTTGATCAAAATTTTAACCATTTCCAGGTCTGAAGTTCTGCTTTCATCAAAAGGATGATCAAAATCAAACTTTGGCTCTTCAAGCTCCAAAGCTCTCACTATTCTATCACAATTTACTGCAGCTTCCTTTCAGCTGACACCTCAACTCACATAATTTTTCAGTTTATATATTTTTACAGGCACCGATTTCATTCAAGACCTTCCAGCTCTATTTATAAACCTCAACTTTGAATGACATTACTGATCTTCCTAGTACTCATACTAGCATGCACGCGTTAAATCATTCCATTTATAATGCTATACTTTAAATAGTTTCTTCATTTTGTCTGCCACTTCATGTATAACTTTAACTCTGAAGCTCTGGTTGTGTTAGTGTTCTGCAGAAAGCGGATCAGAATGATCATAAAAAGTGTTTAATTTCACATAAATCTCAATTAGTCAGTAATGCCATTTCATTGTCTTCTCCATCTGCACCTTGCTGCCCTCCGTTTTGGAGTAACTGTTCCATGCTTTATACATGTATTTGTGTCATGTTTCAATTCAAAGGGACTTTATTGGCATAGGAAAAATATGTTTACATTGCCAAAGCGAAAGTGAAAATGAAGCACAAATGATTATAAAGCGTGACATGAAACATTTTAATGAACAAGGGTTTTTTCATGACTTGTTTAATTTTGACAGGCAGAAAATGCATCATATTCCTGATGTTGAAAGTGCATGGAAATTCTTTTATGATGGTTTCACAAAAATGCTCCCCTCAGAAAGTACAGAGTTAAAGGCCGAAATAATGTTTGGTTCACTCCAGAGTTATCTAACTCACTTCATGAGCGAAATATAGCATGGGCAAAAGCCAGGAGATCAGGTCTGGATTCGGACTGGCTGCTTTACAGGCAGATGCGCAATGCTCTCACAGTTGCAATTAGGAAAGCCAAAGCTGATCATTTCCTCACAGAAACCTCAAGCAACCTAAACAATCCCTTGAAATTCTAGAAGACAATTAAATCCCTGGCTGGAAATAAAAATGGAATTGAGCTTCCTCCATGCATTGTTAAGGACTCACTTAAAGTCACCGATAAGTCCAAAATGCTCGGTGTCTTTAATGAACATTTTATAACCTCTGGGTCCTTGTTTGACTCTTTTAGCAATAGGCATATAAATTCCCCTACTGTTTTTTTCTGACTGTCATGTTACAGGTAGTCAATCCTTCAGTTTTCAAGTCATTACAGTCTCAGAAGTGCTCAAAGCCCTCAAACTCCTCGACACAAAAAAATCTGCAGGTCCTGACAACTTAGAACCTTACTTTTTAAAGTTGGCAGCTGATTTTATCGCACCACCTTTGACACATCTTTTTAATCTCTCCCTGGACACAAACAAAATTCCTCTTATATGGAAATCTGCATTTGTTCTTCCCTTGTTGAAAGGGGGGGACCCTACAGTCTTAAATAATTATAGACCCATCTCCAAATTGTCGGTCCTGGTTAAGGTTCTGGAGTCCATTGTGAGTGAACAACTGAAATATTTCCTGCTATCAAACAATATCTGACTTTCAGTCTGGTTTTAGGAAAAAACACAGCACAACTACAACGGCCTTAAAAGTGGTCAATGATTTTATAGAATTTTTAGACAACAAACACCACTGTGCAGCACTTTTTATTGATTTATCAAAGGCTTTTGATACTGTGGATCATGCAATACTAAAGCAAAGACTTAGTAGCATAGGACTATCAGACAAAGCGGTCTGCTGGTTTGAAAGCTACCTTTCTGGAAGATCTCAGTGCGTGCAGGCAGAAGGCATCACTTCTAGCTCCCTTGTAGTATCCAAAGGCGTGCCCCAGGGATCAGTCCTGGGACCACTACTCTTCATTTTATATATCAATAGTCTTGATCAAAATGTTATTAATGCAAATTTCCACTTTTATGCTGATGACACTGTGATATACTGCTCTGCACCTACACCAAACCAGGCCCTTTGTCAGCTACAACTTGCTTTTAATACTGTACAACGTACCTTGTGTGACTTAAAACTTGTGCTAAATGCTGGTAAAACGAAACTCATGATGTTCTCGAACTCCAAATCAAAGCCACTGAACCTTCCTGCTATCACCACCTTTCAGGGCTTTGAAATTGAGTCTGTATCTCAATACAGATATCTGGGATTTGTGATTGATGATTCTCTCTCATTAAAATTAGTTAAAATTAGGATTTTATTTTAGAAATAAGTCCTGCTTTTCATTTAAGGCCAAAAAAACACTTGTTGCTGCCACTTTTATGTCTGTGATAGACTATGGCGATGCTATTTACATGCACGCATCCTCGCAAAGCCTACATGCGCTGGATACTGTCTACCATGGGGCACTGAGGTTTATCATTAATCTAAAAGCCCTTACTCCCCAATGCTCCTTGTATGCTCGGGTTGGTTGGACTGCCTTTTCTGCATGTAGACTAAATCACTGGCATATTCTTATTTACAAGGGTATTCTCGTCTGCTTCCATCCTACCTACAGAGCTACATACTTCAAAAAAGTAATGGAAGTTACCATCTTCGCTCGCAGGATTTATACCTTCTAACCATCCCTAAAGCCTGTACCGAATTAGGAAAAAGGATGTTCAAGTATGCTGCTCCCTCTTCTTGGAATCGGTTGCAAAATACTTTAAATCTTCGGGAGCTGGTTTCCTTGAATGTTTTTAAAGGTCGTCTTAATGATCTGGAGGCAGAAATATCTGACTGTAGATGTTTTAGCTAACTCGTATTTCCCCTTTTGATCGCTTTGTTGCTGATGACTTATGACAGATTCTGATGAATGGTTCTTTTTGTGATTCCTGTATTTATGTTCATTGTTGTTAAGTGTTTTATGTCTGAAACCCTGTAATTGTGCTGCTGCCTGTCTTGGCCAGGACGCTCTTGTAAAAGAGATTTTTAATCTCAATGAGACTTTTTCCTGGTTAAATAAAGGTTAAATAAAATAAAATAAAAATTAAAAAAGTACAATAAAATACTAGAAATGAAATGTTAAAGAAACAGAGCTGTGCAGTATTACATAAGCTTACATACATACAAACAGTTGGTGTTTACCTTAAAAATACATATTGAAAATATAACTTTGCTCTAAAAATATGAATACAGTTAACTTAGTCAAATATAAAAAAAAGTAAAAAGAATGTAAACATGTTTTTGTGTGTATTTTTATTTGTCCATGAACAGTCATATTAAGAGACAGGACTGCAGATCATGGTGCAGTGATACACAGATGTGTCAACATGCTGTGCTGTTCATGGAGGTTTTAAGCTGCTGGACGCTCTGTTTTGGGTCACAGCAGCTCACACAAAGTGCTGCCGTGTTGATGTTCATCGTTGCTGTGGTCATTTTTCATATTGTTAAATCATTTTTGTGTGTTTGTGATGAGTGTGAAGTTAGTCTCTGTGATGTCCTGGTACACTGGACGTCTGTGTCTGCCTTTGTGTCCGTCTGTCTGTCTATAGGGAGAGGAAACCAGCACTATATTGTAATTGTGAATGCCTACAGTCTTTTCACACATCTTAATCTTGGCCTCTTACTCCCAGGCAGGGACAGGTCCATGACCACTCTGGATGAGGTAGGTGTTGAGAGCACTTGTTAACAAGCTGCTTAGAAGTCATTATCAACTTTCGCAAACTTAAGTCGTCTACGTATTAAAATTGGCCTCTTCAAAGTCTGTAATGAATATCTTTTATTGTGTTTTTGTTTCTCCAAGGCTGGGAAAGGTCTCCAGAATAAATTCCTCCAGAAATATGTCTATATCTCAATATAGTGACATGCTTGTGCTTACAAGGAATAAACTCACAAAAAAGATATTGGATTTTACAACAAATGAATAAGAGGACTTGACACATACAGACATGAATTCATTTAGTTAAAAGGTCTTGCAAACACGGCTGGCTGAAGGTAAACATTCACAAGAAGCTGTCTCTCTTTCAGAATCTGCAGCACAATGAAAACAACAGAAACACTGAAGTCTCCCGCATGTTTCTTTTATAATCATTCTGTTGAATCGAGTGAAGACAGACTTGGTGTTTTTATGACACGCAGGTGTGTTTCTGTGTGTGTGTTCACAACATGCAGGTGATGATATTCATCCTGTGACTGAGGGAAGTTGGAACAGTGAGTCCACACTATGAATGTGTGCTGCAGTAGCATAGAGGAGATTTTCATTGAGTCTCTGTAATGTGACCATGTTTGGTAAAGCTCTTCAGGCACAGACTCTGACCAAGCCCCTTGACCGACTGGTGCACACACTCACAGACGTTTTCAAACAGACCTTCTCTCTGATTGTAACCACCCTTTCTGTCTTTACTATTCACATTCATATCTGTCTTTCATCTAAATTTCTGTCAACAGACAATTTAAAAATGTTAAGAAACAACAGCTGGTCTTATCCTGCCTTTGAAACTGTCAGCTGAGGAATGACACAATCAGTTCAGTATGCTTCTGTTCTGCTGCATGACACACATAATGTATGCAGGTCATTACTATGCCGACGTGTACCTGACTGACAAATATGAAATGGAATGAGATTAAGCTAAACACAAAACACTGGATAATTATCCTTTTTTACTTTACTTTAACAACCTTTATGTTAGCCAGATGTCTAACTTTCATTATGAAATTTAAAGCCAGCTAACTTGTATGTTTCAAATGATGTCACTATAGTTGTTTGAACGGATGTATTTGGATCAAGGAGTTTACAGCCGCTCAATCCCCACTGAGAAAGAATTAAACAGAGAACAGTTTTCAGATTCAAAACTGCTACACTGGGAGATTATTTAGAAATGCTCCCCCCTCTTCATGTACCGACTTTAAAACATTTTATTAGCAATTGAACGGCCTCTTTCAGTCATGATTTGCATATAAAGTTTAGAAAAAAGTGAACACTACTCCTTCACATAGGTTGTAAATAGTAATAATGACACTAATATTTGAATAAGAAACAACTTTTACATGATAATAAACCAAATCTCTTCCTGTTTTATATTACCATCCACATGGTGCCCCTATATTAACATTTCACAAACATTTTGACCAGCGATGATGCAAAGCCTCACTTTGCACTTGTGAAAAATGATGGGGGCCGTCCATCAACCATGTGCACACTGGTTTAATCCATCACTTTCTTTTTAACAAGAACTTTAAAAATGTTCCTTAAAAAACATTTCCAAAAACAAAATCCCACCAAACCCTAATTAACATGAAAAACTAACAACACTACTTAGTTTCTTTGTAACAACCATTTCCTATTTTTATACGATGGATTTGTATCTATTTGAGTTTTGGCATGAAGTCACATGACCTGAGTACTTGACTCAACCCTCCCTTCTGTGTTTCTAATGATGTCACATGTCCGTATCTCCCAGGATACAGAAACCATTTAAGTGTTAACTGGCAAATTTTCAGCAGACTGGAGTCCATTTACCTTTTACATATGAACATGGTAGTAGCAACTGCTCAGCATCGAACAGTCTTGATTTTCTGTATCATCCAATATTTCAAAGAAATGCTGATTTTGATGAAATTGCTTTATTTGATGTGGGTTTTTTTTTTTTACAGGATATAACAACAGGCCAGTGTGTTTTAGAGATGTAGAGACCCATGGGAATAATTGGCTCAATGATTGGATTATTTAAATACACTTTATGTGACAGCCCCACTGACATAATTGTTCAAAAACAGATTCACCTGATGAAAAGTGCAAACGCATACATACAAATAAGAATAAATATTTGCTGTTGAGTCAAAATAAACGAGTCAACAAATCAGTGTCTCTCGTCTTCAATTTTTATTGAAGAGAAACACTTTCAAGTAAGTCTCAGCTTCCTGCACTACAGTTACATGATCATTAGTAGTGGTCATTGTTGACAACAACATCCAAGTCACAAGGTAATGCTCAGACAAGGACCCTAAAGCCTGTAGGCTGTTCACATTTAAAATCTCCAGGAAACAAAGAAAGATCAGAACAAGAATTGCATTGAATTAAAAAGTAGACAAAGGAGGGATGGACTGTCACCAACTGGCAAATCATTCACAGAGAAAAAAAAACTTGCAAGGTATTTGATTATCAGCTTGTATGCAATTATTCCAGTCATTCTTTAACAAAATACTAATGTTCAATCCACTTTGTTCATTGTACAACTAGGGTTACACTTGAAATCAAAAGAAGACAAATGGGGTGAAAATAATAGTTGACTAAGAACCCCAAGTAACCTCAAGAAACCCGGCAGAATATACAGTTGGAGTACCAGATTGTGGTGCAGCTTTGTTATAATGTACCAAAGAAAGACAACATATCCTGCAATCCTAATCAAACAAGAGCAAATCAGAGGTCTAGTTAGTCCAGTGCATATCTGGTCTTAACACTTGATTACAGATATATACACACCTGTAAATACCTTTGTGATACATATATTAAAATATATTCATTATTTATTATAATGAACATTGGCCTCCCCAAAGACAAAGGCAATGTGGTTTCTAACCTGATACAATACAGGTCATGACCTAACAATAGCAGCCTTATCAAGTTCCTTAATTTTAAATTCATTCAGTCGATTTTCAGCTGCAGTGTGCAACATACTGCACAAACGTCGGGTCTCCAGTCCATTGACAACCAGTCAACACACTTAGTTATCAAACTGTGTGCACTTGCACCCGAAAGTAGTGTTGGTCTAAACTCTACTGAAAGTATAGGGCGCTCTCACAACATGTGCATGAGCATCAGTGTTCAGCCAGTTCAAAAAATAAATCCAACACAGTTCATTCCAGGTATTATCATTATAGAGTTATGACCGAACAGTACGTCAGTTTTTACGACAACTTTTCACAGCTTTGTGTTTGGGAGGGCAGAGAAATGAAATGCTAGCTTCATATCAGCTACCTGTAAATCTTCAAAGAGTTTATGCCAAAAGCTGGTTTCCATTATATTCTGATCACATTTGAAACTGTCAGCTCATTTTAATGCCACTAAATATTCTGTCACAACATTCATAGAGACATGCCCCTGTATTCATTCAGGAGAGAAAACAATTCAACACAAAACAGGCTCCCCATGAGGGATCAGCTTTGGATTATAATACTTGGCCGGATTAATCATTGTGCAGGCAAATTACAAAAATATATACAGAGTATACATGTGGAATACAGAGACTATAAACGCTGGATATTACATTATAAAGATCATGCTAATCCAAAATCTGGCTGCATCACATCCACTATTTGTGTAAAGGCACAAGATATGTAGCCCCTCCTCTGTGGTGACAGACAGAAATACAGGAGATGGCTGAGTTATTGCTCCACGGGGAGTGTGCTTTAGAGTTCCACAGTGAAAACACCACTAGACATTCTCAGACTATTATATCCAGCTAGCCAGCTAAAGATACAGAGAATAGAAGGAGACCTCCACCAATATTTGCATGTCCAAATAAACATCCCGGGGAGTTCTAACTGCAAACAGGAGAAAAAAAAAAGTTGAATTAATCTCTGGAAAAATGTGGGTTTGAGGAGTTAGAAAGGCTCCATTAGCTGCTAGTAGTGTAAAACAATCTTAACCTCAACAGAACTGTCAGGGGATGAGTTGCATTATGGGTGATGTAGGCATTACATTTTGTCCAAAAAGAATGTATGGAATTAAAAAGGCAAAACGTTTTTCAATACAAAGAAAAGAGAAAAAAAAAAAACATGTTCACATATTGCAAAATGGTGTTTCAGCTTTGCTTAAAGATCCTGCAGACAATTTATTTTGAAATTATTTTTGATTATTGTTGTTACATTTGATTAAATTCTTTTAACATTCTGGCAGAAATCAATAAATGAAATGCTTCGACAATAAAGAACATAATCTGGAATCTGTATCCTTTAAAGGCCTGAAACTAACCTGCTTAATTTCCTGCCTGTTTACCTGCCTGCCTGCCTGCCTGCCTGCCTGCCTGCCTGCCTGCCTGCCTGCCTGCCTGCCTGCCTGCCTGCCTGCCTGCCTGCCTGCCTGCCTGCCTGCCTGCCTGCGTGTGGACACTTTGCCCATGCTTTCTAGCGCAGGATCATAGCCTATTCTACCTCGTTCTGAAGTTGAATGAATTAGCAGTTCCACTGTATAATGTGGATGTTCTTACTCTTTATATTTTCATCACAGTTGTGGACGACGTGGATGACAACCCGACCTACAAATCTCCGGTTCTGCTACATTGCTATTGCAGGTCTGACAATGTCTTAGGCTTTTAATGCTAAATTGGTGGAGCAATCTTTGAAGCTAAAAAGAAACAGACGTAAATGTGCGAGCCTCTTCTCTGTACATATCTTAGTTGTTTGACCAAAGCCAAGTCTAAAACAGCTCTTGTATCTCTGTCTGTCAGGATATCAGCTATGCATGTAGTCATTAGTGTCTGCTGACAGTAGACTGAACCACAAGAAGTATTCATGAATTTGTGAAAACGTGTTATGCCAACTGGCACAGGGACGATGTGGTTATGTAAAGCGAGTTATTCATACAGTATGCAGAGGGACGTGTAGCTACTGTTTGTGTGTCGACTGTACAGACATGCAGGGAGAGAAACAAAGGAATAAAAAAGACATGCACTTAGTATGCTCTAAGAGGAAAACACATTAACTGCTTTGGAAGACAAACCCCTGTTCTGCATTGGATTAATGCAATAAATATTTAGATGCAATACATCTACCTTGACTATTCACAGAAGTATGCCATGCACTATGTAATAATATAGTTCACAGTAAACTAAAAAAAACATGCAGATTGCCACACATTGCTTTTGACAGTGACATCCTATTGTTGTCGCACATTGGTACATCCAAATTCTCTTCTGATTTAAAGTGTCATATTACATCATATTGCACTCCTATTGCTGTCATTCTGCCAAAGGAAGAGCACCATGTGGGTGTTTTAGAAGGGCACCAAATAAAGTGTATAGTTTGCACACTATGCTTTGCAAGAAAGGTAGCAGAGACCGATCATAGCAGATGTGTTTGTATTTACTTTATAATGCCCACTTCCTCAATGAGTTTGTCAGAGTCGGTGAGGAAAGAGGAGCTCAATATAGAGTTCAAAAAGCCTGTGGGTTGTACACTAACTGGACAAAGTTTCTGGAGAAAAATGATGCTGCTCGGTTTGACTGCCTTTACTGGGACATGCTCTGAACATGGGAAAAGGAAGAGGGAGGAAGAAGTTCCTCCAAAGAAGTGATGTCACAAATGATAAGGTTTTCAAACCTGAAGAAAATCTTTACAGTAAAAAGAAAAAAAAAAAATATGAACATTTCCTTTTGATGAATTGATTGAAGAAGTCTGTATGAGACAGGAGAAGAGGTAGAACAAAATGAAAAGTTCATGATTGATATTAAAGCCCTACTCAGTGAGGAAGAGCGTTACAATGACTGTAATGTGAATAAAAGATGTTTCCGTAGATGCGTAGAACTTCAAGTTGTGTAAAAAAAGAAAAGAAAATAAAGAGTGCAAAGTACAGCACAGTGATGCAAACACAATGAATACTGAAAGGCAAAACTGTCTTGTGAGATGCTTAGGATGTTGGAGAGTGTTTCTCTTCCCCCTGCATGCATTCTCTTTTTTTGATATAAAATCATGATTGTAAGGAGGTTGTAGGGGCATGGCTGGTGATCTAGGCAGGCGTCACTTGTTTCAAGGAGGCCACAGCAGGTGATACTGTAGAAGAGGCATTAAGGTGTTTTATTTGTCTCTTTTAGTGAGGTCTGATGAGTTTAAGACAAGAGCCCTATAGATTCTCAAACACTGTCTGGATCTGATGAAAGAATATTTCACTCTGTAGGCCACGTCTCCTCAAGTGTGGACGGAGAATTAACAAGAGAATAAGAAGCCTCCAGTTGTTCAGAAGATAATAGTGAGCAGGAGATGGTTGTCTTCTGAAGGGGTGAGCTCTGATAGAACTGTGATCCTGCTCCTCCACAACTATTACCTCCCCGTCTCTCATAGGCACTTCAGAGGGTTGGGCTTTGGCTGAAGTTGAGCATGAGAGGGCATGAGCGATGGTGGGAGGAGAGGCGGGTGACAGACAGGGTAAAAGTGTGCTTGGGAGCTTTACCTTGTCGTCCACAACCGAAAGCTATCACCCGCCAGGATACTTCATCCGTCAGTGAAAACACTGAGGCTGCAAAGGCTGATGCTTCACTGAGTCAAAAAGCAGAGTCCTTGTCCTATTTTGGGCTCAGAAGCCAGGGAATCTTAGCCTGGAGCACTGGTCGACACAGCAATCAAGGAGGATTGGATTGGTGATTTGAGGGTGGAGATTGGAGGGACACTGAGGCTACAGCAAAAGAAAGAAGGCTGTTCGGTTCCTGGATGTCCAGCCTCCCGTCCTGCTTTCGTCTGTGTCTACATGTCCTCTGCTCGGCATCTTTAGTCTGTGTGGTTGTTGAAGTGCTTCTTATCAGAGATAGATTCTGCCTCTGTTCCTTCTTTGCTCTTTCTTCCTCCTCTTCCAGTCATAACCTTGTAGCACCCACGGGCGATCTTATACATCCAGACAGTGTTTAAAATATCCAGGGCGATGCAGGAGGTAATCCATGCCACCTGGGCGCCAAAGCCCAGCCGCTCAAAGTCTTGGGTGCCAAAGGTGGCGAATACACTGGCCCAGTAAGACGGCATGACAGCAATGCGAACCAGGAAGAACACCAGTGACATCAACATGCCGTTTAACACCACCAGCCGGTGTGAACGGGGATACTTTAATGCCTCAAAGAACCACCTGGAGAGAGAGAGGGAGATTAAGACAAGTCAGTGAAATGTTGTTTGAAATAAGAAATGCTATCTACCGACATAACAGGACATTTCCACTTTTTACATTTATTTTTAGAACTAGCTAACTAACTTTAACTATCTGGTCTTAAAGAACTAAATCAACTCCTACAACTAGTGCCACCAAACAGGAATGTACATTTCAGTGTAATTTAAAGGAAAGTTTAAAGATTGTTTTCTCAAAATGTCATCGAATCCTACTGCAATCATCTAAAAAAAACGACATACCCTCAGATTAACAGAGTACTCAAAATAAGTATTCCTGAATAAAAGTTCTGAAAATAGATTGGCTTGTAATTATTCTCAGACACACACATTTCTATGGAAAACGTATGTATAAGTCCATATTACCTTGAGTCATTTCATTTAATGTGAATTTGTCATCAGTGTTCCCCTGATACAAAACTTGACTTGAATTTTTTCTGTACATCTATCAGAACACATGATTTCATTACACCGGTGTAAGATGGACAATAAACTGTGTCATTAGCATATACTGCATTGCTTTAAGATCTTAGTAAGATTTTCCTTTTGCAGTGTTATTTTTTTAATCTATTTTTGGGCTTACGTATCTCCTGTATTTGGACAGGACAGTGCATAGAGTAAGAAATCAGGAGAGAGTGGGGACTGACATGCAGGAGAAGAGCTACAGGTTGAACTTGAACCCGGGCCATCAAGTCAGAGGATTGTCTCTGTACAAGGGATACGACCTAACCGCTGGGTCACCCTCCCCCTTCTTTTGTGTGCATTGTCATGTAGGCTGACTCACCTTTGGTTCACAAATGGTGTGGACAACTCTGAAATGAGACGAAAGTTGGCAAAGTAGGGAAGCACACCACGTGTCTGCAAAGACCAAAGACATAAACACATTAACCAAGGACATGATATATGAATAATGTATTGATATTTGACTTTAGGTATATAAAGAAGAATTCATTCACTAAAACATTTTCATTATTTGATCTGCAGAACTAGTCTATGTAAGGTTTAAAGCTCTGGTTCTTGAGCGATAGACTCACCAGCACATATCCGTATGCATAGAGCGCCGCCAAGTGGTGACACACAAAAAAGCTGTCCCCCATGGTGCTCCAGTTACATGCAAGAAGCACAAGGTCTAAAGGACAGGGGGAAAAGGTTGGTCAGTGAGGTCTGGCAAACTGATACATCTGTTTGATGACGAGGACAATTATGTACACAAGAGCCTTTGAAAGCAAATAGCAGAGAATGCACCACTGGTGAAAAATATAGAGAACATTAATAGAAGACTATGTGGAAGACATTTAAAGGCAGACTGACTTGTGACAAAGTCAATCGTGCTGATAAGCTTTTATGTTTTTATATTTGTCTTTGACAGCATTGAATGAATATGTACATATCAAAGTGCAGCCCTCTTTTAGCTGACAATGCACTACAGTACTGTTTATCACTATCATTCACTTGCTTTGGCTGCTGCTGAGAGATTACAAACCTACAAGAGAAAAATACATGTAACTGTGGATATAACCTTTAATTACTTAATCAGTCTGAGGTACATTTACACAATGTTTCTACATTACTGGTATAATATATATGTATGTAGTGTATACATTTTTCTTATTTTACTAGGAGAACCCCTTTGAGATTAAAAATCTCATTAACAAGTGTGTCCTATTACTCACATGTCAAAGTTTAGAATTCCACATGTTCCTCTTAGCTTACCAAATGCTAATGATTAGCCTGGCAATGGTGTTTCACCTCAGATTCAGATAGAAGGCTTTGTTTGTAATGAATACATTGACTGACATGACTCATGGACAAAATGATCAACAGGACTAAAAACATACAGAGCTTACCATAAATCAGGTAACCACAGGTTATGGCTACATTTAGTTTGACAAGATTGGGGTCGCCCCTGTGGAAGAACAAAGAACACAAAATGTCAACATTATAACAAATTGTATTTCAATACATAACTGTAACAGTATGATCCACATATAGACTGGAGGAGAAGCTACAGACTATTCCGGATCCTTAAAAGGCCTCACAATGAATGAGTGCTTGTGAAACAATTCATTAATTTGAAAAAAAATAAAAATACAATTTGCTACAAATTAAAGTCACTTGACTCTCCCATAAGGCAAGATTATTTATCTAGCACATTTCAACAACAAGGCAATTCAAAGTGCTTCATAAACAACGGAGTGGTCATTCAAGCATAAATTTCAAATGTTGATGACTTTTTACATGGCTGGTTCTTTATTAAAAAGGACACGTTTGATCAGCAGCTTGTTTTTCTGAACATGACTAACAGCTCTTAAAGCAACATGTAACAGGTAACCGTTAGGTGTCCTTGCAAATAACATCTGTTCAAAATGACAAAGAAGGTGTCTCTGCTTCAGTACACATCCAACCCAGGTTTCAGTTACTAGTATCGTATAGCCAATGACTCACTGACTACTTGTGTAACAGAACCCCACCACACAAACACTGTACACACATACACACACATCTAGTACTGAATAATGGCTCACCTTACTGAGCAGGTGATGAATTTTGGTAAACCACTTTGAAATGTGTCTATCTACCTATGCCAGAGTGACTTTAAGTGAATTGAGTTCTATGAAAATATACTATCCCTGTAATAGACATGTCTAAGACACAACTCAAAATGTATTATCAGTGAGTATGCAACTCCATGAACCAATCCGGTACCACACTTAACACCCCCAAAAAATTTGAGGTAACCAGCGACGTTAGGTTAAAACTTCAATGCACTCTTTAACAATTGGTCACCAGGCCTCTGTTAAAAGCCCCTAGCCAAAGGGCAAACAACATTTCTGAGGAAAACCTTTCTAACCTAAGAATAAGCCAAAACAGTAATAATAAACCTCAAGACTGCAACTGGAAACTAGTTTTAAAATGGATTCAATTGATGTGAAAAACTGATAACAGTGATAGTGTAGTTTATAAATCTGAATGGTTATCAGGAGATTTTTATTTAATGAAGGTACCTTGTGCTAACTTGTGCATATGCACGTGTGAGATAATGATTCTTCTCTTACATCACCAGTGGTCAGGCATCTTGAACAATCAACCTTGTACTTTCTCTCTGATAATATATCTAATCTATTGCCTGTTTCACAAAACAGCCCTCCTCCTGTTAACTGATCAGTGGGATCACTTGACCACTGCAGAGACAGAAATGCAGCAAGCAAATAAGAGCCTGAGGAAAACATCCAACCTGACTGATAGTGTGGGCCAGAGAGAATGAGTCCAAAGGCTCCTTGATAATCACATCAGTGTGACCCAGCTTCAAGTTTATCAACATACAGTGAACCCTGGCTCATAACTCAATGTGTGGTTAACTTCATAAGGAGCTTTTTACTCTGTAAGTAATGATAGCCTTGTCTCAACAGCCTCAAAACAACATCCAGTAGTGGAACATTTTTGTTACATTCACTCGATTACAGACGTTTAATTTTCTTTATTGTAGTCAAACATTCTTAAGGGGTCTGGCATAAAGTGTGTGTGCAGACTCAGAGTGTCTGCTTTTGTCTACATGGAGACATTTTTAATAGATAGTCTCTAACAATTGTAATACATTAGTTTAAATAGTTTCTATATTTGCAAATTCCGATTCTAGAAAAAAAAGCAGCAACATGCGTGAGTATTCAAGTCGTCATTTCAGTCATATTTTACAAAAATGTGCTACATAATAAAGATACTGCTGTTGTTTATTGTTTTCTATTACTAATGAAAAATGAACAAAGTGAGGCCAAAGCTAAATGAATTCAGCATTCCAGTGCACACATTTTCTCCACAAGTAAAACAATGCAGAATTCATTGGCTTGAACTCAGATTTCCATCCACTACCTCTGCCATGCGTTTCTGAGCATGTAAGTAAGACATGTTGTTTATGTTTATTTACCTGCTGTTTCTTGAATCTGTTGGAGTTAACTATGAATTTAATAATGATAGTAATTGTATGTTCTTAGTTTGGTGATGTGTTTATAATATTAATTTGGAATATGTGTCGTTGATACCACAAAAACCATGGCTCTGGATTGGAAATAGATCCTTTAAAGTTTAAACTGCAACCCTGTCATCGCTTCAATTTGGGAGTCTTAAGCGGTCAGCCTTAATAACATGAGAAGTTTTGTACTCTGTACTGTCCAGGTACGATTCATTCATTCATAGAAGCGAACACTTCATTGGTAGTGCAAAGTCACAGCTTTGGAACACGATTATTTTAGGCCCATTTTGTACAGTGTACTGTAAATGGCTTCAAACTTACCTAAAGGTGCACTAGGGAGTTTTTGTAGAGAAATGTGAAAGTTGGAGAAGTGTACAGATTCTGTGGTATATGTCCATTACTCTCTACACAAACTGTCCTCAGAGGAAAATGTGGTCGCTGTAAGACTGTTTAAAGATAAAATGATGGGTGTGAAGTTATGGGGGTGGGCCCGCAACAGTCAAACTGTAACTCTCCTGGTAGCTTTTTAGCTCCAAACAGTGTTCCAGGGACCCATTTTTCCTTTGAATAAAGTTTGTGTATTTAGTTCAGAAAACATAGCATAGAATTGTTTCACTTCTCCAACTTTCAGATTTCACCACCAAATCTACATAGTGCACCTTTAAAGATAGTCAGTAGCTTAACCCTAAAACAAATAAAAAGAAATGTCTTACAGAAAGTATTGCTGCTCAATCATCCCTTAAGGGCCTCCATACATGTGTGGTGGTGACTGTCTGCAGAAACACTGTCCTAGTCTGCCTGTATTTTGATGTTTTATTTCGGTTGATACAGGGCGTTTATGGCCAGGGAGCTGATGTGTTTCCCCCAGCCAATGACAGGGCGCAGGTGACTTCAGGAGTGGATAAAATTCAGTGACTGGACGTAATACAAACAGGCGCATATGACAGATGTGGACACTGTGCAAAAGAAGAGAAAATATATCATAGTGAGTTGAAACGCCAAGAAAATAAAGCTTATTCGAAAGAAGGGTGAACCTTGTGTTGGCTTTTACCCAGTGACGCAGAGTTTGTTTGCTTTCTGTTGGACAGGATGGTGCCAAACACCGGCGGTTTGCTTGAGGTTGTGTGCTGTAGCTTGCAGTGTGGGTAATAAAAACAAGCAACAATGTTCACGCTACGTCCTGCAGTGAGTGTGGTGATGAGCCCAGGAGGAGGTTCCCAGTTTGAATGCTGTGTTTACGAGCCGCAATGAACAATGATACTGACGCCACCTTTAATTGATGATGTGTTGAAAAGACACATTTTAAAAGGGATACTTCACCCATTTGCATTAAGCTTTGTATCATTAGAAACCTGGTAGTATTTTTGAATGGTCGTGCATCCCACCCTCATTTTCTCCTGAGATGGGAAATCTTTGTATTTTTAAGTCTGAAAAGGAGCTTCCAGTGACGCAAAATGACGATTTTTGAGTCACTGGAAGCTGTTGTGGTTAGCGGGGTGAAACTACGACGCTAGTTCCTCATATTTTCGACCCCTGAAGCTACAGACCAATCACAGATCAGTGGGTGGGAACTCACTCCCAGAATCCAAACTTAACGTCCGCCATATTGCTTGGAAGATATTCTAACAGGTTCAATGGAGAAAGCTGATAATGGCGAAAAAATATAAATATAGCGGCGAGACGGCTGCTGCCGACAGGCCGGTCTTGTGTTTTGGCGTGAAGTATCCCTTTAAGAGATGCTTAAAGCCTTCAAACTTCATGTCAAAGCCGTTTTACTTCACTTCTGTCCTTCTACAGCTCTGTGTTAAAATGTTGTTGACAGGTCTGTGATGAAATGTTGTTGACAGCTGTTGTACTGTGTTCTCATTTTTAAAGTCCTTTCATATGACTTGTGACACGGCAAAATCTGTTAATGCCAGACTTTGACAACAGGACTTTGTGTGGTGGATTTTTTTTTCTAGTTCTGTGGTAACATGCTTTTTACAATGAAACAGAACATTTTGCAATTTGCAATTTGCAATCGCCTCATGTGCTTTGGATCATTGAATAACATACATTTACGATTTACGTTAAGAGAGTTTTTTTAAAATCCTACTTGGAATGCACATACAGAAAGGCTTTACATTAAGAAAGTGTTTAGGATACATATACAAGAGTGTTTTGTATTTGGCCTTGTATCAAAGATTTTGACTTAAAAGGTAATACAAACATTCAAATGTTTAATAGAAACCAGTTCGACCTAAACTCAACAGGACCTTGAAATTTGGCCCCTCTCTGTCCTCCAGTGGCCCTGCTCATGTTCATGTTCAGCTAAGCCAATCAACAAATGCAGCAGCAGAGGCGGGACAGTTGGTCACGGTGCTTGTTAACTGAATGGATTATGATAACAGCCTGGGTTGCGCTGCCTGCCAGAGTGAAATGTTGAAATAGCCCAAGCAGCAGCTGAAAACAATGCTGGCTTCTCACAGTGCGGCCTTGGCCACTCAATCACTGTATTGAGAGCATCAGAGGGAACAATGCTGCTATGTGACAGCTCTTAATCATACTGTAATACAATTAGATTGACTGGAGAATTTATGCTTACACCAGTCTGGTGTTGCAATGGGATGGGCCTCAAGGCATTAGGAGACTGTTGTGGACTGCTTGTTGGCTCGTTTCCTAACCAGGGGTATAACTATTTGGTTTCCATATTGAAAATAGATTTTAAAAATGACCTCCTTTATCAATTTCATAACAAAACAAAAAAATGACAGACATTTCTCTCAGTATTTCTTTCACTGATCACAGCATATCTTTTGGACACAGCACTTTCACTACCAAGTCCACAAACAACAGAAACTAATAACTGTACGATCCTATACCCATCCTCAGAAGTCCAACAATAACATCATAATTACCACATTAAAATGCACAAAATAGGGGTAAGGGTATCCATCTGAATCGTTCAAATGATTATGGAAAATAAAATCTCTTGCAATATTCCTGATAACTTCAACTGTACAATCCAAGATAAAAAGCTGCTTGTTGGTTTGTTTGCTAAAATAGAAATGACTGTTGAAAGGCAAGACGCCAAGTGTTGAAAAACCCATCTGAGAGGCATATTTTGAATACTCTAAACTTGGCAAATGAAAGCCCACCAAACCTGAATCACATCAGCAAATCACACATCTTTATCTGTAAATGCTACATTTTACAACGGCTTTATTTGGGATATCCAACTAGTGTTTAAATAAGTTCATACACTCACTGACAAAACCGTGCTTAAATGTTTAAATTAAAAGACTGAATCAAATTGTGGACTTTCGTGTGCATGTGAACAACAGATGTAAAATACATGTATACACAAAAAGAGGCTTTGGTAGTAGGGCTTAGTATTTTTTGCACCTTAACACTCAGTAAGAAAGGCTGTTGATAGGGGGAGGAGGGAGGGAGCCCCAACTTTTGTCCCGCCTCTCTTCTCCCTCTTGACCCCCCCCCACCAACCCTTGCTTTCTCTTTTCTCGCCTTTTTTTTGCTACATCAGCGCTGCTTGCCAGGGCCGACAGACAGACAATAAGGGCGAGGGAGGTGTGCTGCATTGATTCGACAGCCTGGGATGTGGGGTACAACACACTAGAGGCTCATGGAGGGCTGGAGGTGGGGGGCACAAGAAGAGAGGAGGCAGAGGACTAGGCTACTGTTGTTTACTATAAAAAGGAGCCTTGTTTGAGGGTTTCTTGTCTGTTTGTAAGAGAGACAGAGAGGAAGTGTATCGTAGTGAAAAGGAAGAGAGATAAAGGAGACAGAAGGGCAGTGAAGAAGGAGAAGTGAGAGACAGAAAAGCTGAAGAAAGATATTTTTAAAAGACTGATTAAGAAGTATGAAAAGAGAGATAAATGGGAAGTGAAATTACCATTTCTCTTCCTCAAGATTCAATGATGCAAAAAACACAGTCAGCATGAGTAGAGAGAGAGAGAGAGAGAGAAGGAGGGAAGCTGAGAGAGAGAGAGAAGGAGGGAAGCTGAGAGAGAGAGAGAAGGAGGGAAGCTGAGACAGAGAGAAGACAGTAAAGACAATAATCAAACGCAAAATCCACTGGATCTACAACTCTCTGGAGGCTCTGCTGACACATTAGATCCATCCTCCCCCTCACATTCTTTCATTCTGATGAAGGGAGTGCCTTCGTCATCCCTCCAAAAGGTATTAACTACCAACCCTGGCAATCCCTCACTACCACCCACCTCTCATATTCAACCCTTCATATGTTTCCTCTCTTACCCTTGTGGGTAAGACATGGCTTTCGGTCTAAAAAGACAGATGTGACAAGACAGGTGTCTCCTAAAAGCGCCCCAAGCTTTCACACTTATGCCTGCCAAAATGATGAGGCATAATGTTAAAAAATGTTTTTGCCTATTTGTAAGTGCATTATTGCATTTGTGTTTATGGGGTTTAGTAGGAGGGGAAAAAAAGAGCAACACAATGTTTCAACCAATTTTTTTCTTGCATGTAAAGTATAATCTATAAGAGGGACCCACTTTGTAATGCAAAGCATCTATTTTAGATGCTGGTGGGAATTGGAAAGAAAAATGAGTGATCGACTCACTCCAAGACGATGAAATTGTTGACACAACAACAATTATTTACTGCTGATTTACTGAATGACTGGTACTATAGCTATCAGCCCCCTGCTGAGCCCGCATGGGAGAGATACTGATTTTTAACATCAAGGTGTTTTATTTGATGTTCTTACCAGTCTTAATTACAGGGTGTTTTGTTTTAAAGAGGAAACCTCTGTGAATAATCAACCTTTCAGTTGATGAACACGGAAGTAACCAAAATAAAAAACTGGCCCCTCATTAAAAGAAGAGAGGCAATTTTTTCATTTTGCATTTCTACTTATACATTGAATCCTCCAAGTATGATGTCAAAGGCACAAAGCAGGAACATCACATACACACGCACATGGAAAATGCGCACACACAAAGCGCTATTCCGTCTTGCTTGCCAACATGAAAAATTGCAGAGTCTCGCCTCTGTTACACACTGCAGACGAAGCATTAATATCCCGTCTTGACTGACAATATACTGGTGAAGTTCATATAATAAGAAAACTGTGAAAATGTTCTGTTTTCTGTAATTTAATTTAAAAGTGAAACTTTCATATAATTTAGATTCATTAGACATAAAGTGAAATATTTCAAGGCTTTTCTTGTTTTAATGTGGATGATTGGGGCTCACAGCTCACGAAAATCTAAAATTCTATATCTCAAAATATACAATAATTACATAAGACCAATTTAAAAAAAGATTTATAATACAGAAATGTCAACCCTCCTGAAAACTACATTAATTTATGCACTCAATACCTGGTCAGGGCTCATTTTGAATGAATTACTGAATCTATGCGGTGTGGCATGGAGGCAATTAGCCTGTGGCACTGCTGAGGTGTTATGGAAGCACAGGTTGCTTTGATAGCGGCCTTCAGCTCAACTATATTGTTGAGTCTGGTGATTCTCTCTTTCCTTTTTACAAGGCCCTAAAGATTCTCTACTGGGTTGTGTTTTTTATGTTTTTATGGACACATTTTTCCTTCTGTTCCGCTTACCAGACAGGGTCCGCGTTGACTGCATCATCAAACCGCAGGATGAACAGACAGAACAGCCCCACAATCAAGGCGTGCACAGTTGACACCAACCTAAAGTAAAGAATGAGACAAACAGACAGAAGTTAAAAATAATTAACATCAAGACAGATATACATGATTTTATTTACAGTCAGTACATGTCTGCTCATGCCTCCATACTGTATGTTATTATCACTATGGATGTTATTAATTGGCACTATAAAAATAAAAATTGATTGATTAAAAGGTTGACGTATAGACATGCTTATACATCCATGTGATGGTTTTTTCCTTTTGTTAATTAGGCCTGGTAAAGCAAACCCTTGACCTCTGGTCCCTGAATATGGACATATAAACTTTTTTTCCCCCACTTTCAGATGTCAGGGAGCCCATTTCTCACCAAAATGTATTGGTCCAAAAACTGTAAACTAAGCCGAGATAGAAAGGAATTATGTAACTCAATATTAGGCCGGGGAGGCAGAAGCCCTGCAAAGCGCACAGGAGCGCGGCCTCTGTACAGTGCCCATGTTAACCATTTGGGCTGCGAAGACAGAGCGCAGCGATCGTTTCAGCAACTTTTATTTTCTCAATGTGCCACGGGTGATTCTGGGAAGAAAACCCTGTCACTGCTTTGCACCCCCCGCTCAAACTAATTGTATTACCTGCAGCAATCACACAGCAGCAGAAACCAGTGTGAGTCTCATTTGTGCAATTACACAAGAAGCACATGGAGTAGTCATCCTCCCAATGATTGCAGAGATCCATCGCAAAATTATTTCAGAGGCTAGTATTGAATTCTGTTTCCTGTGGAGAGTTTCCTCCGTCCTGTCAAGTTTATATAAATGCAATTCTGCTGCTAAACTAAAACCGCTTGCTGCTGTGGCATAACTGTGCACATTGAAGTGTTTAAAATTCTGAAACAGCCTCTTAGATCATAAAAGTATATCATTAAAGAAAACACAGTATACAAGGGCTTCATTTGTTTCAGATCCACTTCCTGTTGAAGTTGAACTAATCAATAAAGTTATTTTTGAGAGGGGGAATAGTAGAAAAATGTTGATGCCTGAAGCAGTGAGTTTTGTTGACTTTACTGTGGCATGTGTCATATTACTGCATGTCACTATCTGTAAATCTTCATGTACTATGTAAGTTACTAGCCACATATTGTCCTGGGAGCTTCTGAGCGCTCGTCTCATAGGTTCCTCTGGATTGTGGTGGATACGACCTGCTGCCATGATTTTCAGTGATTTTTGTAAATTCTCTGGTTATTAAATGTAAATAAATATCACTGTTTGGGTTGACAGTTATACGTTTTGAACATAATGGAGGCCCAGAAGAAGAAAAATCAGAAGAGGAGGAGGAGGAGGTTAATGGGAAAGAGACAGATCTCAATGTGGACATCGGAGACGCATATTAATACCAGGTGTAAATGGAAATGGTCAAGCGCTATCCGATAGCAATCTTATCACAGAAAACTTATTTCCTGTGATATTTTCTGCCAGGTATATGAAGGGGGTCGACTACTTCTTCAAGCTGGATGTCCCCCCACTTCAAAAATCATTCAGGCACCACTGCTCTGGAGTGGTTATCAGGGCCACTAAAGAGATCCTCCAGAGGTTCAGTGGCACTCATTTCTCCTCAACCAGAATCACAGAACATTCACTGTCACCACACAGCCTCTTGGGTGCAGCACTCACAGTCCACAGGCTGCAGCTGCTGACCTGAGTTCATGTCTCTAAATATCAACTACTGTATGAGTAGATGTGTCCATCAATACTGCTGAATCAGAGTCTAATTACAGAGTCAAAAATGGACCAGACACATTTGGATGAACTGGGCTAAATGAAGTTGGGAAACAAGGTTTATAAATAGCTTTCTGTGTCATCAATCCCATAGCAACTATTTGGTTGTTGTTTTTAGTATGATGTTCAATTTAAATGTGGGTAAACAGGAACATACAGCTTAAAGGAAGACAATAGACAACAGAGACAACACTGAACAATCCAATACTAGAAATGCAGTCCTGCTCCTTCTTTGGAAATGCTTTCTCTCTCCTCTCCTAGCACTCAAGTCATAGTTACATAAACAACTCACTGACACACTGAGAGCTAGCTGTTATGTAACCCAAGTCCACTCGTGAGTGAACCATCAGTGTCTTGCCTGTGATGTCTTGGACTATTCCTTGGTCATTTAGTTCAACCAGGCTTTCAAATGTGTACGGAAAAAAAATACATAAACTAGTTGAAGTGAGGATAACCTGTAGGCAGAAAGAAACAAGGAAAGAGATACCATCTGCCAACTAAGTCAGTAAAAGATATGCAACAACAAATTATTGGCCTGTGACCCCCCCCCCCCTCCCTCCCTGAAAGTTTTGCTTGAAATTCAAAACCATTCTGTGATTCACTAGCCATTGAAATCACAGCTGTGAGCTATGTGGGATGATGACGGGGTGCCAGAGACATCAAGATCCTCAACATATATATGAGACACTGTAGCCTTAAGAGGTCACATGTTCAGGATGTCACAACTTTGTAATTATATACAGCCTGTATGGAGGCATTTCTCTGCACGTAATGTTCAAGCCAAAGAAACAAGCAATACATAACTAAGTGACACATCAAAATGTTGTGGTGTAAACAACCGCAAAAATGTCTCATCCATCCAATACCTTTGTTTATGTCATCATTTCTGAGCTTTTTAAACACTGTTAAGAATTGTGTGATACAAACATTTTTTAACTGGAGAGCAAAAACAGCAGGATCCCACAGGAGCATGAGCAAACATCATAAATCCATATATTACACATTAAAGTAAAATCAGAGATTTGCTTTCACACAGCAAATGTCACATTATGCATCATAGGCTAAAATGAATTTTAAGGCTGCATGTCATATCATGATTGGCTTACAGCCGCTGCCAAATATGAAATAAAGTTACATAGAACAAATGAAAATATATCCAAGGAAGGAAGTGGATTTTAACAGTTGCAACTAGATATCAATCTATTAGGCCTGTGACTGTGTTTGTATTAATCCTGAACTATCACTGTTTGGATGACTACAGAGAGGCTAATACATTTTAGGCTATCTGCCCATTTGAAAATTTTGTTTTCTTTCCCCCTCTTTTTGTACAATGTTTACAATCAGCTTAAGCCCAGTAAGGGGGCCACTTTGCCTAGTGTGAGTGCGCCCTAAATCAAGCTATTCTGTTTCAATTTTTTACTAAAAGGAGCAATATGCAAGTTATATTTACTTACTTAAATCATAAAATCACCTTACTATATGATCAGACATTAAGGAAACATGTTATGCTGACAACAATGCAGCAATCAGCATGTCCTCGGCTAATTTTCAATTCTGGTCCGGAATGGTCTGTATATGTTCTGAGCAGAGAAGGGAGGTTTGACGGCACCCCCACACAGCTGTTTTGGATGCCCCTTGGTTTGCCAGATATGAGACCAGTTATCACAGTGATAATGCAGCAATGGAAGCGAGCAAGCAAACTGGTTCAGATATACAGTAACAGTGACTCTACCCGAGCTTAAAAGCCTCTGCATTTTGTCTCATAAGCACTGTGACCAGAAACATAGTAAAACTACAATTATTTTTGGAGATGCTTTTGAAAAATGAAGAGAGGTTAGAGAGCACAAAGGTTTCAAGAGCTGGCTAAACACTAAAGCTTCCATGTCCATGACATGGCAACTCACATGAGCACAAACTCTAGGGAGGAGGGGGCAGGGGGAGAGAGCTCTCTACAATGTTTTGAATTTCAACTGCAGTACCATTTTTAAAAGCTACGTGTCAGAGTTACATATTGCTCCTTTAAGCTATGTGCCTTCTGTATTGTATATGTGCATACGTAATATCACCATCATACATACGGTAACCTTAAGTTGCAAAGGAGAATATGAATCAGTGAGCGCAAAAATAAAAACCTGCAACGACCAGTCGACTTCAGGCAAAATGTGAGTGATCAGATTCGACTATGTAAATCCTTAGTCTGGGACACCCCTCAAGGGTATTAATGCATTGTCCATGTATTAAGGGCTTATCTAAGAGGTCAGATATTGCCTGCTGATTGCAAATGCATGGTATAAGTACATACAATGACGTGTGTTTTTCATTACATTTCAGGCATTTTTTTGCAATTTTGTTTCTGCAAACCTTTATACCGTAAAGACAATAAAAATGTGATTTATTGTGCAGCCCTCTTATTTTAATGCAACTTTAAGGAAATGGGATGGAAGCAATAGTCTGGAAATACAAATATATTTTAACCCCTTTTCTTTCATACTCATCCAGACCTTAAAACTACTTAAATCAAAATCAACTGTTAGAATAAAATACTGGTATTTCCCATATTTCCTTGATTTGTTTTTGCTTATTGTAGAGAGCTTAAGAGCATGATATGTGAAACGTTTATTTGGCTCTGAGCTGGGAAATTATGAAAGCTTTTAACATATTAGAAATACAGAAGATGGAGAGAAAGATGAAGAAATGAATAGAGAAAGACAGAGAGAGAGAAGGAAAGAAAGAAAGTTACATTTCCGCATGATGATCAGATCAATCTGTTTGAACATGCACAGGTTAGGTGCCCAGAGCAGGGGAAGGATAGCATTCCTGTTACTCACCTGGAGTTCCACTCTGTGAGCTTTGTGGAAGGCAGACGTCCATAACCTGGTGTGATGGCTGTGGAGAGCAGTGGGCTGGCCACTGAGAAGAGAACCTGGAAAACCACAAAGCTGCCAGCTACCACGGTCAACTCTCTCGTCTCCATCACTCACCTAAACGCAACAGATGGAGGGAGGGGGAGGGGGGGAGGGGCAGGATAAAGCGGGGTGATACACATCGAAAGGTTCAATCAATGACTGTCAGCATTGAGGAGGAATAGCTCTAGGAGTGTGGTGATGGAAGTGAGGGTGAAGCAGAACCATCTTTGGTTCATGCTATCCAGAAGACAGAAAGGGGAAAAAAAATTGAGGATAGCGAGGATATGGGCTGCCTAATGCAAGTGACATGTGGGCTGTAGACAGGCAGGGCACTTCACACAGGTTAGAGAGAAGATGAAAGAGGGGAAAACTTAAGGTACATGTATTTAGGTGCAACACAGGAAAAAATAACTTTGTAGGTGTCATGAAAATAGCACAGAATTTAGATAAGGAAGAGAAGGTCTCTTAATTTTGCATAATTTGCAAGGGGATTACAGTGGCGTGTTTAGGAAACTCATCACTGAGGAGAAAACAAAGCTGAGTGAGGAAAACACAGAGTTTCATCTTATGAGACAGAGACTGTATAAGACAAAGAAGCTAACAAATTACTTTACTTAAACTAATTGATCAATTGTTGCAGCCCTGCTTGGCGTCATTCCTCTTTTCTTTTTCTATTTTGCTGAACAAAAAAATCTTCATCCACCTTTTTTTTTTTTTTTAAATTCAAACTTTTCAACTATTGATAACAGCAAACTATTCCACAGCTGCACAGCTACTATAACAACGACAGGGAACTCAAAAAATGTCACCAAGTTCACAGGAAATGCTAGACACTTGAAATGCACACTAACAATGACCTCTCAGTTTTTCCATTAGTAAAACTGGCTATTACAACATTCTCTATCCACACGGGTCTGGACTCTGGCCTGATAATGCACTGGATTTCTAAATCGAGGAAATGATGCAAGCCATTTTAAACCACTCATTACAGTAGAACCTGATGATTAGGATTGAACAAAGTACAGATTACACAACTGTTGATTAACAATGTAGCTACAGATATTGTAATGGGTTTTTCTTTGCAAAGAAACCTACAGAAGTATGCCCAAGGGAAGCACATGACACTTCAGGCATGTAGCCTACATTAAGTTCTATTTTAACTTGAACAGGTCCAGTGACATGCATCACACTCTACAGTAAAATGCAAGGAAACAAAAGCACGAGAAAAGCTTTTAGAGGAAACAGACTACCTTACGTCAAAGTGCCACAAGCAAAACCCTGTGAATTTAAATACTGCTATGAAGATAACAGCTTTGCTTAGAGGTCCTCGAGGCGATCTCAAAAACAATTCCCCGCTAAAACATCTGCAGAATAAAATCCAAATGGATTTGTTTAAAAAAAATAAAACATTGTGTAACTATCAAACACATATTTCCCTCATATCAAACTAGCAGAAAGAAGTGCCTCCCGATATGTTGTTTAGAAAAACTGCCATGTTCAGCTCAGGAAGCTGAGGCTGACAACTCTTCACCACTGAGTCTCTCATTGTCCCCAGAAGCAGCTCTGCACATTCCCAGGCCACGTTGATCATATGCAGCATGTGCCTGAATAATTCATTGGCATTCTTCACCTGGCAGGCTGGTTCACACTGCCCCATGAGAGGAAGAAGAACACAGCCTCTTCACTGCAGCTGACAGACAGACAGACAGAGTAGCCGGCTGGGACACAAGAGGTGTTCTTCCGTCCACGTTTTGACCTTGTTCAGCTGGAGTATCCTGCCACTGTCAGCAAACCACGACCCCGTGACATATCGACCAAACACAAATAATAGCGGTTCAATTTTCCCCCAGTTCTTTTGGAAAACTAAACCTGCTCCTGTCTACCGCATTGCAACACAAGACCATCGGATTTGATTCCCTCTGTAAGGCACAAACCTTGGCAAGCCACATCCCTGCAGGCAGGTTGGGTCATGACATGAATACTGATAAATAAATGGTCATTATTGTTGTTATAAGCCGATAAGAGATGTTAGCATTCAGCATAAAGACAATTGCATAAACCTAACACTCCCATTTGGGAATACTGTGCACAATGCTCATGAGCAAGTGGCGCGTACAGATCATAACAGAAGGCACTATGTTAACTAGAATTAGCTTACTCTCCTTAGCAAGCCCATTGACATTTTGCTTTTGCAGGAGGTGAATAAGCATTGTTTAGCACTGCGGACAGTTTGGCACGGCGAGCAACGTGTCAAATACGGAACACATCGGCTACATTATCGCTGTAAATAAAACTGTTTTACAATATAAAACAAGCTGGTTCAACGAGCTGTTCTCACATTTTACAGCAGGGAATTTCAGAGGGGGGGGGGGGGGGCAAAGTTGATGGCTGAAAGTCTTAAGGACTGCTACGTATGCTGTTGTTGTTGCCTCTGCCACCGAGCAGCCAAGAGGGGCTGTTGCAGTCTCGAGATTTATAAAAACCATACAAAAAAAACCCCGTGTACGATAAGCCCAAACCCGTGTTGTTTCCAGTTACGGAGGAAGCTGTTCGCATGGCCCATTTACCTGCTTTCCGTCGCATAGGTCTGTGTTGGCGGATAAGCTCCCGTTTAGCAGCCGTCTTCTCCACTTTCTTTACAACTTGACGTTAGCTAGCAAGTCGGCTAAAGTGAAACAGCCCCGCTGCTCTGGTTGTGTGTGTGTGTGTGTGTGTGTGTGTGTGTGTGTGTGTGTGTGTGTGTGTGTGTGCTACCCTGCGAAAAGAAAGGGAGAGGAAACAGGCTCCTCTGCTACGCAAACAGTGTCGTGTGTCTAAAAACCACTGCAGCGATGAAAAATGGCTTTCTTCGCAGTCTATTTCCTTTCGGCCATGTGTTTATGCTTATGAGTCCGGTGTAAAAGTTTTTTTTTTTTTTACTCGTTTTATTTTGGCGTTGACAGCGAGGACCAACCGGTGACGTCGACACGTACCCACCCCCCCCTCATGCACACGCCCCTGTAGGCAGAGGCTACACCCACGAGGAACAAAGGCCCCCCACAGCAATGACAATAGTAAAAAAAAAAAAAAAGAGAAGAAAGTGGACTCCTCCACTCAGCTCAATCACACATTAGCGTGTATAGATAGTAAGGTAAAGCTTGAGTTTACATTGTTATGTTATATGGGAGCCCATGTTCGTCTGTATAAAGGTGAGATGAAACCGTAACCTTGGTGATACCCGTTTGGAGCCATTAGTCATGAGATTAAAAAATAAACCATAAATATTACCAATTTAATATAGTCGTGATAATCAATATGTGATAACAAAAGGGTTTTTAAAGGCAGTCTTAAAACCCATTTATTCAGTCTGTAGTGTTTTATATCAATTCAAATCTTAACCGTATCGTCTTTTTTATCCTACTACAATTTTAAATATTTTCCTCTTATGTATTTATTTTAATATCTTGTTGCTTTTATGTGTCGTATTTTATTGTATTTTATTTTTATACATATATTTATTTTTTGAATTCTTATTGGTGTGCATTAGTCTCTCAATGGTTTTATCAATGATTTTATAAACTACTTTTCGTCAATAACTTTTCTGCACTCTTGTTAAGCACTTTGAACTGCAATTTAATTTGTCTGAAAGGTGCTATATAAATAAAGTTTGATTGATTGATTGATTGATTGATTGGTTGATAACAAGTCATGATAATGGAAAGTCATAATTGTATGATCATAATGTTATAAGTCAGAGGTTTAATATAATTGAAAGTAACTGGTGAGACTGATGTCAATAGGCCTATTATTTTTAGATGGAAAACCACATAGTATGCCTAATTCTGATTAAAAAAAAAACATGTATGTGATTTCTTTGATTAATTACACCAGGCATATTTTTGTCCACCTCCTTTCTAATTTTTGAATATAAATGGTCATCCTTCAGTTCAGGCTGAGAGAGGAGAAATCAGATAGCATGAAGAGATATTCATTATTTTTTCTGGGATTGTAATTTATGGAACTTATGGAACTGGATCTCACCAATCATATCTAAATAGGAGTTAGCATAACACACAGATGCCACTTAAGTCACCTATAGAATGTGGAATGCAGTGTGGGAGGAAATGGACACACCTGAACTCATGAGACACTTTGACACAGAGACAACAGACCAATCTTCCTTGAATGCAGCACTTGTCATAATGCTAAGAAAGTCGATGGGGGTCATTACAACCTTTAAATAAGTTGTTTTTATTCTGGTGTGTGTTGTTCTTAGTCATGTCTGACCTCTTTGTTCTTCTCAGTTCTGAGTCACTGAGAACAGTGATACGTTGAGTCAAGGTTGTCTGTCTGGTTCCAACACACACACACACACACACACACACACACACACACACACACACACACACACATGCACACACAAAGAGGAACAATTTTATCCCACTGAAACTAGCATTTATATAAATGTCTAGTTTTATTATTCATATTTTGTGCGTAGTGGAGAAGCTTGTTTGTGACACCAAGAGCTCAAATGGCCGGCTGTCCAAGGTTAAGATGATTACAATTCATTAGAAGACAGTGACAAAGACGGTGGATTAATAAAATGTTGTTCTGGGTCTAGCACTCAATGCAACATGATCAAAATTGGATTATGGTTCAATCCTATACTTGTTTTAAAAAAATGAACGATTTAATGTGAAAATTAGTTTTAAACAATTCATTCTGGTTTAGTAGAGAGGAAAGTTAGAAGTTAGAGTGTGAAAAGGCACAAAGAAATGCTTGAATTATATTTGTGTCGATTGAAGAAATGTGTCAAGACAGGATGAGTCTAATCCTGTCTCTGACAATGAAGAGCCTCACAGATTTACTGAATGTCAGCTGCCAATTAGAGCAGATCAGATGCCAATCATACATGCCAAAGTCACAGTGAACTAAGGGATTGAGGTGGAAATAATTCCCTGAAAATTGTAAATGGACTTGAGCTTGTATAGTGCTTTTCTAGTCTTCTGACTACCCAAAGTGTTTGAATGAAAGCAGGGACATACGTATATGTCATGCAGTATGATAAAGCAGGAGCACGGCTAAAAGAGGGAGGGATGTGCTGTCTCTTTGTTTTCCCTGTTGCATTAAATCTTCAAGTTGCAGGAATCTGTCAAGTTGTTTAATGTAAAACTAGCTTTCTTTTTAATGCTATTTCAGGAAAACAATCTTTGAAGATAATGTTATTGGCATATAGTTAAAACTTTGGTAAATACATGCATTCCCTTTCTTGCCTCGGGTTAGATTGGAAGATCAATATTGGATCATATAAAGTTGGAACCAGGAGATGGTTAGCCTAGCTTAGCAAAGCACAACGATAGTAAGCAGCTACTCTGATTCTATCTTCATGCTAGAAAATCCACTTAACAATGCATACAAAGCCAAAGCGTGAAAATGACTTGCAATGTTTAGAACTATTTCCTGTCAAGGCATGGTTACTTCTTGATTTCATTTGGTGTCATGTGATCAACAGGCAACCAGCAGACCAGTTTCGTAGATCATGTGGGTTTTTTTTTCCTTTCACAAAGCTGACTTATTGCACTTGTTGAACAGAGTTTGACTTTTTATTTTCTTCTATGAAAACACATGACTGGCTGGTTGTCAGTGAGAGGATACATGATTCTGGTACTGTCAAAGCAGCTTATCAAGTGGACTGGTCTGGAACAAGGGAGTGGATTCAGTGCAGCCAATAAAATGTGTGCAACAATGAAGAAAATGGTACAACATGGTTCAGGTTCAACGTGTTTGAACCCATGAGCGTCTGAAAATTGGATTGTTCACAAATATAACAACACCAATGAGAAGTGTGAACCAACCAGGTACTGGCAGGAGCTTGAACAGACATGAGAGTGGTGGTGTTCTAACTCTTGACATGTTTTTCCTTAAATGTCAAACATAAGAGTCCATCATATTGCGTCAATTTAACATGATAATAAATATTCTTGTACACTTGTTTTTTTACACTCTGGTTGAGTTCAGAAACTGAAGCAAATATTGACAGTTTTGCTTTGCAATTGGTGGTCGTCACTTGTGACCGAGTCTGAAATGGATTGGAATGAAAATACTTTACTTCTAGCTAATTGACTTTCAGGTAACAAAACAAACTAATAGAATCACAACAAATAGAACAAAAAAACAATCTCTGAAGCGTTCCAAAAGCTTTTGTTACCAAGTTGCTTTAATTAATTTGGTCAGACTCACTAAACACATTCTTAATTTACATTCTCAAGCATGAAAATTCCATGTCCATAAACACTAACTCTAATTAACCTGTAATGACGGTGATAATGAGAACAACAAGGACCACACGGTTTATTATATTAGATGGGTAATTTAATACAGCAGGCAACTTAATCTCATCGCATGCCAGAGGGCCTTTCTCATTAAGGTGCAAGACAAGACACAGGGCCAGCCACTGCAGGGCAGTAGGACATTTATGCAGGTCGACTTTGGGACAGTGCCATCTCTGTTTGTACTGTTTAAACGAAGCATAAAGTCTGTGTGATGTGGAATTTATTTTTTCAACCTTGAGGGCATATGCTGGAAGGAGAAAAGTGGCTGGCTTGTAGCCCAGGACAAAGAGGTATTTGGTTAAAGGTAGCCCTGCTGTTTATGTCCATATGCTGAGCAGTGCAGTAAAGTGATTAGATCTTTGTTGTGGTAAGGTTAACAGGTAAGTAGAAGGTGCAGTGAAGAACAAAACACCCTGTAGGGGTGAGGGTGATGTTCTTCTCTAGAAAAAAATAATAAAGTCACCCTTGTCAAAATCACACTTTTATTTATACACATTTCCAGTCAAAGCCTTAACCCAGAACAGCTTTCATTGATGTAGTTATCAATCATGAACTGGCACAGTCGGCCTCAAATCTAATCCATTTCTGAAAATGTTCATATATTGTGTATCCAAATGTATGAACCTGTAGAATGAATCAGAAACTATTCTCTGTTCCTTTAAGACACACAAAGTACTTGTGCGAAAACACAAGGCATGGACATTCTGTGTGACATAAACTTCAAACATTATCGCAGATTGGATAGTAAGCTAGACCGGGTGGAAGATGTTCCTGGATTCAGAGAGAAGTCCGAATCTGTCCTGCACTTTTGAATTGCGGGAGGTTTACCCCGCAGCAGCCAAAGTCAAACTTTATATCTTAGATAGAGTTGCATTCAGAAAGCGCATTGGTTCGTCCTCAGTTTCAGAGTTGAACAATATATTTGAAATGACCAACAATTTAGTTACTTGATTATCCAAGTACAGTATGTAAGCTCTGTAAGACGTCTGCTGTGGATAGCTTACTTTACTTTTCTTGGAGCTTCTGCGCCAATCTTAATTTTATTGAGCCATAAAGGGTTTTTGTTTGAAAGCTAACTGTCAGGTAAATAAGCCAACAGCAAATAAAATGTAGTAAAGACAATTGTCATTTAGGCCCCAGAGAGGTACAAGCAAACTTCAATATGTGTGGGAGTATACATTCTACAATCATAATCTTTATCTATAGTGTGTGGTTTTTTTAGGCTGGGTGTATTTCAATTTCACTGCTTCAGGACGGTAAATCTGAATTTAAAGGGGCTATGGTCTGTTCAATTAAATTACAGGTTGGCTAGCAATCAGAACAAAGCAAAACCTAAATAGGCTTTGAAAAACATAAGGACAAAAAAGAAGAAGTTATATTTCAGCTACAAATCATTTAGTAAAACTTAAATCACAACATCTTTACGTTCTATGTCTATGCCATAGAGTATATACGTAAAAAAAGCTTTTGTATGGGGCGCTGAACGGCATAGTCTAATGGTTATGTTTCACACACCATGTACACTGGCACTGGCTAGGTCTTCTTTGCAGCCGCTGTGGGTTCCAATCAGATTTTGCCCCCCCCCCTCCCAACATGTCCTGTCAAAAATGGCCTAAAAAAAAAAAAAAAATTTATATGAAAGCTGTTTTTCTTTGTCTCTGCACCATGAAGCTTGTGCAGTGAAAACATGAAAAGTTAAACAATCAAAGTCTTTGCTTCAGGGGAGGAACATTGGACACATGGGCCACAGAAGAGCAAACTGTCTGTTTGGACGCCATCATGATATAGAGCTCCAGACACACATGAAATGTCAACGGCTCTGCCCTCGGGTCAGAGGCTTTTGGAGCCTTGACTGGATCATTTTTCAGATAACCTATATAAAACACAATCAGGCACCAGGAGAAGGCCACAAGGATAATCAAATGATCTGAATAGAATACATATGATAGCAGTTTAAGAAGAGGAGAAGGGATTAAGATTTACTGAGAAGTGGGATGGATGGTATCTGTTCAAGGAGGGTCCGCATCCGTTTGAGAACAGGAGATAATCAGTAGAAGTCTCCATACTGAAATGTTGAATTTAACGTTTTTGCTGAATTAAACCCGAAACCATATTTTTCCCAATTTCAGATAATGGGACAAATACACACTCACTGTGAATTACATGCACACAATTATTCCTGTGTGCACATGCAAGAGTTAACACATGTGCCTTTTTGTCAGTGTGAGGTAATAATGCAACTCCTTTTTTCGTTTTGTTCTCCCTCTGCTCTTCATTTTATAAGGAAAGTTTGGATCTGTGTTCTTTTTATTAAACACCGGTAGTAATCCCAAGGAAACACTTGGCAAAATAAATGATTATGCTGCCATCTTAAGTCAATTACAGTAATTATTAACCTCCCCCGGGCCCTGTGAGTAATGTTGAACTAACAAAGGCTCAAAATATTTCATTATCCCAGGAGGAGACTAATAAGTACTTTATTGTCGGTAGTGAGTCCAAAACAGCTATTCTTCAAACAAATAAACAATCCATTTAAATCTGTCTTAAGTTTAATTGTTGTGTTACTGTTGATGGAAAAATATTGTGTGTATGTGTTCTGTGTTTGCAAGTACCACTTATATAATTATAAATTATATAATAATAAACATGGAGGGTTCATTTTCTGGAGAAAATGTGCGTGGTTGCTGCCAGCTTCTATTAATCAGAAGATGCATTGACAAATTTTTTTGGCACAAAGAGTAAGTCATTGTTGTTGATACATCCCCAGGCTACACCAACACATATTTTATCTTTGAGGTATTCAATTCAAGCCCTCTTCCTGCTCCATTAATTATTGTGTGTCCCCATGAGTGTCATTACAAGAAGATTAGATCAATAACTCACATAGAAACATAGAATGCGGAAAGTAAAACTTCTTCTAGACTATGACGTGTGAAACTTGATCTATAATCTTTGACCAAAGGGAGGGAGGCCACACCCATATTTATAGATTTGAACACCAATAGGCTGATAGGCACTATGATGGCAGGTGTGGTCAAATATTCAAATTGTCCCAAGGTGAAACACATCAATAATGATGATCATTAAAGATATATATATCTACTGTGTGTATATATATATATATATATATATATATATATATATATATATATATATATATATATATATATATATATTGGTATGGCCCCCTCCTTCAAAAATTCTCACCTGAAGAAGACCTCTGGTCGAAATGTTATTATTGTGATGAATTTAAACCTTTTGTGGCATTTGAGTAAGTGTGCAGGCCTATCTTCTTCCTCCCTTCACTAAGGGGGAATAAAAACAACCTAACCACACGTTCTAACAAAAATAGAAAAATAGAAAAGACATTACTTCTAAAATGTCCTTAACTTACAAAGAACAAATGAGAACATTTAGAAAATAATTTGAGAAATTGTAAGTGTAAAACATTACGTGAACAATTTATTTCCAAAATGGGCACTAGAAGTACAAGTTTTTTCCAGTTACTGTCAATGCCTTTAACAAAATCGTCTAACTGCTGAAAGAAGTGACTTTAAACACAAGTAGTGAACTGTAAACAGGTTCACCCTGTCACACAGGAAAGCTGTATTTGTGATGTAACTGATTTGACGTCCCTTTCGAATAACAAACCTCACAGTCCCAGAAACATTCAATTGGGAAATAATTGAAAAACAAAAGAACATTTATAATAATACAACATTTTTTTTGGTCCAGTGTTGAGAAGTGTTATTGAGCGAGAAAGAGCAATTTTCCGTCAATAGATTTTAATTCAGGGTAATTCTGATAATGAACACAAGATGGCATGATGGTAGATACTGTCTCCCAGTAACAGAAGAGGGCCCTGAGAGGCAGTCTGTTTGCCTTTCATCCTATGCCTGTTCGGTATACAAATCTAGGAAAGAAGAGATGAACAAGTGAGCAAATATGCTTCTTTTGTTGTTGTAAATCCCACCAGAGAGGAGAAATCTACTGCAAGTCTGAATTTGAGCATTTAGCTTTATGCCACATTGTGTAATATTGTTGCTACAAATGTAAAGCAGTTAGACTCCAACGGGTAGCAGAGCGGCCAATGCCAGGTCCCAGTATGTGTGTGGGGGTGTGTGTGTGGAGGCGTCACAGAGGGAGGGGTGGAGGGGTGCCATAAGTTTGTGTGATGCCATGCGCAATCTATTCCATTCGACACCCACACACAACTAAACTAAAAATGCAAAAGAGAAGGTTTTCAGAAGTAAACAGACGGACACACATTCATCTGCACCTGTCCTTATTTACCTACACAGGCACCTTCTGTCAGTATGAGTTGACCCCACTTGTCCTTCGTCCTGGGAAGTTTGACGAGCGCCATCAGTCGTGAAAAGCTGGTCCTCGTTTTTTTCTTGACATGTGAACAGCTGGGGTCTCCTGTGTTATGACTCCTGCTGCCACATCTGGTGAGTGTGTGTGCATGGGTGTGTTTTATGGCTGTATTTGACGAATGCTGCCACATCTGGGAGGCAGTCCAGCTGTCCGGCTCCTCACATGTCTTGGTGTCGTCCTGCAGACACTTAGCTGTCACTCCGGGTTACCTGAGGCCCACCTCACTGTTAGATGCGAGACACCTGCCACATCTGCCCCGTGTGTGTGTGTGTGTGGTTGTGTGTATGTGACAGATTAGAATGCTTATCAGAGCGTGCATGTATATGTGTGCAAGTGAGAATGTGTGTGTCTTAGTGCGTATGTGCTAGTGACACTTGGTACATGTATCTCCTCAGGGCTGAGGCTCCACTCTTCACACCTCTCAGTTAAAAACACATCCAGAAAGTCACACCAGGCACCATAAAACACTGTATGTGGGTCAACCACTCCGCTTCAGACGACAGATTTTGAAGCTAACCTTTCCAATATGCCTCCAACATGTTTAAAGGGGACAAAATAGGACCACAAAAATGTGGTTGAAGTTTATCTCTAAAGATATTATCAAATTAGTATCATGCAATAACTTTCACTAAAAGCAGCAATCTTTAAAAAAACAAAAAAAAACTATTATATCTAAACCCACTGAGCCTAATTCTCCCAATATTTCCCTCAAATAATTCATTTCAGGTTACATCTTTGTGCCGCAGTGCACAATCTCACAGAAACAGTACGTTCCGGATCTCCTTGTTCCAGTGCACTGCCAAATGTATTCTACTCTAAGTGAAATATTCAAAGTTTCAAACCCAGGGCTTAACTGTTTCATGGCTGCACTCGTGCACTGTAACTCCAAACAGAAAGCTATCTAAAAATATGTATTGTGCTTCATTTGAGACATGTTTCCATGGTTAAAGGCAATTATATTTAACCTCTGAAGTGAACTTAAAATATTGGAAAGGGCATGCATTTGTAGAGTTTGCAAGTGAGGAGGGTTATTTATTTTTGGTTTGAGTTTCTTTCAGTGTTTCCTGGAAAATGAAAGTGAGAAGGTGACCCTTTATTTATGATATCAGGGAGGTGCATTTACAAGAAAGAAAAACATCAAATTCTAAATTTGACTAATACATTTATTCATTTCATGAAGAGACTGTATACATGAATTATTTTGATGGGAAAAGCAAAGAAGACGCTTTACTACTTATTCCAAATTCACATTTTGTTTCCATCTGCCAAGCTACAAGTCATAAAAGTGAACATTGAAATACACCTCATGAAGTCTTAGTGGTTCAAACAACAACAACAATTACGCCTTTGTTTGACACACATTACCGTTTACATTCACTTAAATTGGCTGAATGCGACACCAGAGATGAACTGATGGGAACATGCTGCACACAGTTCTAAGTCCATTTTGTGATATGTGGAAGAGAAGCATTTCAATTGATCTATCAGTCAAAAGATTTTCTATCAGGGTTCAGAGAGAATGTAATTAATTGCGGGGATGGCCTTGGATTTTTCACAGAGTGGAACATAATGTTTGGCCCATCTCATCACCTTAATATTTTTTTTACCGTCCTTTAAACCTAATTTGATGATAAATTCCTGAATGAACAATTGTTTGCTTCTTTTTCAAAGGCAGCAACAACACGGTTACAGAGCCAAAAAGCAACTAATAAGACACACCACCAACTGAACATTTTTATATGTGACTATCATGGAAATTAATTACATTTTTTTCCTCAATTCCTCAAGCACTTTTCTCAAAAATATTTAAGCTCTCAGCACTGAAGAAGAATTACCTCAAACAACTTGTGCAAAAAACAAAAGTGTGTAAGTCACCAAAACCTTTAATACATTTATCTGAATCCCATGTTTGTTTCATTGAAATAATCCTAGCCGCCAAAATAAAATCCTTTTGACATTGTGTTTTAACCTCAGTGATCAACATGTTGAGATGTTTTGTCAGTTTTTTCATTTATGTTTATGGACATTGATTGGTTGATACCTTTATTTTGAACATGTAAAAAACAAAACATTAGCTGTACTTAAAATATGTAGAAAACAAATAAAAGAAATACACAACAAAAGAAAACAAAAAAGTCAAAGTCCTGCATTGGCTCTTACATTGTACATGCCTGAAAAGGAGTAGGAAGAAGTTAAGACATTTAATCCTACCGTTATATATGTAATATGCAAGGACCTTTAGATTTAAATGTAATGTTGGGCAAACCATTTTAAATTTAGCCTAAATGCTCACATCAACCAGAACAATACATTGAACTGAAAACCAGGTAGGCCTATTTAAACAGAACAGAAAACAACTTCAATTCTAACAATTTCATTGAAAACAATAGAAGGAAAAGAGTAAGAAGTAATAATTTAGAAAGAAAATAGACACTTTTTATTTTTTTATTTTTTATTTTTTATTTGTTCCGTCAAAAAAAAAAAAAAAAAAAAAATATATACAAATAAATAAATACTTTTTATTTACAAGAAAATGTTATTTCCAAGCCCTTAAAGGAACATGTGGGGTGTTGTAAAATGATGGACTAACCCAAGGGGACTTCTTTAAAGTCCAAATAAATTGCAAAAGAAGACATTATTATATTATATAAAGCGCAGTATTATCTCTGATCTTTCTGGCTCTTCCATTAGCTCTAAGTATGTGTCCCTCAATGTGTAAGAGGGAGATTGCACTACTGTATACACACTATTTTTGTGCCAGCGAGTGCATCTCTCTTATTCTGTCGACTCGCAGTGTTGCCAGTTCTGAACCTCAGGATCAGTGCAACATGCATCTCCCTCTAAGCACTCCTCCACTGAAGAATCTCCACTCTAATTAACTGAGATTACAGCAATTAGCAGACCATTAATCACACCCTTATTAGTTTAGCCAGGCAGAGAGAGGAGAAGAGTGAAGATCTGGATGGAAAGACCTAAAGTGCAATCAGATGGGAACGAGAGGAGGAGGAGAAGAGAAGCTAGAGGAAGAGAGAGGTTCTCCTGTTGGCACTGGAGCCGGCTGTGATTTCACACTGCCTTCTGTTTCACAAAGTGTAGCTTTAGGAGCAAAACAATGCCTCGCTGATTAATGCATGCCTGTGCTGTGCAGTGTGTGGTTAAACTTCCGTGGTGTGGTATTCAATGACTCTGCATGCAGACACACCTGCAGAGGAGATTCTACATGTGAAGGAGGAAGTGTAGATTTAGTGTTGAGTTCTAAAGACGACCGTATGTTAGTGTGTTTGTGTAAGTGTGTGAAAGTGAGTGGGTGGCAGAGTGTGAGTTTGGGCGTTTGGGCCGGCATGAGTACTGCTACGTCAAAGCATGGTGTGCATGTGTGCCTCAATGCTACTCGGTGCTACAGTATCAGGAAGTATAAATGTATCTGTATGTATGTGTGTCTGTATGTGTGTGAGAGAGAGATGGATAGAGAGAGCGACAGAGAGAGAGAGAGAGAGAGAGATAGCTAGCGATAGAGAGATAGAAAGAGAGAGAGAGAGGGATGGAAAGAAAGAGAGATAGAGAGAGAGAGAGAGCGAGAGAGCCATGGAGAAGAGGTGGTGTGTGTTAAGGAAAGGTTTGAGAGTGAAGCAACTTCAGACAATGAATTTCTTACTACACTTGATCTGATACTGCCTTCTCTTTATTATTCTCTCTATCTCTAGTTTACCCCCCCCCCCCCCCACACACACACACACCCCTCACCCCCACTCCCCCAAACTTGCCTCCCCTCGTCAGCAAGCAGGGTCAAATGTTATTCTCTCCTCGTTGTCACGGTTGCCAATCACCTCACTTTCTGTAGCAACTGTTTCCGAGGCAACAGAGGGATCCGGTTGCCAGGCACCAAGAGCAATGCATGTGATTGTTACTTATTTATTTAATTCTATCTTTATCTATTTGTTCATTCTAAATGTGTCTACACTCGCGCTCATGTGCGCGCCCTTCATGCACCAGAAATACACACACATGCAAACAAACACACGTGTACACACACGCACACACGCACGCACACACACACACACACACACACATACATGTTCAAAGACACATATTGTTATCACTGTTCCTGTCACACTCTTGCTATTGCTCTCACATGCACTCAGACATGAACTGGTGTCTATTTTTTCCTCGGCAAACACACACCATACACAGGCAATAAAACATACACACACACACACACACACACAACCACACAACCACACATACACTCCCTGACTGATATGACCCTGACGCTAACTAAATAACCCATCTGCATTTACCACAGGTGTGAAACGTGCGCATGGATGACAAACAGTGATTATCATAGCAATAAGGATCCAAATCTGAGCCATGCTCTCCTCCTGGCCTTCTGTTCCCTCCTCTCATCTGCCACGTCTCACATGAGCTGCACAGTGATAAAGAAAGGCCCTAATGAGCGGGATCTTAATGCACTGTGATTTTTCCTACAGCCCCCCCCCCCCCATCCATATCAATCCTTCTATACCTGCAGCATCCTTTCTCTCCATCCACCCATCAATCTTTCCATATAGTCTATGCAGTCCCTCCTGCTTGCATCGGGCCTTTTGTTTGTCTGGATAAATATAACACAGTAATTGTTATGGAGTGACCCATCGAGAGAGAAATTACCGCTATCACGCCGTGGTCAAATTCAAGGCACACTTATTCATTCAGAGTCTATTGTCTCTGTTTGCTTTAGTGCTGTTGTTATTACAGACAGTAGGAGAAGGGGCAGCTTGAAAGGCAGGATGGGGGGGGGGGGGGGGGGGGGGGGGGTTGGTCAAGGCAGAGGAAGAGAGGCTTCAGTTGACCATGGTGATTCTGACGAGGGGGGTTGTTTGATGTCATCTCCCTCACAGATGTTTCACGCTGGACTGTTCGTGGACCAATGTTTCAGTGCCTTCCTGTTGAGAGGCAGCTCGCTATGTTGTACAGATAAACACAAACGAGTCATTATGTTCATAACCGCTGGCTCCACAGAAAGTAAAGAATGAAGAAAAGAAGATCATTTGAATGTTGGACAGTTATACAGTTCATGTGATATACAGTGTAGGCAGTTCAATTGTGCCTCAACACACAATAAAATTGGAACAGATGTAAGAAATACTTCCCACATTAATGGACTATAGTCATGCAAGCAGAATGACACTCAGAATATCAAGATTGGTTTGTTTATATTCCAACAACTATCATGAACCCTACTAGTGTTGGTTTACCCTCTCCTTTTCCTTTAGCGTGACCTCCAGGTTAACGCTATTAGCTTAAAAAACATTTCCAAAACTGTTTTAAAAAATATTTTTTCTATGAAATTCATACGGTGGATAAACTTTGGTGAATTCGGGGATCCTGTAACATTTCCTGGTCTGTCATTAGTTGGTCCAAGGTGTTCTGTAAAATATCTCAACATACACTCCACTGTTATAAACACAATTAAGATTAAGATACTGTACATTCATGGTTCCCTCGACTTCTCCTCTATTTGCAGTCACGAGGTTAACATCTATTGTTCTGACTCCTAAGAACAGCTAAAAGCACAGGAAGAGGATGCATTACAGAAAATTGTCCAATATTTACAATGCCATTAAATATGAATATAATACTTTCTTTTTTAAATGGGAGGCTTTTATTTATCACCAACCAAATACTTTGTTGATCACTTTTTACATTAAATATCAGAAGTAACGTTTACAAAAAAGGAGCTGCTCACCTTCAACAAGCTGTAATGGGTATGTGCTTTCACTTTTCTTTTAAGGAAATCTGAACAATTGTTAATATTTATTTAAATGTAGTGTTTGTTAAATCTATTATATTACTTATTATTTGAACTTTCAGCTCATAATGTCTTATTTACAACAAGTAGGCAGGGAAATCAACTGCTGCATCTTTAATTGCAGTAAGGAAGAAGACAGAAAAAAATCTCACACACACACACACACACCCGCACACACACACACACACACACACACACACACACACACACACCCGCACACACACACACACACACACACACACACATGCACGCACACACGCACAGAGACAGTGGCACTGATGTGAGGGGAGTCTCTAGGGAGTGGCGTGGAGAATCCTCTTGGCTGGGTATTTCCAGGGTTTAGCACACAGACACAGTTTCTGTCAAAGGGCCTTTTACATGGATGAGCCCCAGCATCACATTCGCCAACTGTGAAATAGATGGATTTGAATAATCTTTTTACACCCCATTACAATAACACTAACATGATCCAATGCCCTGCAAATTATACTACAACGGGGAACTTTACAGATTTGACAACCCCACAAGACACAAGAGATAGAGTGAGATAATCATAACAAACAATGTGTGTTGTAATGCTATTCCTAAACAGTGACAAACCTAAAAAAAAAAAAACCACTTTATTTGTGTTTCGATCCAGCTCAAGTAGAACCCATTATCAATCTTTCATTTCAGTAAAAGTTGCAATACGACACGAAAAGAAACACTCCACTACATGTAGTAGTCCTGCATTCAAAACTGAAAGTACTGAAGGGTTGGAAATAAAGTTTTTCATCTCAAACAGAGGTGTTGTGATTTGAGTTGAATTTTTTTGCAATTTAAAACAAATCCATTATTATGTCTATATTTCACATTGTTATTGTATCAAATGTGTAACTATGTATCTCTAAGTGTGAAATAATATCCTATATGTTTCTTTTGACAAGAGATCCTTTTATTTTATTTTTTTACTTTATTGCGCAAGATATTATCAAAAAACTACATGGACTGATCATTAAGAGGAAAATATGTTTTCAGCTCAACATGGACTTATTGTATATCTTTTCTTATACACACAAAAGTCATGAAAAGTATTCGTATAAAGTTGTGTTTGCAGCACATTAGTATATAAGACCTATATTAACTCTCTTTTGGCTGATCAAATTATCAGGCTATCTAACTTTTGAATACTTCATTGTTCAGCAGCTGTGTTGTAACTCTTTTCTCTCTGCTCATCCTGGCTGAGCAGGTAGGGCATAGTGAGTTTTTAGAGCTTGATCTCTGCCTGTTGGCTGAAAATGAACCCATGAATCAAAGTAGACAAAGTATAACGAAATGCTATACACGTTAAATGAGTGTAATGGATTGTTAAATATGTTTTACACAGCATATTATATTTGAGCACCCACATTTTCCCTCATAATAATAGGGGCAAGCTCTTTTTTTTTTACATTCACTAAGATCACAGTAATCTGGTATGTATACATTTTTCAAGTTCACAAAATCCAATTACTCTACATATTGAACACCGGACATAAAATCATACTTGTACATTTGGGTTTGGGCCCTTTTTTCGATACGATTCTGAATCTACCCTTACTGTCAGATACATATAATGTACTTATGTTAAGTATTGTTTTTTTGTCATTGAAATTTAGTGGATCAGAAAAACACAGTATCAATATATGAAAAATATCTATGTAAATACAAGCACCATGGAAACTGCTGAACGCAATTATAGCCATTATATAAAGTTTCTTCCACCACTGAATCAGACAACTACTCCTCACTGATACTGAGCTCCTTTTGCTAACAGTTTGTCTTATTGTCCCCATCTCTAATATTCTGTCTCCTTTTCTTCCCGCCCCTTCTCCGGGCAGCTGAGAGTGGACTGAGAAATATGTCTGACTTTCTAAATTGTTTCTGCCTGTGCCCGTACCTGCCTGAAAGCCTGTTTGCCCGCCAGCCTGTCTGGATATTGAATTTGCTCTTTGACTGTGACCTTATACATGGCGAGCCACAGGAGCCAGTGCTACTGCTGGACCTACTGTCCTGTCGTGCAGAGTCATGTCTTTCTCCAAGCACCCTCCCCTTCCACAAAACCCTTAAAACAACCCCACCTTACCCCCCTTCCTGTATGTGCACTTATTGGATTCCCCTCTTCACCACTCACTCTGATAAGGGCATCTGTCAAGCGGATGAACAATCAGAGCTAAGAAGGTGTGTGATGCACGCTTGGAAGGGTCTTACTTCCTGCAGAGGCCAGGAGGATGCTGGGTAGAGATACCAAGCAAGTGTCAAGGCCACAAGCAGAACTTCGGTGTTACCTCCACCTGCACGGACGCTCCTCACATGAAGCTCCTGTCTGAGGGAGGGCGTATATCAAACTTTTTTTTTCTTGTTGTTGATGGTGATGGCTTCCGCTCAGCTACGCGTATTCTCAAGCAATAACATCGACATCTGTATTATCAACCCAAGAATACCCGTGGTCGAGACGGGAGCAAATGGTTACGCCACCTCACTCCACTCCACCTGCTCTCTCCTCTCTCTCTCTCTCTCTCTCTTACGCCCCCCCCCTTTCTTTCTGCTAGAGTCTTTGTGGCAGGAGAGAGATGGAGGGAAGGGTGGGAATTTGATAAGTGGCTGGAGCTGTCCAGGGTCCTGCAAAAGAAAAAAAAGAGAGGGAACTCAACTGGTTTCAGACTTGGTCAATAATTAAGGCTGTATTGTATTGAAAGAGCCTGCTGCAATTACAGTTGTTCCAGTAGGGTTTCCAGTAGCTGAAATTCCTCTGATATTGAATTAGATTTCACTACTTTGATTGATGAATACGCAATTTAATGCACCTATACATGATCATTTATTAGCTAACCTTTTATCACCTTGTTTCTTACATGCAATACAGTGTCCCAAATATATATGATCACAGCAACTACTAAATTCTGTTTAAGGCACACACAATTGAACAGTTGGTTTCATGTAAATTATTTTTTTGACAATTGCAAACAACAGTGTGATTCGAGCTAATGTTAAAACAAGCTAGCAAATTGTCAACAATCAGTATGTTTCTCCAAATATATGTTTTGTGGTCTTTCAGTCTTGTTTTTTTTTTTTTTTTTGCAGCGATTTTATTGCATAGACCAGTTTTCAAGTCTGAAGTTTGCTATCCGACCAGGAAGGAAATAATATTTCATGGAACATCTGCAGCTTCAACTTCTCAATGAATTTTTTTTTTTTTTTTTTATAGACCATGAATCCAAAAATAACCAGTTTAGGACAAAGTGTGAAAAATCACCCGGTCCTTACATTTGAGAGGCTGGAACATGAAAATACCTTTCAAATGTTTCCTTTCATTTGAATTAAAAAAGCAATTGAAAAGTAAATCACGTACAAAAAAAGTTTTTGAATACATTCAGTGGTCGATTGACAATTCGGTTAACTGGACAGTAAACTGTTTTAGCTTAACAAAAATATTTTCACTGGAGTTAGACTGCTGTCTGTGCATCCAGGTATTTTGTACATTAAGGTTCATTTTGGATTTGAGAGAGGGAAATACTTGATGAATACTTAACAGTCAATGAAGGAAAGGGCTTTAAATAATGTGTAACTTTTATCAGTCTAAATTCTTTAAGCCTGTTTTGTACAGTGTAGTGTTAACATCTCTTGTAAACTACAATACCATAATGAAAACTAGCGTTCCTTCCACTGTTGTAAATACTCTTTCCTCAGTATCTCTTTTGCAACACAAACTGTATCTGCAGTCAGCAGCAGGCAAGCAACACGAGCAAAAAGAAGAGAGAGAATGTGATGGACTGCTGAGCTTACATGAATAGTCATTTTGTCATCGCGCACTAGGCTGCAATAAAGTTTTGAGCTTTCATTTCTTCAACGCTTGGAACCCCTGACTGAGCGCGAGTAAGGAAGTGGAAGATGTGAGCTTTGCCACCCCTGTCCCTGTGTTTATCAGCGAGCACCACAGTCACACGCAGTACACATCTGAGGGAGTGAGGGCTGCCCCCGCAGTGCTGCCAGCCTGAGCCCCCATGCTGCACACATGAGAGAAGCCAGGAGAAAAGGAAGGAGAAAACGGAGCGAAAGGATAGAGAGGAGTAGGCAGTGAAACGGGGGAAGAAGAGGCAGACTCGGAGGCGGTGTGCGCATGTGTGTTTTAACATGTACGACAGGGATGAAAAAGAAGAAAAAGACATGCATTGTAGTAGGAAAAAGAAAAGGAGACGAGGAGAGGAATAAATAATAGAAGTTTCAGTTGAATGAGGAGGTGAGAGGAATAGTGTCTGATTTATATATAAAACAAGAAATGATAAATAGCAGGTGGGAAACAGAGAAAGAGAGAGAGGGGGTTGGGGTATCAGCTGGGTTCGGACTGTCATTCTACGACATGATTGGCTGTGTCAGGAAGAGATAAGCAGTCTTCACATCCCTCTGCCCTCACATCTTCAAGGCCCCGGAATCAAACGGTGGAGAACACCGCTGCACGCTCCTCTGCACTGAAAGAGACTACATGAAAGGAGTGATTCCTGCTATTATTCTAAACACCTCTGCATGTGAAATGCCACACTTTTTTTTTTCAACGAGATGGATGAAAATGCAGAGACAGAAAACGTTTGGATTGAGAACGTTCAGATTCTCTATATGAGGTTGTCGTTTGATAGTACTCATGTGGTCTTCTGAGGCCCTGAGATCTCAAATCCCTTTGTCTTAACAATGCTTCTTCCTCTTCCTCTTACCATAAGCTCTCACATTAGACTGCATTAGGGTGAGGGGGGGGGATGGAGCGAGGAAGAGCAACTCCCAGAGGTCTCAGGACCTGCAGGACTTAGGACTTAACATCTCCACATCAGCTGTCCTGATGGCCTGTCCAGCCGGTCTCCCTTGACTCAGTCATCCGTTTCCCATGTGTCAACTAAGAGAAATCCCCAAACTAATCCTTCACCCATTACTTTAAGCTCTGACACTCTTGTATATATCTGCAGGATTATGGAATAGGTAGGTATTATAAGGTATTACTAGGTATTAGTTTTAAGTAGCAGCATAAACCTTCATGTGTGATGACACAGAGGTCCAGTGAAAGTTTTAAACAGTCGTTCTATCGATACAAAGTGCTTTCTTGTAGCGATGGGACTTAGAGGATGATGTAAAATTCAGAGCACAAACCCTTTTATAAACCCACAGCTTGGAACCACACATCGAGGATTGATTGTGCAGATCTAAGAGTATTGGGATAAGAGTAAGTGTTGTAATGTTGAAGACCCTATGAGGATAGAATACACACACACACACACACACACACACACACACACACACACACACACACACACACACACACATTGCTTGTCTAAAACAGACAGACTGTCGGCGAAGCTACGCAGGCATCACCGGCAATCTCTAGTGTGCTCCCAAACAGCTCCCCACTATGCGCCGCATCAATTATTCAACATATTTATCTATGCAATTTGACGGCCTCTCCCCCTTAAAGCTCTGAACAAATTGCGGAAGCGGGCGGTTAATATCACTTCTGGGGTCTGTGGCTCAAATCAGTGTGCTACAAAAAACCCAGAGGCCAAGCACAAGAGGCTGTAAACAATCACTTGACAATCAGCACTTATTTCCTTTTCATCCGTCAGGTTGAATGTAGGCTGTGCACTCATGAAAACGCCTGCTCAGAGCCACTCATGCCGCGGATCGGGCGGCGGTGGCTCAGTGGTAGAGTTGGCCGTTTCGCGACCGGAAGGTCAGGGGTTCAATTTCCTCGCACCTGGCGTCACATGGAAGTTGAAGTGTCCTTGGGCAAGACACTGAACCCCCAGATTGCTCCTGATGCTGCTTCAGCACGGTGTGAATGTGTGTGAATGGGATTAGTTAATACTAATAAACACGTTACATTGCAGCCTCTGCCCTCAGTGTATGAATGTTATGTGAATGGGTGAATGTGACCTGCAGTGTAAGAAGAGTTCACAGAGAGTTACAAGCTCAAGTCCATTTTACCATATGAAGCAGGAAAAAGAGGTAAATGTGGACAAGAGACCTGTGGAGCTTCCACATCACTTAGATCTCCAAGCATCCCTTCCCCCCTGCTACAGATACACATCCCAATCTCCACTCATCCCTTTCTTCCTCTTCCTCTCCACCAAACCGGCATTTAGCATGACACACTCTGAGGAGCCTGGGTAGCCAATTATCAAACAGATGTCAATGTATGTGTTACAATACTAAGGGGAGCCCAATTACCACACAGATGTTTTGTTTTCCCTCTTCTTACTCCTTGTTTTTTTTTTCTCTCTCTTTTTACCCAGCATCCTCTCTGCCCAAGACCCTCTGAGGATGGTCCAGTCTCTCCCTTGCTTGCACCTCTCCCCCCCCAAAAAAAACATCATCCACCAGTCCCACCAACTGAAGTGCGCACATGTACTGTATAGACACAAGCGCACAAATGCAGCCTTTAGCGAGCCGAACGGAGAGCATGTGGATGTCAATCAAACCAGGGTGGGGAGAAGGAGGGGAGAGTGGAATGATTGGGGAGGGAGTAGGAGGGAAGGAATAATGTGTGTGTGTATTTGTGTGTGTGTGTGTGTGTGTGTGTGTGTGTGTGTGTGTGTGTGGTGTGGTAGTGGGTTACAGACTGAGCAGAGTGGGGCCACAGATCAGAACCAAGGACAGCTCCCAGTGGACAGATATGTGGCGCTTTCCTGCATTACTAAATGGAAGTCTCCCCTCTTTACACACACACACACGCACGCACACACACACGCACGCACAAACACGCACACACAGAGTACACACACACATGTATTGGTGCAAATAAAAAAAAAAAAACTTACACAAACAAATAGCTTGCCATCAAGACATTTGAGCACACACAAATGTATATACGGTATGTGCAATTTAGCAATCAACTATTTCCCCTCTGCATCCATCTCTACTAATGGATTCCCAAGGCTTCAACCAATCCTATTTTCTCATCCTCATCCTCTTCTCCTCTTTGCATCTCATCTTTCCTCCCTTATCCTCTTTGGAGGGGGAGGGGGGGAGGGGGGTGGTGGGGGGGGGGGGGGGGTGGGGGGGTAGAGAGCCTAAAACATAGAGAAAGAGCCCGCTCTGAGCCAAGCCCACATGAAACTGAGGAGATGGAACTTTATGTCTCTCTCTGCTGCTTGATCAATAGGAATTTAATGGACAAGGATTGAGTTCAGGGAGTTCATGCTTGCCAACGTGCCTGGGGGCTGAGCACACGCACGCTGAGAGGCAGGCAGGGAGGCTCTCTCTCTCTCTCTCTCTCTCTCTCTCTCACACACACACACACACGTACACTCACACACACACATTCAAATGTATGTTCCTACTCCATGCGCACACACAAGTCTGCTGCCACATGCTCTCACAAACACACACATAAGCTGCCAGAGGCCAGGGATTGAATTGCAAATGTTACAATCTAAATCAATTACGAGCTATAGGCAGAATTTCCTTTTGTTACTGAAAATGAACTAATCATTCACTGATTGTTGAAATGAGGGGTGGTTGTGTTTGTCTGGCAGTGGGGGGTGTCTATAGGAGAGATCTTGCATATTTCATTCAAGTGACCCGAAGCCAATCAATTGAAGAGCACATCACATTCTAAGAGCACTTGTGTGAGAGCAGCTCGTGGAGTTAAAGTGCAGTGTTTAGCCCACATGGATGCTGACAGAAACCAACAGGAGACTGCTGTGCAACATAAAAGAGAATGGTGGAAGGAGGCCTGAGAGCCCGAAGTACACATACATCCACTAATACACAAGCCTTTGTTTATTCTCAAAAAAACATTCAGTAGCCTAAAGCTCAAATGCACAATGAAACACTGCAATTACTCAATTTTCTCTTACAAGTATCAGCCTTATTCTAGTTTTCAAACACTTTTGATTTCTGTTGGAAAGGGAAATAAAGTCACTCACATCCGCAGTACAGTGCAGGCCGTTCACTGTGAAGGGAGGACGAGGGGGGAAGTGGTTGCAAATGTAAGCAACAAGCGGTGCCAAACTCTTTGATATCACTTTAGTCTGGCAGTGATTTAAAAAAAAAAAAGAAAGAAAGAAAAGAAAAGGAACGCTCCAGAGCAAGATGAAAAATACTATTCAAGGAAAGTCATGAATGAAGGAATGGAGAAAAAAAAGGTAACAAATAGAGTAAGAAGGCAAGCCACGACACGACTGTTCAATGCGACTCAAATACAGTGAGCGCTTTTTTTTTTCTCTCCTCTTCCTCCTCCTCTTCCTCCTCCTCCTCCTCCATTCGGTGCTCTCACAGAGCGGCGAGTCTTTATGGACGCTGGTCAAACATTTAAAGAAAGCCCACCTGACAGAGCTGACAGCTTTACATACAGCACTGTAGCCATATTGGCCACACATTTCTGCGGACTTCCAGTTCTTCGATAATTCTATTACACAGCATTTAAGTCCGACGGCAGCAGCAGCAGCAGCAGCAGCATCTCAGGGAAATGTATTCCATACTCACCCCTTTGTTGGAAGTCTGTCAATCCATCCTCTCGCGCTCAACTCGATGGTATTGGCAATATCTGGCAATCACACAAAGTGAGGGAGTGGGGGGGGGGGGGGGGGGGGGGGGGGCGCCCCCTTTCTAACTCTCTCCATTTCCCTTCATCTCACCACCCTTCTGAAGAAAAAAAAAAGCCTCACCCTGTTGGAAAAAAAATCAAGGTAAAAAGGAAAAAGATCCGAGACGCCGACACTCTACACCCTTTTTCCTCCCTTCAAATCCTGGAATCTCAAGCTCCGCTTCTGCCCTCTCTCTCTCTCTCTCTCTCTCTCTCTCTCTCTCTCCCTCTCTCCCTCTCCCCTATCCTCCCATTGTTGCGAAGCAAGCGTGGTCAAAGGGGCGCGGCGGAGGCGACTCAACGATCGAGTCTTCACAGAGGAGAAGCAGATTGAGGCTCACACATCACGATGATGGTGATGCACCCTGATCGGGATGTAGTGACAACCCGGATACTTGAGGACGTATCAGGTGCAAGTCTAATTATAATAATCAGTAATCATCAACGTAACAAGAATGTAAAATGACATGTGAATTTCAATGTAAAAACGTGTTGAATTGTAGTGACATGTATTTTTGTTTTATTGAACTATACTTTTAGCCTCAGCTTTCTCCTTTGTCACAATATTAGAAATCTATTGTGCTTTAATAAGCACATTAAACAATATTCTCTAACTAAGGCTTGGAAATTATTCAAATGTAACCTTCACCAAAGTGTTCAAATGATAAACCTGCACACTGGGAGAGACCCATTAGGCAGTGGCAGGCTGCCTGGAGAGCTCTGCTTTGGAGCCGTTTGCCCTGAACATGACCGCGTGGCGCATCAGGCTAATTAACTTTTCAAAATTACAGATAGTCCCGCATTAAAATTCTGTCATTAATTCTGGGCCCCGCCTCCTTTGCTTCAAAAAAATCACCATTGTGCTTAAAATTGGGCCCATCTAACGTATTTCTGTTCTCTTTAAAAACGGTGTTCTCCAGAAGCAGCAGCGGTAGCACATAATAGAAGCTGATGGGGCAGACGGTAAGTGAATTACCGCCTGATGCACAAGTAAAAGAAGTCTCACCACCAGCCCATTCAACAGCACAATCTGTGCATGTGTACTGTGGCCCACTGTGAGCGTTGCATTTCGCTAACATCAACTTCTCAGTGACTGGCTCTATATCCATCCTAATCCAATCCCACGGGATTTCCACCCGTTGAATTTCCACAGCGAGAGGACTGGCAGCTTCAGCAGGATCTCTGCTTCCCAAATCTCCCCAAACCTCGCCTTATCCGCCCAGGGATTACACAGCTCAGCTCCCTGGGTAGCAGGGGAAGTAGCTAAAGGTAGTATACTCCAGTAGTAGTAGTAGTAGTAGTAGTGGTATTGATGGCGGTGGTGTTGCTACATCATTGCATAATGGCTCAGTATAGCTGACTAGGTGGGCATATCGTGGGACTGCGCCACCATTCATCATAGTTTTATCATGTGTCAAATAGCATCAGGATGCAGGGTTTTACCAGGGCTGACACTGAATGTGGATTTACTTTATATCTTAGTGGGGTCGGGCAGAGGGAGTTCACACACACACACACACACACACAAACACATTTTTGACCATATATCACTCTGCGGCTTGTACAGCTGTAGTACAGTATTACATAATACTGCTGCATGCTGACTGTCAGTCATTCAACGGTTGCATTTCCTTACTTAATCCTTACATTAAATTTGATAAGCATCATAGGTAAGTCGCTCCCACATCATTCTGATGTCATTTTTTTTTTTAAACAATATGACTCCAACTGGGCCAGGAAAACATTAGAGTATGAGTTAGAAGAACAGACAGGGTAGTCCAAAGCCCTGTTCCTGTCCTGCTCTTGTCTGTTTGTCCATTACGTTGTCTAATTTCTCTTCTCTGAGTCTTTCCTCTGTCTCTCTCCCTCTTTTGCAGTCTGCTCAGATCCCTGTGGTATGAGCACATTTCTCATTCCCTCTCCTTCTCTCCCTCACCCTCGCTCCCTCAAGATTGCTGCTTTATTAAACAGACTCTCCCTATCTTTCATTTGCCGCTCTCCCCACCATGCTACCCACTCCCAGACTCTGTGTTTTTTATTTATTCTCTCTTTTGAGTCTGAACGCACACATCAAGTCGGCTTTGCATGCATCAATTGCTCAGCAGACATTTCTGTATAGACTTTCTAGCTCCGTCTTTACCCACCCTGTTCCCTTAAAACCAAAGGCGATAGCAGAAAGAGAGTCTTCTCATTTCTCTGCTCTAAATGTTCCATGCTCTCTTCACCCAACCTCATCCCTCTCTTTGTTCACTCTCTACATCTCTCCTGCCCTATGAGCTCCCTCCATCTCTCTCCCTCTGGCAGTGCTCCCTCCATCTCTTTCAGACCCAGGGCAGCTATATTTAGCGGCAGGTTAACTGCTCCTGTCAAAGGTCTGATTTGTATTCTCTGCATGCAAGTCTGACTCGGGCCTAGCAGCAACACAAACAAAAGGCCCTAGTTTGAATATGCACTGAGCCCACTGGCTTAGGAATCAAAGCCCTCTCTCTACCCTGCTGCCAGTGGCGCCACCTGCTATGGAAGGAAAGGGTTGATGATGAGGAGGAGGAGGAAGAGGAGGTGCTGGTGGTGGGAGGTGTGGGAGGGGGGGTATTGGTCATGGGGACTCAAAGTCAAGCTCAATTCAGTCCAGAGCCTGGCTCAATGGGCCCACTTGGCTGTGTTGCACCCCACTCTCTACGCGTAATGTTTGAGTAAGAGACGGGAGTAAGGGAAGGGTCGTACCCCTGTACCTCTCTCTCCGCAGGACAAACATATGGGATGGCAGGAGGGACATATAGAACAGGAAAAAAAAAACCCACACAGGACAGGAGATGAATGGAAAATAGAAATCTTCCTTTTACTCAAAGTCTGCCCGAGGCACAAGTGACAGGAGTGATCAGAGTGAAAGGCACCTACATTACAGGCTACTGTACATAGGAGGACACATGGGGAGTCCATACAGTTGAGCTGTAGGAGAGGTGTGATGCACCCCACTGCTTTCGACTCGCTTCTCCTGCCTGGTCTCATCTGGCCCAATGGCAGGCTGCGGGTTACAGACTGAAATGAGACCCAGCTACATCAAGATATACAAGGCCAGGCCAAGCGGGGACTCTACCTCACCCTTCTGTTTAAAAGTACAGCGACAGAATGTGGCAAAGTTTGTTAATACCAGGATCAAGTAAAGTAGAAACGGAAAAAGGACAATGCCACAAGGTTTACACCTCTTGCTTCTAATGCTCATGATGTGTAAAATCTTCCTTAATGGCGCTGTTGTGAAATGTTTTGGTGTAAAAAGGGCTGCAGCCACTCTTACTGTGAGCTCCACATTTCCCGGATACAGTAGTAATAGCAGCCTCAACAGAGTGTTACGCCCCCCCCCCCCCCCCCCCCCCCCCTCCTATTTAGAGTTAATATGCCTGTCAAGGTTATTAGGTTATGATGATACCATAGCAGATTTTTCTATTGATCCTCTTTGAATATTTTAAACAACAGGTGCTTGATATTTAAGAGAGGTAGACAAAAGCAGGCTTTTCATTTCTAGCCTGCGACTGTTGATTTGAATGAAAACAACAGCTGTAGCTGGTTAATTAAATAAGCGTGCTCAGTAAGTTGGTTTAAATCCCAGAGTTCTATCAGAGTTTACATTTTTTATTTGGATGGTTTGAAAAAATAACAGATTTTATAAGTTAACATGGTTCAACCTCATGCATGTGGAAGTAGAATACAAAGTTGGCCTGATGCTATAGGAAAGGGTATTTCTGAACTGTCAAGATGTTATGGAAAAACTTGGTTTAAGAGTGTGTGGCTTGTTGGATCAAATTTGATTATAAGAAAGAGCTCTTTCACTATCCATAAAGCTATGGCTCTATTCAGCAGGTAACAATTTACACATGTGTTTTTCAGTATATCTATATATAGAGGTTTCCAGTATATCGAAACCTGAGTCACTTAGACCAGCTGACATAAACTTGATCATCAGTCAATTGAGTAAATTTGGGCAATCAATTGAGGAATTCATTTTCACCTTAACTGTTAATTCCATTGCAACACAGTAAAAAAAAAAAAAAAGTCAGAGTTTTGTGGCCATGTGGTTGGTAAATATTTTGAATGCAAACAGTGACAGTTGGTGTCCAGTCTGGTCAGTGTGGTACTGATGGAGCCAAACACTGTCAGCAAACATGACCAGTTTGCAATATTCAAAAGGGGGCTTATCCAATCAAAACCAGTCCACACACATAACTGGTTTTAAATTGTATGAAACATCCCAGTGGTGTGAAGAAATGGTTTGAAAATTGGCAGGGCACAGACATGAATACAATGAATACATTTTTTCTTATTGGCAGCAGTATATTTCAATATTGTTTCAAATGAGCTGAGGTACACTTTGTCTGTTCCATCTAATGCAGGTAGATGAATTACCGTCTAAATGAATCAAGATTGTCTCTCCCTTCAAACAGTGAAAGATCATTTTTTCTTTCTAAATATAGTGTATGACAGAATGTTTCAAATTAATTGTATGGTTAGAAAAGCACCGGGAGCTCTGGGGTTGTTGTTGTTTCAATCAAGAATCAACACTCAACTGCATTTAATACAGATTATGTTGTGAATTTTGGCGCAGACATGTAGTTTCAAGAAAAAACTGGGGATCTTTATCTGGACAAAAAAAAGGATTGTAGGGCAAAAAGATAAGAGGTTTATGAGTGAGGGTTCGTTCTTTTCACCTCACTCAGCATGCCCGCCCTAAATCCCCTACAGACAATCCAGAATGCTGCGGCACGAATACTCACCAGGTCAAACAAACGGTCTCACATCACTCCCATACTGAAATCTTTGCACCGGCTTCCCATGGCATAAAGGATTAAGTTTAAAATTCTCGCCCTCACTTTTTAGATCCTCTCACAGTCAGGCCCCAGAATATTTGGCAGAACTCATTCACCCATTACTCACCAACCTGTTCAGTAAGGCCCGACACACTACACCTGCTGTCTGGGCAACAGACACGTTTTAAGACTTGTGGTGATCGTGCTTTTGAAGCCATAGCACCGAACCGCTGGAGTTCTCTTTCTAAAGCTTTACTGACTCTATTGAGTCTTTAAAAAGTAAAAAAAAAACTACATGTTTAGACAGACTTGGTAAATTACTGGATAATTCTTGTTCACCCAGTCTATGGACCTAGAGAACATGCATTAATGATGTCAGAGTGGGGCTGCTACACAGGGAGCACGCAGAGCTGTTGGGGGTTCAGTGCCTTGGTCAAGGGCACAACGGCAACACTTTGGAAGTGACCTGCCAAGTGTTGGGGTGTAGTAAAGTGCCTGTGCAGTTTTGGTTACAGAATACAGTCCATCAACAGGCTCTTGTGCTACATTCAATTTAACTGTTGTTTGCTTCATTTCATACCGAAGGACTTGAAAGGGCTATACATTGTCAATGAAATAAGAAGACCAATAGACCTTGAACCAATGATTTGCAAAAAAACAAACAAAGAAAAACATATGGTGATTAAAAACCCAAGTAATTATATTAAGATGACTTCAAATTAAATCAAAAAGAAAATGTGAAATATAAAATACAATACATAAAATGTAGTTATAATGCAAATTCTAAATAAACTAAATTATTTTTTACTGGAGTGCTGACTGTTAAACTACATTCATCCATCATCCTTCAGATAAATAACAGGCCACACCTCTCTGAATCTGGAGAAGCACGTAGTGAGAGCCCACTGTATCAATCTTTACAGCACTCTGCAGATGTTTCACTACCATGTTAGAAATGTCCGCTTGTCTCCCCTCTGCTCAGCCCTTGCCTCCTGTCTTTCTGTCTGTCAGTCAAAAGGCTGAAATGCACAGCCGAGCCTGCAACCATAAACTTGGAGCTTCCCCATTTGTAGCTGTCTTTATCAGACTGGGAGATGTTTGAGATGTTTGTTGATATTTACTTCTACTCTGCTTTTCTATCCTGGCTGTCCAGCTTTTGACTGGTGGCTCCCAGCTGCCTGTAAAACTGAACTGTTTCTCAGGCCAGGTCAGACAATAAGAATGTCTGTCAGTCCATCAATCCTTTAGTCAGTGACTGAGACGGTTCTGTTGTGAGAGAAAAAAACATGGCGAGAGAAGGCTACATGTACACACAATGCTTCTTGGACCACTAGAATATATTTGTATTATATGTATTTATCATGATAAAGAGGATGAAGTAGTGCAAATATGACAGCTGCAGTGCAGTTAAACAGTCACAGAGTCAACAGTGCTTTGTCTTGACTGTATTTACACCCAGCAGCCTGGACTCCTTTCAATGGCTCACTCAAGGGGAATGTGCTTATTGTCTATTATCTTGCTGTGTGTCCATGTGTTTATGTGTGTGTGAAAGAGGTCCTGGTCCTGTCATCAGTAAGATTTACTTCAGCAGCATCAGTGATGGCAGGCAGGCAGGGGTTACAAGGAATAGAAGCTCAGCGCAGTCCCCCAGGTCCTAATGTGAACGTGTGCAAGAGTGTGCATGTGTGTGTGCGTGTGTGTGTGTGTGTGTGTGTGTGTGTGTGTGTGTGTGTGTGTGTGTGTGTGTGTGTGTGTGTGTGTGTGTGTGTGTGTGTGTGTGTGTGTGTGTGTGTGTGTGTGTATGTGTGTGTGTGTGTGTTTTTTCAGGTCAGCACCTCGCCCACAGCTCTCTGATGATGTTTACGCCTGATGATGTCATTGTATCGATCAGCAGGGAGGCTGTTGTGGGGTTTGGTGTCAGTGTCTGGAGAGAGATGAAGAGAGAGGAAGGGAGGGTGGGGTTGATGGGGTAAGGTGGAGAGAAATAAGCTAAGAAAAACATAGATAGATAGATAGATAGATAGATAGATACTCAGTCAGCCTGATTTCAGTGGGTGGGTTGTTCCAGCAAGTTTTAATTTAAAGGTTCAAACTTAAAACTTCACCAATTTATTTGGCAATTCATTAATTAATTTTTCTTGCGACAAATTAGAGAGGAGAAGATCGTTTATACTTTTCTTTATTAAATATGTGGCAACATCTAGAATGCCTTCATCAAAGCAGTAATCAGTAGGGGGAAGCTTGCCTGACTCTGCCTGAAGGTAAAAATCTCCCTACACCAGCAAACATGCCGTAATTTATTCAAAATAAAAAACTGAAAAAAACATTTGATTATTATTTATGCACCTTTACTCTCTATTTAAGGTGGAGACAGTAGCAATTTTCGGTGCAGCTTTTAAACACAACATTTAAACTGGGTCCCTCATTCTGGGCTTATAGCCATCAGAAGTGCATACTCACTGCAGGATGTAACTACACTGCAAGCTACTGCACAATAGCACATGCTAACCATCGGTGTTTGGCACCTGCCTGTCCAACAGAAAGCAAACACAAGGTTCACCCTCGTTTTTTACCGAGCTTTATCCGCTTGTCTTTTAGCCTCACTATGATTATACTGTATTTTCTCGTCTTTGCCGCTACGTACCAGTCCATCATATTCGCCGGTTTGTATTGTGTCCGATTGCTGAATTTTATACACTCTTGCAGTTTTTCTCAGTCGCTTTGGTACATTTCTCGAATCATCCTCGACATTTGCAAAACTGTAAGTGCATTTCTCAAAACAATTGGTACGAATAGCAAAACACCATGGATTACCTGCAAAAGCCAGTCTCTTGCTCAAAATCCTTAGTTCATCTCTTAAAAGTAAATATCTGTGGCCATGAACATGTCAGTGCCACCAGAATGACAAGTCCTTGTGTTGCTGTGTACGGATAAGACAGTCAAATTGCTTAGTCATGTTGTCAATATAACAGTACTCTGGAGGGGTGTTCTGATATAAACTACGGCTAAAGTTCTGACGACAGTTATTGTAAATTGTAAGTTACACCTTAGTGTATGTGGGAGATTGATTGCAAGAGACTGGACAAGATTCACATTTACGCTTTTACTGTTTGTACTGTCATTTGTTGACAGACCATGTCATTGCGATACAGAAAGGAAAAGACAGCACTGCACAGCACAAAGAAAAAAACAAAAGTAGAAATGTGAACGTAGGACAAGCTCCTTAGGGAAAACTGTACATGCAGTGCTGTAGGAATTACAGTGCAGTCTTCCTACACCTCCTGACGTTCCTGTCTGTTGGGCCACAAATTCTCATCCACATCACCACGAATATCTTCTCTTGCGATGCAGCGCGGAAAGAATCTTTTAGAGTGTCTTATCCAGCCTCTGCGGGCATCTGCTGTGATGTCATCACACGCTGCAGCCATGGCAGCCAGAAGGGTCGTCTGTGTATGTGGCTGGCGATCATATACTTTCCATCTACCATGCTGAGAAATATTCCTCAATGGGGTTAAGGAATGGAGAGTAGGGGGAGAGGAAGTCCATCAGCATCCTTTTTGTGGGTCGCAAACCATTGCCTGATAATGTTGGAGCGATGGAGATTCACCTGGGAGCAATTTACCAATTCAGGACAGGTTTAGAAAAAAAGTCTAATGGAAATGTATCGAAATATGCCTGACATATTATGACAACTTGTTCAACCATTTTGCATGTAAAGACTTATGCGATGAACTAATGCCTAAACGTTATGGGGGGTGAGACTATTCAACAGAGACCCATTATAATACATTTTGATCAACATGACATAAGCCATTGATAATGTAGGAAACAGCAGAGAATTGTACATAATCACTTGCATGGATGTACCAAAGCATTTGCAACTTGTTCAAAGAAATGAGAAACTGCTTTTTTGATGTGCACAAGTGACACAATGATGTGAAGATTGAACAAGTAGTTTTGAGAATTTCAATTCTGATCTGAGAAATGTACCAAAGCGACTGAGAAAAACTGTAAACTCACCTGCTTGCTTGCATACCAGCTGCCCGCCCAGAGACAAGGCAAGGTCCAGAAGTGGTGACTGAGTGTTAAATACTTTTTTATAGGTCTATATAATTGTTTTTTAGGAAAAAGTTACTGACTCTGCCTTTAAACAAGGATAAAGGATAAAACTAGATAGCTCTTGTTTTTGCTCTTTATGCTAAGAAAGGCTAACCTAAGGCAGTCTGGTGCTTAAATTGTTCCGACATCAAGAGCTGACACCTTCAATGAAAGTTTTTATACCTGACTAAAATGCTTAGGTTCCATTTTTCTGCAGAAATAGATAGTACTTAAGATAAAGTACACATGATGATATGTCATTGACATTCCTGTTTTTAATCAGGTACTTTGTTTTGACCAATAACGAGATGACAAGAGCGATACTGAGCTTGTCAAAAAGCTGTCATCTGTTAGCCTAGCTTGGCAAGATCGGCTAAAGCAGGTTAACTGTTATTGTACAGTGAATGATTGGCAGGAATCCAAAGCTTTTTTTAAACAAATCATTTCACACCATTTTGTCTGAAGAAACCATTTTACTTTTGATTCGGTAAATTTAACTGATAAAATGTGTATTACTTCTCGTTTTTTCAAAGTAGATCTGGTTATCTCTGGACTGAGCCAGACTTGATCTGCACTTGTTCCACTTATTTTACTACAGTAACAGGCTACTGGCTGTGGCTTCATATCTCAAGGGAAGAAGGACAGATATATAAATGTCACAAAAACACTAGTAGAAATTGAATAAGGGTATTTGCCAAATTGACAAACCGTTTTTGTTCCAAGACTTTTAAAACTCACACACACTTTGTAGTATTCCTACATTTATATTTGTATTGAGTCATTTCATAACTTATGTTGTTTCATGACACTTTACAAAACGAGCATGTCTAGACATACACTCTTTACTATATTATAAGACCTAACATTAATCCACCATGAGCAAAGCACTTGGCAACATTCAGCAATGTCACATTGACGAGACATCTGTCCTTTAAAGAGCAGAAACCTTCAGCAGAACCAGACTCATTGTGAACAGCCATCTGCTGCGAGTTGGGCTTGGAGAGTGGGATAGAGGCAGAGACAGAAAGAGACAGACGGAATCTAAAAAGCTCAGTACGATACAGAATAAAGTAGCATACAGCGAGTCAAAAAAAAAAAAGAATTGTATAGAACAGGAAGCAGTCTGTGTCAACAGAAATGTAGACAAAATTGAAGTTTTTATCCAAGAAACGTGTCCAGGGTTGACTCACATGGGGACAAAAACATTTTAAAAAATGGGAAAAGTCTGAAACATTTTGTCCAGCATGGCTTACATGATGACAAAACAACTTTTCATTTTGGAGGTGATGACCAATTTACTTACACCACAACTTCATTTTGAAACAAGAATAAAATGTTTTGGTTGAATTATTTATATATAGATATATTTTTTGTATTGGGTAAGGATTCCAAAGCTTATACTGTCAGCTTCGACCATCATTTAAACCCTCTTCAACATGTCAGTCACATTAAAAGTATCATAAACTCTCACGAGATATTCATGTAAACACTGACTGCAGTCACCATACAGAACAGCATGTATAGCGCTATCATCCTGCTGATAATGACTTTAATGAACATCCTCCTGTGGGATTGTGGGATTTTATGTCAAGTGGGCAAAATCATAAAATATACAGTGGGTTGTTTTTATGGATTTGTGTCCTCTGGGTTTCCCTCAGATGCCTCGGCGTAGCCCACCACCTCCATCACGTTGACAGTCAGTCAGTGGGCTGAGCTGGCTGCCTCGATGCTGTATTGTGTAGGCTCGTATATACAGTACAGCAGTTGCTGCATTAAGGCTTGCATGCTCTGCTCTGCTATACTGAGGAAGATGTGAGAGAAAAAAAGGTCTTTTTCCTTCACCTCCTCCTGCACTATCGCTCACTATCTGCTTCCTGGAACCTGCCCGTGGAATTGGATTTAGAGTCTGTCTGTTGTGCCTGGCTTTTCTCAACCCTCTCTGCCTGTCTCTGCTCTGCTCCGTGGCACTCCACTTCCCTCTTTACTGCCCTCCTTGGCTCGTCTCTGCATTCTAATTGGGCGATAATGTAGCCAGTGTGGTCCACGACCACAACACTACATGACAGTGCAACAACAATAGTGCTCCTCAGACAGGAGCACTACTAACTGTGTATTGAGCGACTGTTGCTGTGTGTGTGTACATCTCTTTACATATTGTTCTGTGTGCGTGTGATACCAATGTCTGGTGGTACAGTTTCTGTTTGTGTTTAGATAACAGGGCCGAAAGAGGGAGCTGGGTTGGGGGATGGAGAGATAGACAGTTCATTGTTTACCTTCATCGATTGCAGTCCCTATTCCTTTCCATTTCTGCTGCTCTCATTCCTATCTTTTCTACGACATGCATTCAATTTGATTCCTCCATCCCTGCATCCATCCATCCCCTCTCTACAAATCCTCCTTTACACCTGACCCTCTGCGTATTATCACTGCGCCCATTGCCCTATGCTGCTCCCCCTGCATCTGTTCGGCATGTTCAGCTGGGGGAGCGTGGAGCCGGCCACGTAATGGCTGTAGAAACGTAATAATCACATTACAGCTGCAATCTGGGTGGGGAGGGGTCAGGGAGGGTGAAAGAAGAGAGGCAGGGGTGGGGGGCTGTAAGAAGGGTGAGAGTCGGTGGGGGTCTAAGGGGTAGGTGCTGAGAAGGAGGGAGGGGGGTAGAGGGGTAGGGGGAGGGGCAGGTGCATCACTAATGGCTTTTTAAAAAGGTTACAGCATGTCGCTCCCTCTTCATAATGGGGCCCTGGCTGTGCTGGAAATGCAATTTCCGGGAAAGATAATGCAAGTAGTGAAGGGCTGTGTAAAGGAAGGGTGGGGGGGGGGGGGGGGGCACTGAAGTCGGGGGGGTAGGAAGGGAGGATGGGCCGGCAGTGTGTACCTTGTGCTTATGTTCAAGTAAAAGAGAAAGAGAGGAGAGAATTTAGATGGAGATAAGTGGAGAAGGAAGAGGAGGAAGCAGGGTTGAGAGTGAAGGCATGAAAAACCTTGATGGGTGGAGGAGGTGTTTATGTGTTTGTGGGGGATTTAGAGATTTTAAAAAGCAAGGTAGAGGTGAAGGGAGTGCAGATTGTAAGTTGGGGGGAGATTGCACGTGTAAGCGTATCAATAGTTAATGAAGACATTATCTGTGGACACTGCAACCGTGTATCTAAACAAACGTTATCCTTCAACCCTTCAACATCCTGCATGCTTGGTTGAAGCCAAGAATACTAATTAACCTCGCTTCACCGCCAGATATGAGTCTCAACTTTGCCTGATTGAATATTGCTGCTTTGCAATGGGTATCTGTAATTGCTCGTCATGTTAGTGGGACGATTTAAGTGTATACATTATGTTCCTGTCGCTGCTGCACACTTTAACACTGCGGTAATACTTTCAATTTATTTCACACCCTGTGCACATAACACAAAATCAATATCTCGCGGTTATGTGTAATTTCATTGAGTCAGCCTGAAGTTCTGCCTGAACAATTATAATTTAAGTAAATTAATATTGAGCTGACATCTGGTATCCCTGTGTGTCAGTGTTAGAAGTGTTTGTTTGTCAGGGCATTGTTTTTTTTTTTTACACAAGAGTAAGAGGCAGATTGGTAAAGAGCTGAAAAAGCTTTGTAGCTCACATTCTATACAAATTCAATACAAGCACACACTCACACAAAAACAAAAACACACAAGGTCTCCTACCTCCCCTCAGTCTCTCTCTATCCAATCATGACTCATCCTGCTTGTCTCTCCTCCACTTAACCACAATGATGACATGTGCAACTCCCTCAATGGAGCGCCTCAGCTGACTGTGCCTCACCTCCAGCCTGTCAGGGGAAACTGATGCCCCCGAGCACGCACCTCCTGCTTTTACAAAAACATCCTCTATCCCAGCAGAAAGAGGAAAACACAGAGTAGGATGGAATTTCAGATTCGAGATGGAATGCCCCATTGCATGGTTGCATGGTTGTTATAGATTTTATGTTGTGCCTCTTTCTGCTCTCCTCCTCACCTGCCACCCACCTGCTTACACTGGTAAATGGTAAATGGACTTGAGCTTATATGGCACTTTTCTAGTCTTCAGACTACTCAAAGTGCTTTTACACTGCATGTCACACCCACCCATTCACACACTGATGGTAGTGGTCGCTATGTAGTATCATCCATCAGAAGTAAGTAATCCCATTCATACACCACTACTGAAGCAGTGGGAGAAATTCCGGGTTAAGCGTCTTGCCCAAGGACTCATCAGACATGTTGCCCAGCTGGGGATCGAACCCTTGGCTTTCCGGTTTAGAGGCGACGACTCTACCAACTGAGCAACAGCCGCCCCTAAATTTGACAACAAATTAAGAGTCCTTGATGCTACCGCTATTACTCAAACATATGGCTACCTATCTGGAGTCTCAACTAACGTTTTAAGCAGCACGTTCAGAAAGCACATGAAAATGACAGAGGGTTAAACATGCAATACAATAAGTCTATATGAAACAATCAGCTGGGAACATTCATACGAGAGCATTGTTCCTCTGCTATGTTAGCTATGAGACGGTTGTGTATTGGAGCAGTGAAGGCCTGTGAATTGTATGTCCTGCTATACACTGCTGTATAAATAAATTGAACAAACGTTTTTGAAATTATTTAAGCAACACAACTTTCTCCATCAATTATACCTAACCTGTATTAGGTTTATTTCACCAGTGTCCATATCAAGCATTGAAAAACACTGGTAGTTATTGTAATAAAAAAAATCTTAGTTTACACTATAACTTTGGTAGATCTTCAATTGAAATTGAAATTCTCTGTAATTTTTCTGACCCCATGATTTTTTAGACCGAGGTAGACCCAACATAAACTCACTCATTCAAATGTGAGAAACATCAAGTGTGATCTTTTTACAGCTTCCAGCAGGATCAGAGGGTTGGAAATATAATAGATAGTGAAAATATGGAGTGAATTATTTCCAGGTAAATCAACGTAGTTCATGAATATAATTTTCAGATTCCAAGTCTTGGTCATGGTTCCAAAATATGCAACCTCATTTTTTTTTCTCTTCAACGATAGACCCTAAAAACTTTTTATTTGAATATTTAACTTCTAATTTTCACAATCTCTATATTATTTTGTGTAACCTTTCTACATTCTACATACCCTTTTTTACTTTGTTCATTGTCATTTAACGGGGATTTTTCATGTCACTACATGCTGCCTTCTACTCAATATGCACATTGATGTACAATGTGACGTTAGATGACATATTTTTGCTGGTATTCTCTAGTCCCTGTTCTCCGTTTCTTCTTTAACTTTCACCTCCATCCACAGTCTGTAAAACCACTGCGTAGCTATTAAAGCATTTACTCAAACTCATCACGTTTAACTTTAAAATCAAATGAGCATGCTGTTCAAAATTAAAATAACCTAGAATTACCTAAAATTAAAAAATTGGCATGCGGAGAAGAACACAGTGGAATTAAAATTCCCAGCAAACTAACTGAGGGAGTAGTGCTGCCCACACTAATGAGGCCTGTATGGGCAGGAAAAAAGAGGCAGATAGACGCTGCAGGTGGGATTCACCAAGGAAACAGCGTCATCCTTTGAACCTCTCTGACTGGGATTTTTGGTGGTCGTTTAGATGCAGTCAAGCCGAGATTTTTTTAAAGGAATTGCAGGTGCATCTCTCGAAAGTCTGGAGAATCGAGGCTGCAATTAGTGTCAGCTGCACTGTAAGGTTTCTTTGATCAGCTTTTCAGAGTAATTCATTAACTCAGAAAGTGTTCTCTGTGTTTAAGGAGAGATAATTTATTAAGATAAGGGACAAACCTACTGCATGAAGAGACAGGGATTCTTTCCTTTATCTGGACATAAAGAAAATGGATGTCATTATATATCATGGGTGAACACAGGTGCAAATTTTGACATGAACTATTGTGATGGTTCCTTTCATTTCAGGACACAGTTTCTCCACATGTAAGATGTCTGAAAAGATGAATCATTGGTTCAAATTGTCTGTCTGTAGCCTCATCAAAACATATAGGAGTACATGTTTATGATGTATATTGCCATCTTGTGGATTTCACTTGCACATGCACAGACTCTAGAGAGTCATTCAAATATTTCCTTTATTATATAGGAGTATATTGGAGACCCAGGAGAGAAAGTGAACAGTGCTCTTTAAGTGGCCGGCAGAAGCCGGTCTGTAGGGACTTGGGTTGGGAACCGGAGGGTTGCCGGTTCAAGTCCTGGCACGGACTAAGTCAGGAAATTGGCCTGGTAGATGGAGAGGTGACAGTCCACTTCCTGAGCACTGCCGAGGTGCCCTTAAGCAAGGTACTAAAGACACCACCCCAAAAACTGCTCTGGAGCGCTCGCTGTGGGCAGCCCCCTCACTCTGACACCTCTCAATAAATGCATGTCCAAAGGATCTTGTGCATGTGTGTATTTCGGCCTATGTGTTCATGTTCATTAAAAAATGTAAAGTATAAATTATAATTATTATTAAAATTATTATATTATAACATACATTTAATTTGATTAAGTACAACTAAAGTCTTTTTACACTATGGATCATTTATGGTTACATGCATTCTAGCCTTTCTAAAAAGTAATCAGCTGAGATATTGAAGTCTTCCTATATTCTGAAAAAAGGCAGAGGAGATACAGTACAATCACACCATGTCAAGTGAGCTAAAAAAATCCCCCAAACAGTCCACAGGCTGAGAAAAATGCAAAAAATATCTTTCTTTTTAATAAGACACGAGTGGTCAAAACAACTGTGAGCACCTATTGTTTTGACAACCAATGTCTTAATTAAAGAGTCTCATTTTGCATTGCTCTCATCCTGGGGACTTTTTTGTGGCTTTTTAGCCTATTTAGATTGGTGCGCTGGTATCTCCCCTGCCATCTGTTTAAATTTTCATCTAATACCGACACATCCAATCCAGTAACTTTTTTATGCCCTGGGTAGGCGCAGTTTTACAGCAACCTGACATAGTTCCTGTATATTCTTACATGATGCATCATTGTTGAGATTCACGGTTTGGTAGTTTGGTAGGTAAGAACACATGATGGCAGTACTGAGCCTAACAGCATGGGTTATGTGTAACTTTGAGGTGGGTAAGGACGTACGAAAAGTACCTTCTTTTTTTGATTGTTTTAAGGGTCATCCTGTAGGACGGTTGCAGACCGCACATAATGTGAGAAGAACTGAAGGATGTCTGAGAAGAATCATGATGACGTCATCATCAAGTCTGTTTTTGGACCTTGATCCATTCAAGTTACTTAAAGGAAGGGCATCTTGACCTCTACAACATCAGTTATGAATTTTTTTCAAATCCTTCCAAAGTCATCCAACACAAGGTGAGAAACCTAACACTGAATCACTTGAGCACATTTTACTCAAATGACAAAACAGACATTTTTGGAATGGAATATACTCTAAAATCTGTACAGTTTTTCTCAATTGCTTTGACACATCTCGGAAAACACTTTTCAGGTTCTCTGCACTAACGATGCATTTCTCAGGACAGCTCATGTGTAAAACACAACAGTTCAATGTATAAGTCATTGGCACCAGAAATACATGTATCAGAATGACATTGGACTCTGCATGTCCTGTCTGAGTCATTCGTATCCTGTTTCCAAATAGTTCTAATACCCAATGTTTACACTACTGATTAAATGCTGAACAAGACAGATATTTTTCTGAGGTGAATTACCATTTTTCATATGAAAACAGCGAGTTTTCACACTAAACTTTGTAAAACAGAACACAACTTGATTTCAATATATGTTATGGGGATATGTGTATTGTGTTCTGTGAAAGCAACCTTACTACTCTACTTTTGAGATTAACAGTATACATGTATCAAAATTAAACAAATAGTAACAGAAATATCTTAAAAACTAACCTGAAAACATTTTTTAAATCCCTTAGGTATGGTTCATGCTTAAAATTCACTGGATCATATCACTAATATACCATGGGACATTGAGCATGTTTCCATAAGCAGATTTGGTGACGCATCATTTCAAAGGGTCCAGAATGCTGAATAAGAAAATAGAAGCAAATACGTTTTGATAGATCCACCTGTGCTCTGTTTGGGAAAAAAAGACCCAGTGCTTGTAAAATCTCCTCTCCACATAACCGCAAACAGAAAGACACAGCATAACACAAACACACGTACTGTATCACTTGTGTGAATAAACACACTGGTGCACAGAAACACTAGCACTCACACACACACACACACACACACACACACACACACACACACACACACACACACACACACACACACACACACACACACACACACACACACACACCAGATCACTGAGAATATGGTAACAAAACAAATAGTACTGATGTCATATTTACTCATATCTATTTAATGTTCTCATCACAAGTCATTACAAAACAGGGTTTGTTGCAAAAGGATCAAAGGAAACGTGTCTCTCCCCAAGAGTTACAGATCTGAATAAGTGATGCTTTTTTCTTCCCATGTCAGTCAACTGCAGCAAAATCGTACTTTAGGTAAGTCCAGATTCTACAGGGAAAGAAAATATGTGCTTCTTGATGACTGTTAGGTCAGAGGAGAAGATAAAGTGACCTGAAGAAAGTCTGTCTCTGTCTAAGGTTTTTTTTTATTTATTTCGATGTTATCATTGATGAATTTCTTGTAAAAAAAAAAAAAAACATAAAAAAAAAAGTTGCAACAATGAACACTAATTTAGTCTCTGAGTTTGTAAGCTTTGTTTTTAACTTTTTAGGTTTCACTGGCTTGAAAATACAATTTTTCCATTTTAATTACCTTAAATAATGTTATTTTAAGGCATTACTGCTTCATGAGAACACAAATGACTGGAAAGCAATGAGGAACAAAGGGATGTCATGTAGCAAAGGTTTCTGAGTCTGACTCAAATTCACAACTTTGCAGTTTACGTGATGTTTGTTCCCTGGCCCTCTGAGCCACCAGAAGGTCACAGTTTTTATGACTTTTCAAAGAGTGTCACCAAGTGCGAGATGCACTTGATTACACTCAAGATGTAAATCTCTACTTCATCCTTCACACATAAGACATAAGACATGTTGTAATCCAGCATATATTTATGGGGTTATGCTGCACATAAAACCCTCGCTAATACATGGTCAAAGCTAGGTTAGGCTAAAACCAAAATAAGGATTATTTTTTATTTGCGGGCACACGCTATTAAGAAGATCTTCAACATCCCTTCAGTTTTCATTACTCCTTACATTAGCTCATGCAGCCAAATATACAGTAAGAGTCAATGCAGCAACAAAAAGAAACATCACCAAATTTATCATTAATATGACAGAATTAGTAATTGGTTGGTGGAAAAAAGACAAAGACAGTGATATATCAAACCCATTTTAAGTGGTCATGGCAGAGAGTTACCCATTAACCCCATACCTATACTAATAATAATTGACTTTGGGGACTACTTGTGTAAGACAGCACAAAGCTCCACATATTATTATTTTAAATGACTGCTGGATCAACTTATGTCTCAGGCGACTGGGGGCTAAAATAGTTATCAGTGTAACATGTGTTTGTTTTGGTGAATTTATGATTGATGTTATGTTCCATTTCAATGCTAACCTCAATAGAAGGAAACTATGAATAAGCAGGTCAACCAAAGTCAGCTAACAGGGCGCCAACACTGCGGAGCATTTGGCAGCTGTCCTAGAGACATTCATGTTCTACAGTTTTTTTTTCTGGCAGATGGTAAAAAAAAAGCAGCAGCGCTTACACAGGAGTAAATATGTATCAGGTGACCAGTAACACAACTCCACTGTGCTTTTTGATTACACTGGGCTTTTACGTTTGGTCCAATCACAAGTGGACAGTCTTAAAACATGAGCTGGCCTGGGACCCATTTGTAAACACTCGTCTGGCAGTTTGAAGACTACTGTGTCCGGGGCCATACCGAGGGCCCACCCACAATATCCAGGGGAGCAATCAGGCCTGAGATAACTGATTCATTCAGCATTCTTCATTAGTTTAATACGTATATACTGTGTCATTAGAAAAAAAAATGTGTTCAATATTTTATGTCGTTCCCTGCATATGCAAATGTACTGTAATAACAACCTTGTATATAACAAGGCAAATCAAGAACCCCCATTCAATTCTCATAAGGGACAGTGATGATTCCTTACAATGTCAACAGGGCATTAGGTGAATTTTCATTGACTAAGTAAAAATATTGTTTCTCTGTCCTAATTTGCATATAGAGTTCAGAATTGAGTCACATTTTATCACCAGGTGTGAAGGGCTGGATTTAACACTGGTCACCAGTAAACAGATCATCCAGAATGCATCTAACAAGTAGCTTTATGCTACAAGTTAGCCGGGAACCGTGTAGTACAAAAAGAAAAAGAAAAAAAGAGGTTCCTTCTTCGTATGTTTCTTTATATTGTAAAGTTTCTTTGGACAAAAAGATTGTTGCTTATTGGAAAAAAAGGTGGGAAAACTGCATTGATGATGTAATTTATTTTATTTTATTTTGGTTTCGTTTTCAATTTTCAAGTTAGTTCAGTCAAGTTCAGTTTTCAAGTTAGCCGCAGCATCATGAGGAATGCAGGTCAATGTCCGGTCCCCAGCTATTTTGCTGCTCAGACGTTACCTAACATATAAGTCCCTGCTCGATCATGTTGTTTTTGTTAGCTTACCTTGAACCAGCTTCGTTGGTACCTCAGCCGGCTGTGTGAGCGTGAATGTATGCGACAACAAAGGAGGAAAGAAGTGATTCAAATCCATATTTTATGCTTATTTGTGAGTTCCAAACAGAATTGACTTTACGTTTATAATCCAACGAACACACAGCATGTCAGAGAGAAACTACGAGTAAATAACTCTAACCGTGGTCCAGCAGACATGAAGTTTGACTCAAAGAATGAGCCTTCTGTTTTTATTCCCGGACAGGTCCAGTGTTTTGGAGTGATTCAGCACCGTCATAAACACTGTTCATCATAATAAATACAAGGTGTAAACATCACAAGCTGAATAAAAAAGAAAATTATGTACAATAGCATACAAACAGGTTTTAACAACAAGGTCAGGGGATAAAGATGTGTTTGCATGTGCTTTTAAAATGTTTAAATGGCATGTGCTCTTTAAAAAACTGTCTTTATTTTTGTGTGCATGTTTCTCTGTGTGCGTGGATGTGTGTGTGTATCGTCCAGCAGAGGGAAACATTTCACAGCACAGTGATGGTATAAAAGGCGAGGCACCAATGCCACAGAGACGAGAGCTAATTAGAGAGTGTAAAAAGATGAGGAGACGGGAGAATACAAACTGTGAATTTACGGGAGTGTGCAAATCAAAGTTAGCAAAACTGTCACGCCACACTGAGCGCTTATGGCAACCATACTTGTATGTACATTTGAATAAATAAATCTATTGATAAAATGTGGGAAAAAAAGAATAATCACAATAATTACACAACTCAGGCGGCCTTTAGCAAATCTTCCTAAGATTCTGAGAGAAGATCCAGTTCACGGTTTTTAATATCTAAATTTGAAAGAAATATCAAAACAAAACAAATAAATAGCCTGTTGGCATCACAGAAATGATTTGCATGACAGCTTCTCATCTCAAAAGAACACAAAAAAAAAACAAATATTTGCGATGCAGGTGATGATTTGGCTCACTGTTGTGCCACCTGCAGTTTGAAGCTTGGCTTTGTCTTATCAAATCTGTTTGTATTTCACATCAGTTTGTTTTTTTTTGGCAACAACCACCTGAAAGAGAAAAAAAGAAGAAGAAAGCAAATTGAAGATGTCAGTACTTTTATCCTGTTTGCTTTTGTCTGGGGTGTCCGCCGAGAGATCCGAGATGAATTATTTGATCCGAGTAAACTTCATGTGGAGCTGACTCGGGAACTGCTACTCAGATTCCAGGGTGTGTGTGTGTGTGTGTGTGTGTGTGTGTGTGTGTGTGCTGGTTAGTGTGTGAGGATGTGTTCTATGGCTACAGTCACTTTCAGGGACGGAAATAAAAACTTATGAACAGGTTTATTGGGGATTGCATCTGAACAAATGGGGACAATGGTTGTGTCCGCAGTTGGCAAGCTAACTATTGGGGTCATTAAATTAAGGGTCAGGTTGAGGGGCTGCTTAGTTTAAGAATAGGATTAGGGTTAGGTTATGGCCAGAAAAAGTTATGGTTAGGGTAACGAAAGTCCCCAGGTTATAAATGTAAGACTAAGAAAATACTCCAGATGTGTATAAACATGTTTGTGTGTTTGTGCATGTTCGTGTGTTTGTGCATATGGCTTGCTAAAAGGAGGTTTCTACAGATAAATCTCGGCAGTACAGGGATCCTCAAGCTGGACCTTTTTTTTGGTCCATCCTGGCACACTCCTAATATCAAAGCTGTGCGCTTGGAGTCTAACAGGAAGTTCATTGTCATTTTTTTAGTTTTCCACACTTGCCTTCTTCAGAAAAAAGAAAACTTAATTCCAGCGTTGTAAAAAAAAAAAAAAAAGTAGGACATTCTCAGTGGTCATTGTTCCCATGATTGAGTTTATACCAAAAAAAGGAACAGCAAAGTCTTTAGTTATAATTTACAAAAACCAAAAGATATAGATGTACCTGACTCTGTACCAAATGCTCAGCTCTTTGCTGAGTGTCTCGGAAACAGAAAGTCTTTGAAGAGTTTGCCTATCGGTTCCCCGGGGGTTTAGAGGGCAACAGGGAGGGGTGTGTTTGTTTGTTAGGGGAAGTCTAGACCTGCGTGGAATAGGAGCGATGCAGAGTTGCGTACCGCCCGGCCGGATGGGCCGCACAGTGAGGCGAGTGCTGCTCCGGCTGGTCTAAACTTCGCTGGAAATTGAGCGAGACGGTATGATGACATCGGGGGTGGTGGGGAACCGATAGGGCTGATGGTCATGTGATCTCGGTGAACGAAGATCTCCGCGGAGTCTGCAGGGGAAAGAGAGGAGTGAGAAAGAGAGAGGACGGGGCAGAGAGAAGGCGAGGTAGAGAAAAAAAAGTGAAGAAAAGAATAATCAAGAGCAATGCACGGGGGATGAGGGTTTTGGAAAGAGAAGAATAAACAGATGCAAAGAGCAAAAAACAGAAATAAGGCTACAGATGATGGGGGTGGTGAAAAGGGGCAATGGCAGGCAGAACAGAGATTTAAAATTGGTTAGAATGGTTGATAGGCGTTGTAAGGTGGGGCGGTGGAGGAGAGTGCAGGGTGCTGGAGGGGAGTGAGGGACAAGGGAGCAGATTGAGAGGAAAGGTGGGAGACAGAGGAAAAGAGGCAGTCAGGTGAGGGTTAGTGACAGTGACAGACCACAGAGGACACAGACAATATTTACTTGGATGAGGACTAGTGCTACACTGCTGCACCCCTTAGACAATATCTTAAATGTTACATTATTCATTTCTCATCAAGTCATATAGCTTCCCTCCAATCGGGCCAATTGCATTATATTAATTCTGAATGGCACATCACATCCAAAGTGTGTCAGCCAAACTGCTGACTCACCTCTTCTGGTAATACACTGACTATTGATGAGTGCCTTGTGAAAAAAAAACATTGAAATATCTGAATTACCCCTTTAAATATAGGCATCTTACAAACCCACATTAAGGCATGCCAGGTACCCTGAGTTTGAAGGTTGACTGCCATGATGCATATTATGTTTAGCAATATGCATTAGCAGGAAAAATGACTATTCATGTAAGACAAAAAACACCATGGACGCCGCCCTTAATAATTGATTCAACTTGTGAATAAGAAAAAAAGAGATTCCAGTCGCTTCAGGTAAGATTGAAAGAAACGTGTGCGACATCCGATATTGTGTCTTTGTTCTGCTTTTCAGATTTGCAATCTAAGTAATCTAAGTTCTGATTTTAAAAAAAGTCTGTGGAGGTACCTCACCCGAACCCAAGTATGGTTACCCCAGTAACATGTTTCCTTTTCCACCACTGTCTCAAAAAGATAATTAACTCCTTAAAACCCCCCCAAAAAAGAAAGAAACACTAAAGCCTAGGCATACAGTATAGCCCCTCTTTCCAAAGCTAATATTGACATTCGAATGTCTCATCTATTAGAGAGTTTAAGGGTTTATTTGGATGTTTTGGTGAGGACTGGTGGGGCAGGGGACTTTGGAGCATGCAGGTTTGAGGGTTTTCTTCTCTTTGGGAAGAATGAGGATTCAGGTAAGAGACAAGGGGTGTGTATCTCAGCCCCTCTTTTGTGAGTGCAGCCGTGCCTCACACCCACCCCCGCCCCTTACCTGAGGGCCACTTAACTTTTCGAGTGGACTCTCCACACAGGGCATTGTCACCATTGGCATGCCCAACATGGACTCCGGGCGCTGGGGTCGAAGTGGAAGAGGACTCGGCTGCAACTGCTTAAAGTTGTTGATCACACAAGTCACCTGGAGATACAGAGAAGGACAGGAGTGGGAAGTAAGCAGAAAGAAAGAAAGCTATGAGGAGAATCGACCCACCTGCCATATGGTGGTTAGCCACTGATAGCTTAGCAACCATAACCATAAGTCAGGCCTGAATTTCTGTAACTGTTTTTGCCAAATGAATTGTCCAAACTGGTATCTGAAATGTTTGGCAGGTTGTGTTTTCAATTTAGCCTCTTTAGATCTAAAAACATGTCTGCAGGCATGTGAGCTGAAAACTTTATCAGAAGGTGTGGCCTGGCAATATTAGCACAATTATTTGTAGTTTAAACTATTTGGTGTAAAAAAATACATTTTAAAAATACCTTCTGGACTAAATAGAGTTTGGATTGACAAACCGCTTTTTAAGGGAAGCTCTAACCAACTGTATGGAAAGGTTTTTTTGTTTTTTTTTATTTGGAGGTATAGCCTTCATTCCTTATTTCTTTCTATCCTATATCATCTCACCAAAAACACTGCGATGGACCCCCCGGTGAAGAATCCCGCCAGGACATCGGCCCAGTGGTTGCGATACTCAGCCACTCTGACCACACCTACCAGCAGGGCCAGACAGAGCAGGGTAAGGCTGATGGTGGGCTTGGTCAGCCGTGTGCCTTTCGTCTTAAACACCAGAGTGACGTACATCTGCGGAGAGGAACACAAGAGGGCACGCACAGTAGGGTACAACAAACATGGGAAGCAACACAAAACACCAAAACATGTACAGTATGCATTATTGAAAACAGTGCTATGAGTAGAAAACACTTCCCTCCTCTGAAAAGCCGGATAAAGGTACCAAGACTGAAAATCATCTCAACAAAGAAGGTGCACACTTATTATGGGTGCAAGCAGAAGACCCAGAAATGTGCCTGCAGCCTACAAAAAGTTGGACTGTTGAAACACAACTTGAAGGTCTGATGCCCATGACAGTTCATAACTTTCTGTGAAGTACATGTAGGAATATTTTCAACCACTGACTCGGCCTGGATTAAAGTTCGAGGGAGAATGTGTTGGGCTTGATTATTATTTGTGAGACCCCAATTTGTCCCCCATGTCGCAGGATTTAAAAATTGATGGTCAACTCCTGTGCATAGATATCAAGCTACAGTACAGGAGGTTGGTTTGCTGGTAATCTAAGATAAGATGAAAAACTTTAAGCCGGATTGCAGATTGTTTGGCTATAAGCAAAGGTAACAAGATCTTACATTTGGGCAAGAAAGTAAGAAAACGGTTTTCGAAAAAAAAATCAGACTAGTGCCAACCCCCCTACACCTGTCGTGGTTGCTTGGTAACCTCACGGCTGCAAGACTCCTGGCTATTCCTGCACATGTGACCAATATGAAAAAAGAGTAATTGTTGTTTTCTGTACAGGTTGATTGAAGCCAAGCAAACCTGCTGCTTTAACACTACGTGACGTCAGACAACTTCCAGTATGCTCAAACCTACCACTGTATACAGTGCGCTGTAGACACTGAGTGCTGCGTCCTTGGACGGGAAGGATTTACGTGCAGACATGACAACCAGCGGGTTTCCTGTGCAGGCCCGGCGCTCTGCAATGTACTGCATGGTGGACTGGCAGCCCAGTGCTGTGTAGTTTGGTCGGCAGGCAGACAGAAAGTGAGGTGTCTGGTTTCCCGTTACCACCTGGCCGGCATTGGCAAAGATGGTAGTGGTGAAAAGGCCAAAGGCATAGACACCTGGAGACACATGTAAGGGACAGTAAAATAACAGAGATAATAAAGGGAAAACACAGTTAAAGACATATCAGAATAAGAAGAAAAAGTATTTTTATTTCTAACAGAGAGCAATATTAAAAACTGTAAAAGCACTGTGAGATTTAACAGGTGATGGTTTCTTTTAGGTGATATAGTTTTTACATCCCAGAATAGCTCCAACACATAATTATCAGCCGAAGTGTAAAGTTGCAACAAAGGCCCGCTTCTCAGCTGATTCAGCTCAACATGCAGAATGATCAACTACTAAATATTCACAAGTGACTTCCTGCCGGATCCTGAACATCTTACCACATAGCTTATATCTCACTTTTATCATCCAATTAATAGCCACACGTAACAGCTCTGCTTAACAAACCTCTGAAGTGAAGCGGGAATAGTTCATTTCAACCTCCTCCCTTGTGTTACTTTACTGGTTGTTATTCTGTCTCCCTCGCTGCCTGACAAAAAATTCCCTTTCACAGGCCTTTGAAGAGTGGCTGTGTAATACAAAACAGCATACTCACCTAGGAAGCGTATTATGCGTCTCAGCAGGGGGTTGAAGTAGCAGCAGTCTGCAGTGACGATGGTCTTCTCCTGGGTTCCCTCTGCCTTGAAGAAGAACGCACACAGCTCTCCCACAAGAATCTGTGACCCCGAAAACACAGAACATGATGTTTAGTCAAAAACATTCTTTAAGTATGTATATTTTGAAACATCTGCTACTCTATATAACTACTACCATTAGTATTTTGGTTTCTCCCACTAACCACTGTAAGCATCACTTGTATGTATAGATAAAAGATCAGAGTCAGACACAACATTGCAAATAAAATGCTGGATAATCACAACAATTTGCACACGTATAAAGGAACTGCAGTCACAAAAGGTAAAATTAGTTGATATGTAAATCAAAGGTTACATTAGCTCATGCTTAACAAGTGTCCTTCCAACATTTTCTGTCTAATTCTTTGGAAGAAAAGCCAACCAGAAACCAGAAAATGAAGCTGTGTTTCTGCAGGAGTACTTGTTGTTTTTTTCGTCTTGTAATTAAAATAAAATTTATCGAAAATACATCACAAATCCATTCAAGTTTTCAAAAGATGATAAAAGTACAGCGCGTGTAGGAATAAATAGGTTTCACTTAGACTAATGTAGGACAATTATCCAATTCTCTAGAGGCAGTTCTCAACGCCATCTAAAACAAGATCACACATTTTACAAGTCAACGTAGAGCAGTTGTTCCCAACTGTTTTTTTTGGCTTGTGACCCAACTTGTGACTTCACAAACACCAGGCAACCCTAGAAATCCAAAACACATATTTGTTTTCAATCATGTAATACTTTTTCAACTGTGTTGCAAGTAAACATTCATTTGAGACCACATTTAGGCTTTGTCGTGTATATTAATGTGGACAGAGGAAAAAAGGCTGGGATGAGATTTCTACTTAATGGATGACAGACAGAGAATCTGCATGTTTCATCTTTTGACATTTGCTATGACCCGCAGCCTGTGTTCAATATATTTGAATAAACAATATATATTTTTACTGATCATTAAATACAAATTTCAGGTGACCCCATTTGAATTCCATGGGACACCACACAGGGTTAGGACCCAAAGGTTGGGAGAGCCTGACATAGGGAATGATTTGAACATGATGATAAAAAACAGTGAAGATCATCTGTGCAACAACTGATTCTGAACCATTATTACATTTTTAGTTAGGTGTGCCCTTCTACTGGCCATACTAGTTACTACAGGAGAAAGGGTGGATTCAGGTGACACAGTATAAAGATAGGTGAAGTGTATTTAGAGTGGCTTATAATAAAACAAATAGTCACCTTCTGTTGAGGTATGGACTACAGAACAATACTGTAACTGAAAACCACTTTGTGAGTTTTCATGAAACTGCTGGCTTATTTCTCTTTCAAAATCAACACAAAGCCTGGAGAGGCTTTAACAAGAACATAAGAACATTGAAAAATATTTGTCCTGATACTGAACGTATTTGTAGGCACTGTTTACTTTACATTTTCTTCACTACATTTTTCTCCAAACTTTCAGCTGCATTTGTTCTCCATTTCATCCACAAGCCATTTCTTTGTTGTTCAAAAAAAGCATTTTGCAAATGCTAACAGCAAAACCAACATAAACATGCACACAATACCGTGTGGGCAATTGCACTGTATACATTATTATACAAAGAATACAATCATTGGAGTAACACTTGTTAAGGATGATACAGTCTAACACATTGACACACTTGTTGAGGATAAAATGGGTGCATGACTGACCATAACTAAACATTTCTGAGCTTGAGCTGAGAACAGATCTCATCAGACACCTTAATCACTGTGCTCTGTTGAGCATGGACTCTCTGGCCAGGGTAAGTCAGAAAGGTAAACTTGCTATAATCTCGATGTTTCTGTGATCAACAGAAGCAGCTTTTGTTGCAGAGTGTGTGATTTTATTGTTCTCTTTTCGTTCAGGCGTGTCAGGCTTGTGGCGAGGTTTTGCTCACTTGATTGAGCTCACTGCACTCCCTGTGGGTCTGAACAGTGGTGCCTTTGCGCACTGACGATCCCTTAATGTACTGCAGCACTGAGACACATCTGAGTGAGAGCCTACAGCACTCAAAGACACTGGCACCGACTAAAACCTGGCTCCCTGACTGAATAACTATCTATGACAGAGCTAGGCTTAATCTCAAATCATCCTGACAGTCGCCATGCTCTGCTGTGACAGTAGCAGCACTCACTTTAATGCTAACTGTGTCATTTATCCAAAACTGTCCTGAGTGCTTCAGTCTGAGAAGGAAAAAGCAAGTGGGGATGAGAGATCTACCGAGGTAGTCAGAGAGGAAGAGAAAGACAGTGAGAGAGAAATAGTGATAAAAAATGATCGTGTTTCAGGTAGTCTCATGCTTCTGGGCAGCTGCAAGCAGGTCCATGAGTTAATAGCATGCAGAGGCCTATCAGAGCAGCAGTGCTGTGAAGTCCTGCCCAGCCAAGTGCTTTCTGAAACACAGCCCCTCTGTGTGCTCCATGGCAACCCTCTAAACTCTGAAATCCAAAGGTTGAAGTGGTTTGATCAGTGGCTTGATTCAGAGATGTTAGGGGCAACTTCACACAGTGGACAGTCATATGGCGCAAATTAAAAGCAGCATGAAGGGGCCGTTTCCACAGGGACAGCTGGACTGCAGAGTTATAGAATGTGTATAACACACTCATAGACAAGGGCTCTAACAATATCAGGCAAAGCTGATCAAGGCAGTTGGCCTTTTAGTAAGCATAGTACTACTATACTCAATTTATTTACTATTCTAAAAATGAATATTTATAGTGATTATGTGTAATAGTATGTTTTAGATCATCAGATATTTTTTTTTTTTACGATAGCAGTGATATTTGTAATCCGTTTGAACACTACTTTATTGTCTATTACTACTGAGCTAGCGGTTGAGCCCGTATTCTTATTATAGAAAAGATTATTGAGGTAATAAAACAACTGAGATGAAGGGTTATTTTCATCTTTGCTTTATTTATCTCTAGACCTTTTTTTTGTACCAGTGCAGTCGCTCCCTGCTAGACATGAGAAACGACACAGGATTTGGGCAATTCCATATCGACTTAACTTTGCAAATCAAGAGGCGTGTCCACATCTGACTCTGCAAAAGCTAACAGCTTTACTGCTACCCCCATACTTTTAAGCCAAACCTGTGCCCTTCAAGATGCAAGTAGAAGAGTCTGATTAGACTGGGAGTATAAGAAAACAATATTTAGTCAAATACGTTGGAAGGTAAAGCTGTGAAGGGGTTGGAGCTAATACAGCAGGAATGAATTATTCATGCACAGATATCATCAATGTGAATAATGCACCATTCTAAATTATCCCTACAGTGGAAAACACTCCTCCCCAACTTCTCCTCCAAAAACTCACAGTGAAATATGATGAGGCAGCTATACTTCACACACAGGTCATAAGTTCTTGAAACTAAATCCTCAAGTCTACACTCTGACAATGCAGAGGTGCTGCAGTTTGACCAGAAATGTTTCGGGACATATGATGATTTGTAGGAGGAGCCAGATGAGCATCAACATTTGATAAATGAGTGTGAACACGGACACGTTCTACATGAATGATTTAGGTGATACAAGGGAAATAAGTGTAAGAATAAATCATTAATTCATGCACAAGATTTGCTGTGTGCGTGTGTGTGTCTGTGTGTGTGTGTGTGTGTGTGTGTGTGTGTGTGTGTGTGTGTGTGTGTGTGTGTGTGTGTGTGTGTGTGTGTGTGTGCAAAAAATAACAGTGAAGACTGCAGAAGCCAATTTTGTCCGCACAAGTAAGCTGGAGGATAATGCTCTGTGTGTGTGAGTAATCAAATCTCGATTTGTGTCACTGGTCATTAGTCAAACGTTAGAGTGCATTCAGCATTCAGACCGGCCCCATTTTTATGAGTGTGTGGCTATTAAAAAAAGATTACAAAGAATGTTTCACTCACAGCTTTGAGGTTAATGAAGCGGATTGACGAGATGACAGAGAAGAAGTTTGAGACGCAAACAAGAGGAGGGTGGAAGCTAAATATTTAAAATGTTACATTGGCTTACTCTACTTTTATTCTAATGTCGTTGATACACAACGTTAAAGAAGATATGATCATTGAGAAAAAGTCAAAGACATGCTCATTCTCGACATAAATATTACAATATAAGCGTCAGTGTGTTAGAAGCCCAGGAGGCCTTGTCCCAGCAGCAGACTCACCTCACCTCACTATGATTATTCTTACTGTTACTGTTTATTCTTTCTTACTTTGCCGCTCTGCCAGTGTTTGCAATATTCCTCTGTTTAAATCACCAATCCACTCCAAAACTCACATGTGCGCTGTCATTGGCTGTCACACATCCACTTCCCACCCATACTGAGTCAGCCAAAACATCATAATACCGGCAGAGAACATGGTCTCTGCAGACACAGTCACCACCACACATGCTGACGCCCATAAGTTATAATTGAGCGACATTCATTTTGTGTTATAGTCTATATTTGATTTTTTAAGGAAAAAGCAACTGACTCTTTTTTTTTTATATTTCTTCCTGCCTGTTTTTGGATCCTCTCTACCTGCATGTATTTATACCAAACCTGATAGGCATCACATCAGCTAAATAGTGAAATATAGATTGCTTGTATTAATACTCACTTTTGCAAACAACAACAGACTCTGTTCAGCTTGTACAAGCAATGAGACTGGATTAGTATAGACATGTTAAAAGTAGGGCTGGCTGGGCAACGATTAAAAGTTTTAATCGCGTTAATCACATGAGTTCCTGTGATTAATCACGATTAATCGCATTGTTATACGCAAAATCCAATAATGAATTCAAAAGTAGTGTATAGCGCACTTTTATTGTAAATGTACTTCTCAACTTAAACAATGTAATCAAAGCAAATAAATACAAAACTAAAGCTTATTGCATTCGTTGCAGTCTGGACGCAGAGTGGTGTGGGTCTCCTCTCTGCTCTCTGACTGACAGCCTGTGAGAGCTTTTGGAAGGGGGAGGGGCTCACGGCAGCACCCGCTGCTCGTTGAGGACAATAACTGCAGAGCAATACGTGCTTTCACGTCAGTTTCTTACACCAAAAAAGTCTCCAATAACACCAGAAAAAGTCGCTAGATTTGTCGCTAGTAGCTGTTGACAAAAAAAGTCGTCAAGGAGGTTTGGAGGTTTTTGCGTTAATGCAAGATAAAATAATTGGCGGCGATAATTAATTAATGAGTTAACGCAAAAATAACGCGTTAACGTGCCCAGCCCTAATTAAAAAGCTACAGTATAACACTCTACTGTTGTGGTTTGCACATAATTCCATCACATAAAATATACTTAACATGTTTGGTAAATGTTGATGTGCTAATGCTAACTGCTAGTCACCAAATTGCCTCAATTAAGTCGTAAAGACGGTTAACATCGCTCTTTGATCAACCATGAAAAGCACTGCTTGCAACACAAAAAAAAAAAATATGAAGCCATCACCGGGGGTAGTTTAGTTTGAATAAGCAGAAAGACTTGAAATAAGAGCAGACAGCTAACCTGGCTCTGCACAAAGATAATGAACACTGTGCACGTTTGAGTAAAACACATTCTGGTGTTTATGTGCAGAACAACAGGCATACTGTGGCAAACATTTCCATGGCTAGGCACAAACTTATCGTCAAAATAGGTTTGTTAGAGACAAACAGACACAGAACACACAACTATAAAGGGAAGCTGATTTTCACATTTCTACGCTTACTGCTAAGCATCCTATGATGGTTGTGACTTTAAACCCTTGACCGTGACATTTTAACTTTTATTGTAGCAGTTGATGGTATCAGACATGAAAGGGGAGGAGGAGGAACTGACTGTGTTTTTATTTTCCAAATAAATGACAAGATTTTAGTTTCAATGACAACCTCTGTGACAAATAAACTCTGCTCTAAACAGTCTAATGGAGTAAATGCTCATTTTAAATGGCATGACGGATGATCAATTATTCAACCAATTATTATGTTCTTGTGTTCAGATATTCTGTGTTTTGCTGACATCTCTTCTAAAGAAAGAGGGCTCTAGCGCTTTCATTTTCACAGAACTCCACACTCATTTCGCCGAAGCGCAGCTCATGCAGCCATAACACCTAATGCTCCTGACAAGAATAGTAAGGTTATTCATGTGCAAAGAACAAAGAGATGCCGACCTGTCACTAGCATCCCATTACCTGACATCATCTGCAACGTCCTCAATCTCTGCAATGCAGTGTATGTGTATGATTTGGGTTGATGGATGATACAAAAGACACTGCACCTGTCTGAGTACATCAGGATCACCGTCAGCTTCACTTGCATGTTGCTCTCACACAGAGAGAATGGCTGCTAATAGGAGACTGAGTGAAAACACACACAGAATAAAGAAGCCAGCATTTATTTCAATGCGCAGACATGATGAAGGATGACTGCTGAGAGAAGACCATGATCCCATTCATGCGTGAATGGGCGCACACCACATAGATGCGCACAAGCAAAGCATTCATGCACACTGATCTCAATAACACATTTATGCACAGGGATGTGGCTCCTTTCATTGAGTTTAACTGCACATGGTAACCACTGTTAGCCCGCTCACATACACTTAAATACTACAGAGGTATACTCTAAAACAGACTTTTTTGTTATACACTTTACAGACACACAAACTAATCTTTGTGGTTTTGCAGATTTACTAATCTCCTTCTTTTCATCACACTTCCCCTATCCTCTATTACCTTTTATTGTTTTCTCTCAGTGAGAGGAGGTTATTTTTTTTTTTCAACCATTTTTATCCAGATTGCTGCTCTCTTTTCTAATCTGTCATTTCCCCCCTTACAAATCTGCATGGATGGGACACTTAGACTCAAAGCTGTTTCTGCCTTCCTGTGTATCAGTCATCTGACTATTCCCTCCATCCTTAGTTTATGTCGCTGGCCTCTTGGTCATCCCTCAGTTATACCTGAATCTACCTTCAGTGATGGATGAGATATAAGACATTTTCTGGAAATGATTCCTCATGTCTACCCTTTTCCCCGGAAAATTAGCTACTCAAGCATGGCATTGTACCATTTGTGTTCTGCTGATCTTGTGATGTAACTGATACTGGAATTTGGTTAGCAGTCAAGTCCACAGTTCCCACGCTGGATCTACATAACCCTAACATGAATCATAAACATAATGAATGGGTGATTTTGCACAAAGTAAGATGCTGCACAGTGGCGTCATTTTCTGTTCAAAGAAATTTTCAGTCAGTAATGATATCTCAGAGTGTTAGCATTTCAATGAAAGGCACCGTCATGCTGCGATACAGATCACTTCCTGTTTCATCAGGATGTATAACCTTTAATCTAATTTAATCTATACATGCATCAAATTACTCAGGGATACAATTGAGACATATTGGAGTTTGAATTGCAGATGGTTATATTTTTGTATCAGAATTAATGAATTAAAATTTTTTCTCCTTAAAATAAATGAAAAATAAATTTCCATTGCTTTGCTTGGACACAAAAGCCAAGGACAGAATATTATCTGAGCTGTGGACATGCTAGAAAGGGGTAAAAGCGAGGATTCAGGTGACAGGAAATATAACATAAAAAATTACGATTTTTCTGATATTACAAACATAAAAAATGATCTGGTGTCCTATGCTGCTTTATGTAGAGGAGTTATTATCATTAGATCAGAGCTGTGATTGTGTCCTAGGCAGTGTAGAGGCACTGCAGACTGTGTAAAATTATACTTCTGTGTAGATAGGAGAAGCAGAGATAGTCAGAGCAGATAGAGAAACTTTAATGTTCAGTGAAGAAAAATATTTTTCTCTCTAAGATGTGATTTAATCTATTCTTATTTTGGGATATTCTCCCTTTCTCAATTTCTCCTACAATGATGCAACTTTGACCCTGCACTAACCCCATCCCTCCTCTTATCATAGCTTTCCTCTTTTACCTTTCCATTGCAGAATGATTTAGAACAGTCAAGGGTAAAGGCGAGAAACCTTCACCAAGCCACATATGCTCCCAGTGTCCAAGCTAAAATGTCCCCTCTCCCACCATGGAGCCCACCCTGCCATCTGTCGCATTAAGCTGGGTTCAAGGCACTCTGGCCTAGACTGTGCGCATGTGTGTGTGTAAGCCTGTGTTTGAAAATAACAATCAGGTAAATCAGGTAAATAAATAAGACAGAGAGCGATGAAAACTGAAAGACAAAAACTTGAGAGAGAGAGAGAGAGAGAGAGAAAGAGAGGGGGGGGGGGGGGGCAGGGGAGAGCGCACTGATCCATGTCTGTGCAATTGTGCATGAATGTGAGAGTTTACTTTTAAGGGTGGGTGTTTGGTCATGGTTCCCCCCCAGGGTGAGGCCTGGCACAGTTTAATGTCAGTTCACTGATATAATGATTGAGCAATGTTGTGAGGATGCTGACAGGACACCTCTGTGACAACGTACTTACATACGTCCCAAACTTGCTCTTAGGTCAAAGAAAGGACACGTAAAAAAATACAGTGTCAGTTCATGGGTAACAAGAATGTTCAATTATTTCACTAATGACTCAATCTTGCTCATTTCTTTGATAAAAGGTCAAAAATGCATCCATTTAATTGATTTATTCAAAATATAAGTAAGGAGTCTTTTTCAATTTACAAGAAGAATAATTCCTTATGACCTACATCTAACCTGTTAAATTTAAATTGCAATTTAAATATTTTCATATGTTGACAAATGAGCCTTTATATTTTAGTATACATTCAGCCGCATACATGACTTCTCGTCATAATAGGACAATAGCTAAAAGTGGGATAAAGGCTTCTGGTCAGAGTCTCTTTTGAGTCACTCACTGTAGCCCAGAACTGTGAACTGTGAAGCTGAGAACTATCAGATTATGTGTTAATTGGAAGGTGAGAAAGGTGTGAGGAGTAGTCAGAAAAGGCAAGACCTAAATAGAGAAGACTGTGGAGGAGAGACACGAAACAGAGGTTAAGAAAAAAAGTGAAGGAGAGAAAAAAACTAAACTGATCAAAGGAAGGATTAAGAGGAGCAGGGACACACAATTCATGCACGTACTGACAGATTATATCTGTGCAAGATAAATGAATTAATCCCAGGCTTAACTGGTTTACAAGCTCCATTAGGCAAACTTTCAAGATGTCTTTAAAGTGAAGCAAACTGAAGTGTGTGGCTGTGTTGGGAATTTTAAGTGTTATAAAAGAAGCAACATTTTCCTAGATAGATTGTCAAATCTGACAGTTGTCAATGAGTTTGTGTCCATGCTTTATGCAATCAAATCACCTAAAAAAAAAAAAAAAGCTTTTTCAGAAAATTCCTCTTTAAAAAAAAAAAAAAGCTTTCCAATAGAATCAATGAAATCTGACATTTTCAACCAACTACAACAATATCTATATATTTTTTAGCAACACCGTGGAAGACCCAGTGCAATTAAATTAAATTACTGTAATCTGTGTTTTCTTGTTGTGATTATATAACAAGATCTGCCTTAAACCAATAAAGGACATAGTTAAATCCCTTTCTCACTGCTAGTGTGCCTTAAGTAAGCCTTAAGTAATCCCATGGGTTTCCCTGGCTCTACATGTGATTTTTTGGGGGGGCTTCAAGAGTATTTTTTATTTGTCAGTAGTGCAATACATCCCACGATCTGGTTCTTTACACACATGCATTTAAAGGTGAGTACCTTACAATTGTTAAAAAGTGTTTATATATTTATATATATTTAACAGAGTGTCTGTTATTCACTTCGGTCAGTTATTTAACATGTCATCTTGTCCAGCAGTGATGTCATCGTGTCTTGAAGTGAAGCCTCAACACAACACAAAGAAGTAGCTTTCACAATGCAGTCGAGTACTACATGCATTAAACACCCTTACTGTACAGCTGTTAATAGGCTGTACATGTTCAGGTGACACTGCTCAAAATACGATTCAACAGCACCACAATTACATCTGTCAACTGTATGTGTTGAGGTGTAAACTGATAGGTCCTTTAGTTTTTGGAACTTTTCTAACCAACTTTAGAAACTCAAAGTAGATATGTGCATTTTGTTCTTTTGTTTGGACTACTGGCTATGACTGATTCAAACAAAACATCAAGAGTCATAAGTACAAATAGCCAAAAACTAACAAACCTGAATAAATATAAATACTCAGGGTAGAATAAGTTCAGTTAACAAATGGCACACATGCAGACATACTGTGTCAAACACACTGAGCTGGGTCTCCAAGCATGGATTATCACCTTGTTCAGAAAATTCATAAAGGTGATTGATGATTTTAATTAAATGTTCGGACCCTTCTGGAAGCTGACAGAGAGCTGGAGCGCCTCTTTTAGGACTTGGAGGATTCTGGCATGGACCCAAACACTGCTCTGGCTACCTGCAACGATCCAGCCCAGCAGGCTCGAATCTATTAGTCCTAGCAAACTCCAATCAGCAGTCAGAGTATTTTACACACCTGATTTTCTTCAGTGCTATAAAGACGGGGTTTAAACCCTCTGGAAAGCAGAAGCAAAAGGCAAAAGCCCATTTTCTCCAGACCGCAGCTATCACAAACAGTTACTGCTGTGATCTACCTTGCTGCTTGTTACACACACCAAAGCCTCTGTCAGCACAGGTTAAGGCCGACTTGCTGGTATAAGTATTGTGCTCTGACCCAGATCAACGTCTAAAGTGATTTATTCTCAGCTGGAGCAGCTTTTAAGGTCTGCTCTGGCCCTGGATTGGAAGTGATTGTAGCTCTGTGCTTTAAAGACCACTCATAGATCACAATCATAAAAGGCAGGTTCAGGATTTAGATTTAACTTGATGAAACTAAAACTATACTTAAATTATTGGGGCTGGGAATAATTCTTGTCTTCATCATTATTATATTGTATTGAGCAGTAAGGCTCTCACATGCATTATATACATAAACCCACTTCCCAATATGTCTAAACACTATATTTATGGCAAACATCAGAGAAGAGTAATCAGAGATGTGAGGGTTTTATCAAACCAGTCACACACAGGACTTGATTAAGCTTTGAGTTCAAATGCAGTTTGGGTCGGATATCATTGTGCAACAAGTTTGCTAGATTTAACTTATGGATAAATAAAGATGATTGAGATTGAAGGAACTCAAATTGAGACATATTTTAGGGTTTTTATTACTGGAAGCAAAAATCACAGATAGCTTCTTTTAAAAAAAAAGGATTTCTAAAATACATTTCCAACCCTAGTTTAAAGTTCATGCAATAATTGAGTTCATGCTTAAGACTAATAATGTCAGGTTTAAAAAAACAAACTGCTTTGTTAGTTTAATGATCAAAACTAATTATTTTACCATTTGTTCTGGATGAATATTCTCCATAAGGGGTATTGCACCAAACACTTAAAATGTATAACTTAAAAAATAAAATAACTTCTAAAAATAATTTGACTGCCCGTTAAGACGATAGATTATAATATGATCCTACCCTCTTTTCTCACTACTATCCTAGATTACTTATTATATGTCTTTCAGTACATGATATTTGGTATAGATTTTTCTTTTTTAGATTTTTTTGGGATTTTTATGCCGTTATGAGAGACAGGGCAGTAGATAGAGAGAACGATCGGAGAGAGAGAGAGAGAGAGAGTGGGGAATGACATGCAGGAGGAGGAACAGGTCCGATCAAACCCCGCCCACCTGCTTCACGGTCTACAGCTTCTCTACACGGGACATACAAACTAACCATCCCGCTTCAAGGACTACAGCCTCTGTACCCTTCTTTTTATTGTTATTTAGATATACTTAATTAATCCCACGAGAGGATTGTTGTCAGTTGCTGAACATGCTACACACACTGGCTGAAATACACACACATGCACAAACAGGATCCTATGGACTTGCACTAATGGAGAGATGTGAGAGTGAGGGGGCAGCCCACAGCGAGCGCTCCTGAGATGGTGTGCGCGGTTCGGTGCCTTGCTGAAGGGCAGAGCTCAGGGAAGTGAACTGGCACCTCCCCAGCTAACACACCTATTTTGATTGTGTGTAGTCCTACTCAAGCTGTGTCTGACCACATATATGCCGACACTTTAAAGAGCGTTCGGTCATCTCATGTTGTTTTTCAATGTGCTCTACAGGTAAGAAGAATTGACACAACCAAATAAATGTCGTGCTTACACTGACACACTTGTACAAACCTGTTTGCTATTGTTGTAAATAGATCAAAGTCCTTACATACTGTAGCTTCTTGTCAACTTGTCCGGCTTTAATGTGGTTGTGAGACATGTGAGAATTTTACACGGCCAAACCAAAAAAAAAGGATCCGTTTCGGTTTTCTGCTGCAATTGTCTCTGCATTGTTAGCAGGCTGTGGTTTTGTCTGTGCATGAAATCCAGTTAGGTTATCTGTCTTTTTTGCATTGTTGCAGTAGTCTATCTGTTGTGTTTTCTTTGTTAATCTTTTGGGCATTTAAGCTGCTGAGGATTGTGTGTGTGCTCTAATTCGGTGCCAGGTGTTGTGCTGTTCACGCTCCCTGCCTTTTGGCCCACTTGGGGATCAACAGCTACCCTCATGTACACACACACAAGAACCCCCCCCCCCCCCCCCCCCCCTTTTTTTTACCTTTCTTGTTCTCATCTATCATCGCCTGATTTTCTTTTCAAACACAATCTTCGTGATATCATCACTCTGTATCTATTGTGTGTGATGTTGTGCTACTTTCTGCCAGTTTATCCAGGAGTACTCTCTCCCCCCCCCCCCCCCCCCCCCGATGACCTGGCTGCCCATTCAAATATATGTCTGTGTCGCCTGGGTTGGATTTTGTCTCGGTTTTTCTCTCGCTGCATACACACCTTCGTACACACGCAAACTCGGACACACACCTGTCACACAAAGGATGGAGGGGGTCATGTCCATGAAGCCTTCCAATCTGCTCACTTTGTCAGTGGCGCAGCACACACTCGCCAGAGATGATTCATCACAAGAAAACTCACAAATCATTTGAAATAGAAAGGGAAAGCTCTCCTCTACGCTCTGTGCCGCAGAAAACAATCCAAACACACAACTTCAACTTTGTCAGCTTTTATACTTCTTTGATCTGCACTCTTTTCAGCATCCAGTGAGCATATATCGACTTACACGCTTCTCTCAAGCACCAACTGTTAACTCTCAATTTTTACTTCCACACTCAAATATACAACCAACACTTACCGTGAGGGTAGGCACGGCTGTGACGAGCGAGTAGATGAGCACAGGGGGGATCTTGCTGGTGTCGTCCGGACCCGGGTAGGGCTTGGAGAATGTCTTGTCGTAGCAGAAGAAGCCCTGGATGTGCACAGGAAACGTGTCCGTGTACTCAAAGTAGTAAGCCAGCAGCACAGTCCCAGCCATGATCACCAGCTGGAAATAGAACATGATCCCTCCGTTAAGAAGTGAGAGGACGAGGGATGAAGCGGAGGATGGAGAGGCGGCGGAGGTGGAAGAGGAAAAGGAAGAAGAAGAAGAAGGAGAAGAAGTAGAGAGGAGGGGGAGAGAGTCAAGTCCCTGTCCCCCTCAGCCACGGGTACATGCATAGGAAATATGGAGCAAGAGTGACTTAGAGTGAGAGGTTCAGTGTTTGGATCCGAGTAAAAGAGGGGAAAAGGAGACGAGAAAGAGAAAAGGAAATCTGCAGGAGGAGGCTCGCTCTTCAAGAGATGAAAATGAGAACAAAACAAAGAATAAAAGAGTGCTCCGCAAGACCTAATAGCAGAGAACTGCTCAGGGAGTGAGCAAGAGACTCAGAGAGCAGTGAGAGAGAAAGAGAGAGAGAGAGCGGGACTCTGAGTGCGAGATATAGACAGAGAGATGGAGATAGGGAGGGAGGTGGGAAGTTGAGAGAGAAAGGGGGTGCAGCTTTTCTGCTGCCAACACTGAAATCTACTACAGTTGAGCTGTGGGTATATTTATAGATAATGTGTGTGTGTGTGTGTGTGTGTGTGTGTGTGTGTGTGTGTGTGTGTGTGTGTGTGTGTGTGTGTGTGTGTATGTGTGTGGTTGTAAGGTCATGTGAATAAGAGGATGAAGTGTGTTTTTGTCTTCAATGTGTTTTTTTTTACCATCTGTTCACATCTGCATAAAAAGATAAATGCCAAAAAAAAAAGAATCATAAAATAATAAAAATACAAACAATGCAACTAGTTTGTCAACAAACTATACTAAGTTCACATTTCATGCAGGCAAAAACACCTTGTTGGATTTCAATATGAATATGAATATATATCATTTTGAACTCAACATATAAAGTCAACACAATAACATATTTTATTATGAACAAGACAGTAAAATGCAGTCATTATCAAATGTTACCCCATCTCATCAAAATGGTACGAATCCTTTTTAGTTTAGGAACATAAAGTCAAAAATGGTGGAAGCAATAGTGTCGCCACAAAAGGTTATCTAAAAGTACTGATGTCGGGATAATTAGAGCACTGGCTGTGCCTCCACGAGGCTGTACAATATTTTGCATTTGTAAATTGTAAGAAAAAATGTGTTTAAATGACTTGAATTTGAGGACCTGAATGTATTTATAAATGTAAAAACTAATGAGGCTCAACCAGTAGAGCAGCATTAACAGCACTGATTTATCCGCTTTTATCTGCATTGTTGTGTTTTACTGACCAGCCTTATTCTTCTCAGCTCAACTGAGCCTTTTAGTGTCTTTAAGCTCATTGTTTTGTGCTACTGTTTTGTTTCACATTTACAGACCTATACAATTGCTGCAACAGGAAACAGGAAAGTTTCGGGTTAAAAAAAATGACATTTCTCTGTGCACTACCTGTTCAGTACCAAATAATGAACAGACAAAGTGAGTATCCTGCTGGTTATCAAAGCGCAGTGTTAAATGGCATTTTTTTTTTCATATCTGTGACTGCTGGAAGTTCAAAAGATCAGTGTTTGCCATATAAAAAGTTGTCCTGACCTTTTTCCCCTCAGAAATTCTCTTTTATGACCTTTGAGGCAACACACATTTTTACGAACTTTTGCTTTAATGAAAAGTTTTAAACAATAGGACAGAATGACATGTTTTAACACTGAGAAGGTGGAGAGGTAGAGTGACAGTTAGAAGCTCTATGTGGAGCTCAGAGTTGCTAACCTCTGACGGCTAAACAAACACAGCTGCTTCTCTGCAGAACAAGAACGGTGTAAATATCTAGAAATGCAATCCAACTATCACAAAAAAGCATGCACACTTAAAACCACAGACTCACGTGTGCCCACACAGGAGGACAGGTGATTTCATTTATAACACTGTTTTCTTCTCTTCTATTTATTTCCTTGTATGAAATCGTCCTCCATTTTTGCCTCATTAAAGATTTTTTTTTCTAGATTTGGTTGCCATGGTGAAGTAAAAGACTCAGAATAAGCTTTTTTATTGTTCTGTCATTTTAAGAAGGTATTGTTGAAGTCCGTGTGGAGCGGTGTCATTACAGTAATCAACAGAAATCAAAGCAGCAGCTTGTATATCTGTATGCTTTTTATTTGTGCATGAGCACGGTAGAGGTAAAATGCTGTTCACTCCCCTGATGAGACCTCTTTGATTGGTTGCTTTGTGTGAGATGGGGTGTTTGATTTGGAGTGACTCATGGCGGCTACTCTTGTTTTCCTGTTTGTTAGCGTAGCGTTTACCCAGCATATTATGACTGGATCTGACTCACTAGCTACTGTATACTGTAAATCCATTTCTCGATTGTGAGCTTTAGTTTATATGTTTACATTCTAAAAGCAACTTAGAAAAGGCTTAATTTGATGAGGTATGTGTGCAAAAAGGGGCTGAGGTGTAGCTTGCTATGCTAGTGTACTGTAAAAAGAAACTGTGTTTGTCGGCATGTGGCATTAACTGACTTTGCTCAAGAGTGGAAAAGAGGCTGAGAATGTAATATCCGTTTTTTTTTCATGGAAATCAAAGAATGTTACAATAATTATTTTATCTTAGTTGATTATAATTTATTCATTTATTTCTGGTTGTTTTGTGTATTTTTACCGAATGGAGTAGCCTTGTGTTTTTCTCAACAGTTGCTCATGCACGTGAATAAAGTGGATAGAGAAAAAAATGGCTCAATGATAATCTGGATAACTCCACCATATTTTTGTTACATAAAAACAACACAGACTTGGACCATCCATCCATCCATCCTTTATCTATACTGCTTATCCCGTTTGGGGATGAGCAGCTGTACTGGCGACCAGTCCAGGTTGTAACTGATATTCAGAGACAGACAAGCAGCCGCACACACATTCATACCTACCGGCAATTTTCCAACAAACATGTCTTTATACTTTGCGTGCGTGCACAAGGAGAACATGCAAACTCTACATAGAAAGGCACCTGCACAGCCAGGGATTTGAACCATTGGTACCATCTTTTTGTTAGGAAACAACACTTACCACTGTGCAGCCCAGATTTTGACCTACTGTTCATGGATTTTGTTTTGTGGGTGACCTCAGCTTCACACTGACAACTTTCTCACTTCCCCCTGCTCACATTTAAGCACTCACTCACACTCTTCTGCTTGTTGTCATCACACTATGACGCCTGTATTGTCCCCCCCCCCCCCCCCCCTTCTGTCTTGACCTCTCATCAGAACAGAGCGGGTGACCTGCTTTAGAGGGAATAACTCAACATAGTGGGATATGTAAAAGGAAATCAATAGCAGTAAAAAGAGTGCAGGCAAGATGAAAGGTCTGATTCTGGAGCTGTCACAGAGGGACCTGATGCTGCGTGTTAAAGTGTAAAGACTGAAGAGTGTCATCCATCTTTCCTAAGATGTCATCATCTCCCTCTAAGCCTGCCTTCAAATCATCACCACATGTAATATATTCTTAATACCTGCCAGATTATCACGCATTACCACACTTATGTTCCATTACTTACTGACATTAAATCTGCTCAATTATTTCAGCTTTCATGACATTTTGAAAAGCTTCCCGTCCTTCCACATTCTCCTGACACATGCAACAAGTCTAACAGGAAAAGAGTGTTATTGATCTCTGAGGGGAAGTATAAGAGAGCTCATCAGGGATAAATCAAGAGGGCTTATCTGGTCCTCATGACTGATCTTTGACGAATGGAAGACAAACGGTGAGTAACAAAGTGAACATATTAAGGACTGAGCTGTCTCTACGTCGGAATTTAAATTAGCCCGCTGAAGTGACTGAAACACCACACCTTTTTATTCCACATCAGAGACATCCTCGACAAGTCTTCAAATAGAAACTATGCAGATGATGTGATGCTGCTCTCTGACAAGACAAATAAGCAAGAGAAAATGTAGCAAGATAAGATGTAATGGGGAAATTCAATAACTGAAATTGTGTTTTGTGTCTTTTTATGTTGTGATGACTTCATCTTTATGTAAGATGAATTCATCACTGAATTGTATTGTAGTATACCGTATGTTTAACAAGTGTAAGCTATAATATTTCTGAAGAACACAGGTATACTTGGTGGACGAAATTTGGTCAATTGTAGCATTTAACATTGATAAATAAATACAATAAAACAGAAGGACAATACATGACAAGAATCATTTAGTTAACACCAAAAGCCCTCCAGACTAAGACGTTCCTGTTTAACCTGATACCTCGGTGTACCAGAAGAGAATTGTCACTTTCTGTTTCTCTTTAAGCCGCTCCAGGTCCTCTCTTGCCTTTAAAAATTAGCTCAGCCTCGTCTCCCCCCGTCCACCCATCACACATTTCACCATTAAAATCACCCCCCTGTGTCTCAGCTGTTTCAGTCATTCTCCGTGTTACACTCATCACTCCAACAGTTCCTTCACATCGATGACGCCAAGAGGCAGCAAGGCTTTACAACAGCGGTGACATCAAGACTACTGAAAACACGGCGCAGAGGGATTGGGCCATTTTGAGAACACTGTGGGAACGAGTTCAGGGAACAGCAACAGCCGGCGGCATGTGAAGGACCTGCCACTGCGGCTCTTAAAATATAATCTCCCGTCCTCCTTCTCTTAACCTGGATAGAAAATATGCCAGCCTTGCATAAATCTGAATCTTTTTCCTCACAAGCACGGATGAACAGCGTTACAAGGTTGGCCATATTTGATGAACAGTATTAATTCTTTATTAATATGAAGGGAGTTTTTGTGCTGAACACGTATCTAAATATAGTGCAGTCTGTGTTACCTAGGAATGAACTTACACAGCACAGAGCTTTAGATTTTAGAGCACTCTTAGATCCTCATGTTTGTGTTTAAACTCTACACATTTATATTATGTTAAAATTACATTCACAGAAAATAGAAAGTTGACCACAAGGTACAAAACAAAGGTAAAATACAACAACTCATGATGATCACTTTTGATTTACTGTCATAATTACAACTTTCATCATTTTCTAAGGACATCCCTGTAGCCGTACAGCTAGCAGCTTTATTTTGATTAGCAACAAAGCTTTTAATTTCTGCTTCTTAAACAGGGTTATTAATTCTGTCTGTGTAGCTCATGGACGCAGTAAGAATACTGGATAGGGCCTTTCAACAGAGCAGCACCCATTTAGTTCTCATAAGATGGGCTAAAAATGTTTTCAGAATTCATTATTTCTGGACCAAAGAGCATTCACAGGCTTTTTCTGGAATACCCAGTTATGTTACACCCATGATCGTCCGACCTGCTGTTGGCTCCCTGCATACATGAATGTTATAAAATCATTATCTGACTTTTTTAAACAAATGCACCAAATGGATCAAATTCATACAACCAAATGGGCATTTAAATATATTAGTCCACAACTGTTCCCTTTCTCTTGCTTATTTATAAGGAAGGGATTTTTGGTCATTTGGGCTGTATGTGAACATGCAGTACAGTGTGTTGACCTCACTAATCAACATGTGGTTGATTTCTCTAGATTATGTCCCTGATTTGTTAGGATAACATTTACTAGTTGCAACTGATATCCTCACTCCATTCAAGGTTATTAGCAGTCAAGACTTGTGAAAGAAACCCATTGAAAGTCAAGTGGTATCTTACACTACAATGAGAAGTTGCATTGTCTTGTTTTTATGTGCACAGGATATTCACATGACTGCAGAGAAAACTAATGTGATAAGAATGTTCCACTAAGTTTAGTATTAGTACAAATTCTCTTAAACATAGACTGTTAATATTAATGGACTGAGCCTTGATTACGTCACCCATCTGTTACTGCAGGGGGCTCCAGGGCTCATCGGCCACAGCTTCCATGCTGGAACTCCTGTCTCAGCCTCACTTTCAGTCTAAAAAGGGACAGACTGAAAGGTGGAGCTGAGGTGGAGTTTTTAGCCTACTGACAAACCGCCCGTCAATCAAGTCAGACACGCGCCTAACTATGCTCTTATCGTTCATAAAATCAAAACGGATGCGTTATGCACCCCCTGCACAGTGTGCCAATGAGGACAAGAACTAATCAGACCAATATTGTTTTTTGTGCCAGGCTGTAACCATGTTAATTTATGCAGTAAAAACGCACATTTTTGAATGGGGTCTGTATGTGAATTCCAGGGCTTTTGAAGCCAGCCTCAAGTGGACACTCGCCAAGCTGCATTATTTTGCACTTCCCCATTGGCTTCATTTTACAATACTGGAGGTTGCCACTTGGTCTTAAAGAGCCCATATTATGCCCTTTTTGGGGTTCCTATATTTAATCTATGTACCTACTAAAGTATGTTCACAATAGCTAAAGTTCAAAAAAAGTGTCTGTTTTCATGTACTGCCGCTCCATGCACCGGCTCGCTTCTGACTCTCTCTCTAAGGCTCTGAAGTGCCCACGTTCAGAGTCCCCACATGTGCCAAGTCTGGTCTGATTGGTCGGCCTGTCGGCTCTGCCGTAATTGGTCAGTCGCTCAGCCACTCTGGCTCTGAGGGCCGGAAAGCAAAAACATTAGCACCTTAGCACTACTGTGCTACCGCAGGCTACGGCATATCGTGTGCGTGCTACAGAAGTTAATGGGCGTGCAACATGAGCTGCTGGGCTTGCCACAACGAGCCAATGGGCTTAGATCAGTGATGTCACACTGACAAGACGTGACACTGACAATTTTTTTTCGAGGGGGGCTAGAACCGAGCGTTACATGAAGCTAATGCTGTAGCTAACAGGAGGACGTAGGAGAAGCCGCGTTTCCACGGACTTTGAATTTATGCACATAGATGTGCTTAAACATGCACAGGATACATGGAAAACACACTAAAGAGCATATAAAACCAGAAAAAACATAATATGGGACCTTTAACGCTCCTATGAACATGTGACACAATGTTGTCATCTGGTCATGTCTGGTCAACAAAATATTAAACAAGTACTGAAGGTATGACGTTCTTTAGAAAGCTCCTCAAAGTTAGAATAGTAAATAGTTTTATGATAAGAAACTTGTATTCATATGTTACATTTAGCAGGCTAGTTCTCCAGAGGATACTTTACAACAACAAAGCTCTTACAAGCGACGTTCAGTCTGTCTGTCCTTCTCTGTCAATGTGTCTCACTTCCTCTGGAGGTTCTGTCCTGTCCCTGGATGCTTTAAAAGCCTTGTTGCCTGAAAGAGCAGTTTTGTGTTTTACGGACGGAGGATTTAGAGCAGAAGGACGGTGAGACACGGGGGTCTACCGTTAGACACATGCTGTCCATTAAGAAGCCCACCATCAACACACACTTCACTGCACATGGCCAGCATGACAGGAGTCCTGAGGGAGGAGAAGGAACCTGGAGGAGCAGGAAGGAAGGAGGGGATAGGAAATTGATAGAAGAGAATAATGTATAATAAAGAAAGGAAAGATAAGAAACAGTTTGATAAAATCGAAGAATGAGGAAGGCGTGAAGAGAGAGTAAAGATGCAGTACAAATAAGGAGGAGGTTATAGAGCTCATAAATATTAGTAGAATGTTAATTACGTAGAAGAAGAAACAGGTGCAAAGCTGAGGGTGTTGGCCGAAAAAAACTGAACCAGTTTTTTTCTCCCTTATGTCCTATTTTCTACTCAGGCATCAGTGAGTCTCCACCTCACGGCGTCTAAAGCGTCATAGGCATAAACTGTGATTTTCTTTTGAAAAATATTACATTTGATTAAATAAAGTAATTGACCTCCCCTGTCTTTTTAAAAGGATTTTAACCTTGTCTAAAAACATATTCGATGACTATTTATTGAAGAGAAGAATATACTGTATATAGCCTGATTATTAAGTAAAAGCAGGGATGTTGTCTCATTCAGTAAAATATAATCATAAGACATCCCAAATGTTCCATCTGAAATCTGTAATTCTTTTGTAGTTTGTTGACAAACTAGTTGCATTATTCGTATTTACTCAGTCAGTCATGAGAGTTTGTAAATTACTTTTAATATTATAGTAAATATCACTCTTAATGTGAGCAGATGGTCAAAAAACACATTAAAGACAAAAAAACACTTCAGCCGTCTATGTACATGGTCTTATATATCGTATGTACTGTTTTTTAAAGATATTTTTTGGGGCATTTTGCATTTATTGGATAGGACAGCTGAAGAGAGACGGGAAATGTTGGGAGGAGAGAGTGGGGAAAGAAAGGGCCGAAGTTGGATCCGAACCCATGGCCACTATGACGAGGACCATAGCCACCATACAGGGTGCACTTGACATAACCACTAGGCCATCTGGCGCCCCCTAATGGTATGTACTTCAAAAGTATCATACATGTGTTACAAATTCTGTGTATACAAGTAACACAACAGAATAGGAATAGCAAAACATCCAAATAGTTGATTTCAACAGAAGTTCCACCTCTCACATGGCAAATGGCCATTAATTTAGGATTTAGGGTTTAGGGGTGACACCCAGGGTGGACAATCAGATTTCAAGGGGGCCCATGCCACTCCTGGCAAGCCATGGACACGCCCCTGAGTGTGGTATCCTTTTATGTAACTCTTAGCAAAAATAGGCATGCTTATGAATTTCAACAAGAATGATATAAATCCACATATTAGTTGTCATAATTGCCTACAGGACAAACAGCCATCTTCAGTGTGGAAGACTTCTTGGTCATTCTGTTTGTTGTGTTTGTTTAGATGTTAACACTACAATTAAAGTTTCTGTGTTTGAAAAGACACACATCACACCGACAGAGTCCACAGCTCAGAATCCTGATAAATGATTGAACTCTGATGTTTCTGCTTTCCTCTACTTCACATTAAAAGAACATGTTTGATCCCGTCAGAATGTGACCTTGTATTGTTTTATAGTGAGTTGGATTGTGTTTCCGCAACTTAAGCCAAAAAAATAATTCCTACCTTCAAACTCTTTGCCAGCACAACCCCCAACCCCTCCTACACACACACTGTGCTCCCACTCACATTCCAGTCCTGTGTTTCTCTTACTTACCTTTCATCACACAATAGAAATCCCCTGACACACTTTTACAAACGCAGAGCTACTGCCCTCCAAATGTTTGTTTTTTTGTGTGTGAACTGGTACCTGAAAAGCGGTCAGCGCTAATTACAGCTTCACAGCAGGAGTTGGAATAGCTCAGTGGTCTGTACTGATCTCTAATCAGTCATTTTAGATACAAGAGACTCCCTGCTGAGATTGGGACTAAAGGGAAGTGGACACAAAAAAGCACCTTTCACACACCTTGAAACATAATAAATCAGTCCTGGCTAAGCTAATTGTTCTGTTTGCCATTAAAGCCGTGGACTTTGGCAAATAACTTGTGGGCCTGCCTTCAAAAGCTTGTTTGGGCTGCTCTATCAATATGTTCTTTTTACTGAATAAAATAGCTCAATTTAATATGAGAGAGGTCACTTGAAATGATGAATTCCCAAGATTTAATGACCCAGTATTGAAGTTTTAGTTCACGCTCCCTGTTAGCATAATGTTATTTAAGGCAGGCAGCAGCTTTCAACAGTTATGACAAGCATTACTTGGTCAACACCAGACAAAGCTTTGAATAACCTGCTATCAAAGTCAGCAACAAGTTAGCATTACTATTACTGTTGTTGAGTAAAACATCAGATAGACATTTCAAAGGCAAAGAAATGGGGCACAAGGCTTTATCTGCTCTGAGGTTGTCGTAATAAGATTTGCACATAAGAACTAAAACCATGTCAACACACTAAATGTAAACCGTAGTTTATACAAAGGTTGGCAAGAACATTTTTGTGTATGCATCTTCTGTTGGGATTTTATCAATGAAAACAAATACAATTTAGGTTTACATATTGAAAGCAGTGATTGACGTTTTACATGTGGGTCCTCTTGGGGCTCAGCTTTTCTTAGTTAGGGAGGCTCCAGGGAAAAAAGGTTGAGAAGCACTGCTGCAGATAAAACAGTAGACATCTTCTCTAGCTCATTTTTGTAAGTATTGTTTTTTAAACCTCCTGCCTGGTTTAGGAGGAATCACCTTTTTTTATGTAACTGAACAGAGTGTGTACAATATTGCTTTGCAAGAAGTTTTTAAAAACGTAATGCGACATGATAATTGGGGCTGCCTTCTAATAGTTGACATTTCAAGTCAAGAGGTGCTGAGACAACTCATCTTGTCGGCTGAACTTCTGAACTTTTTTTTTTTTTGAGGGGTGGACAGCAATAGGAACTCCAACAGTTGCATTCTATAGCATGGCATAAAAGGCTATAATATTCTTCAGCCCGTTGTTTGCAAACTGAAAGCATGTGTGCATCTAACTGTTGCCATGATGTTTACAGCCTGTGGGTAAATAGTTACACTGGAGAGGCTAATTTGTAACATGCTACTTTAGAAAGGTTTGTAAGGCTTATAGTTACAAACGTTTATGTCTGGCTTCTCGCTCGGTCACTCTTTCTTTTTTTTTTTTTTTCTTTTCTTAGCTTCATCCATCACCTTCCTCTTCCGTCTCTAATCCTCAGCCATTGTATCAAATAGTAGAAGGACGGTTGAAGGCTGCTGCGTGAACTCGTGCTGTAAAGTCGGCGCACTGCACGCGAGATGACTGCAGGCCGCGGCCAAAGTGAGCAGGGGACTGGGCACTGTGGACATGATGAGAAAGACACTACCTGCTTATAGTCATGGTACTGTTCAAGTGACTTAAACACTACGATTTTAAGGTGGAAACATATTGTAGCTTTAATTAAACATGAAATGTAATAAATCAACACCTTGTTTGTGTTTCTTTCTGATGTGTATGAGCTGCTCCGCACCAATTGCCCCAAGAGGGATTAATAAAGTTTTTTGAATTGAATTGAATTGAATTGACCTTGCAGGCTGTTGAAAGATCAGAAAGAGTTATGCAATTGTTGTTTTTGTTTTTTCCTTTTATTATCATTTAATTCTTTCATCATTTAATACATAGGTCATAAAGTCATAACCTTTTTCTGCTTTCGACATTTCCTCTTAAACTTACACACACTCGTAGTGCCTACGCTCCTGTGAGGTCAAGATAAGTGTGCCATACATTGAAGCAAGGCCACGTGGGAGCTCGTAGGCGTATAGCGTTTCTGAGCATCAGCTCTTCTGCGTATCTGCTCGGTTCACGGTCTTCGAGTTGAAACCACACATGAACTTGGTATTACCTACGTCATGAACTTGGCATGACCTGTGGATGCATCACGTTTCTGCGAACGTGCATTGTTGAGGTGTTACAGGATCTTGAAAAAAGAGAGACTTTTTGGCTATAAAAACCCTGCAGAAAATCTGATCGAGGTTCCTTTTTGCTTTGCTAAACGAATCCACGTCACTCTGACTTTTGAAATCCCATTTTGGGGCTTAGTCTCTGAGTCAAGATCTTTTAAAACCTTTAAAACCTTTAAAAGTGTCCACACTCACAGATTTAGACTTTGGTCTTTGAGTTTTCATTTTCTTTTCCATTTTTTATATCTTTTACTTTTACTGTTTTGTATTTGCATTTGGAATATCATTTGACATTTTTTTATAAATTTTCGTAAACTTTTTGAAATCATTTTCTGACTGAAATCATTTACACCACAAACACTGGAAGTTCCCCTTAAGGACCCCGTGTACCTCGGAAGGTAAGTTTTGAGCAGTTACACCACGGCACACTTGTCTTACTGATTTACATTACACACTTCATACACACCTCACATCCTAGCGAGGGCAGTTCACAGTTATTCCCTCTCTGGGGGGTAATCTAGAGTCCTATACCAGGGGTTATCCTTGAATCTAATTATTCTAGAAATGAATGTCAGGCAGATAATCCTGGGGCTGTGATTATAACTTGTTCATCTGTCCTCCAAAGGGTGTTAGAGGAGTCATTTTACATAGCTCCTTCCACTAGGAAAGAGTAGACTAGCAGGTTGGTAGGGAGTGAGCTCTCATTTAGTTCTAGGAAAGAGTAGTCTAGTTAACTAATGTGTGGTGAGCTTCCGTTAGCTATAGTAAAGTTATTCACCCCTTTTTGCATGTCCAGGACATGCTACAAGGCTGACGGATCAACAAAAATGTGTTATAGGAACTGTTTAACAGTTCCACTGCCGGATTCTCTACAGTCAGGTCTGGTTTAAAAAGTAAACATAAACCAAAAGATTTTCAATTCTTATCACAAAGTAGGCTACATATACTGTATAAATTCTGTCATTGAACTTGAAATAAGCCCTTGTAAAAGTTCTCAAAGTTGTGAGTTTCTCATTAAAATGATTATCAGGCATGTTCCATTACAGTGGTGTTCAAACAAGACACAATACTTCTGCAAGATGGTGAAAAACATTTTGGGGATACAGGAGATTGGAAAAAGTTTCTATCAGTCAGTATACCTGCTTTATTGTGTCTGAGCCTTGCTATGCCTCACTGCATCAATTCAAACCATTAGAAGTAGTCCTGCTCATGAAGCTCACCGGCTGGACGCCAAAGAAAAATCTGCTCTTGTTGCATCTGATTTCATTAGTTTGATTGCACTCAGAGATACGGAGGCATAAGTGCCAGGCTGCATATCTGTCTGTCTTTTTCTTTCCCAGCAGGTGTGTTTAGGCCAATTTGTTTGAGAATGCTAGCTCTACTCCGATGTGTGAGTGTTAGTATGGGGAGGGGGTTCATGTTGGCTAGACATCCATGACAGGTGTGAAGCTAATCTGTCACCCACAACTTAACACACCGGCCTATTTATAAAGATGGAGGACGCTCTGCATGTTTCTCTGGTGTTAATTAGGCTCGAGAGACTACACTATGTGTGCATGTGTTTGTACATGCATGACACATCCTTGAGAGAAAATTCTACTTTTCCCCCCCATCAAGTTTCATATTGAATTACGTGGGGGAAAATTCAACTAAAGACTACAAAATAATTATGGTTTCATGCTAAAAACTAATTTGACTATTTGAAACACCCAGAAGCTCAAACTGAGCTGCGAGAGGTTTAACTGAGGCTTGTGAGGGAGAATCAGCTGTGTTATGTTACAGCAGTGCCCTCTGGTGGAATAAACTCTTCTCTATTAACAATAATGGAGTTCTTTAATGCTGATGCATAAACACAAAATGCTGCTGGAACATTTGATACAACAGAGTAAAATCAAAAGCATATATAAGAGCACTGAAGACAAACATTTTATGTGTAGGATCCCCATCCATGGGATTTATATAAGGCATCAATACACTTTTATGTTCCCACAGTGGGGGCCTCTGGGGAAAACAGTATAAGACACTAGCAGCTTCAGTTTGGTTTAATTAAACAATTACAAAAAACCCAATGGAGAATATCCATTGGATCTGCAACATAATGTTATATTTAGTTTTTAAAACAGTATACTTTTATTAGTACACTCACCTTTACTTTGACAAAAAAAAATCAATATATAGGTATATATGATTTTTCAATAAATCTCATAGGAATGGATTAAATCAATAAAACCTGGAAGAGAAAAATTAAACCAGGGAGATAAATCACACTACTCTCCCTTTTCTACGAAGGAAAAAAGGCCATCCTCTTCCTCTAAATTTTATACAATCAAATGAAATGATAAACTAAATAAATGTAAGGTCCTCAATCACAGCTGGTACGATAAGGCCAGGGGGTAAAGCTGTAGCTTAAAGTGCGCGACTATATTTGAACACAGGTCAAAAGGTGACAGCTACCAGCTGAGCGTCACATTACAGAGGAAGCAGTCTGCAAACAGCTGGCAAAAGGCCTGTTTAAAGTATTTACAGCGGTGGAATGGGGCTTTATGTCCTTCTCCTCCACTAGTTTGAATAAGAGACTAATCAGAAGCTCTTCACAATAAAAAGCTACTTTCTCCGTTACACTTCTTCACTGAAGCACAGAGTGAATGAGCTTTAAGCAGAAATTACTTTTAAACTGCACATTTGCTTGCATGTCCCCAGATGGCAGTGCTTATTTTTTTCAGGGTAAAAATGTAGGACGCATCTCTCCAGAGAACAAACAGATAAATGTCTTCATTTCTATGTACATGTATGATGTGCAACACTGATTTACTTTTGCTCGCTCAGGTGAAAAGGTCAAAGAATCTATTTTTATATCAGACATTTTTAATAATAAAAATGGTCATCTGGTCATAGAGGAGTCATTTTACATAGCTCCTTCCACTAGGAAAGAGTAGACTAGCAGGTTGGTAGGGAGTGAGCTCTCATTTAGTTCTAGGAAAGAGTAGTCTAGTTAACTAATGGGTGGTGAGCTTCCGTTAGCTATAGTAAAGTTATTCACCCCTTTTTGCATGTCCAGGACATGCTACAAGGCTGACGGATCAACAAAAATGTGTTATAGGAACTGTTTAACATTTGACCAAACATGGTCAATGAATTGTGACTTCCCTATCTTTGCTGCTATAAATGGTTTGAAGTAATATTGGCAAAAAAAAAAAAAACTGAGACAATATTAAAAATGCTGGCGTGTATCCATGCTGAAAAATGGGAAATGATGAAGCAACATGGAGTGAATAGATGAGACATGCAGAGCAAGATGCCTGAGTGGGTAGCACTGATAGAAAAGGTTGTGACTTGTGATTAGGGCACAGAGGATGAAAGGAATCACGAGAAAGAGAGCAGAGATGAGAATCAGACTTGCTGATTGGTTTCCATGGTAACTGCTGATGAGGTGCAGGGCTAAATAAAAGAGCAGGTCCTTCTGGCTTGGTATGGATGACTGTCACATTTTGCCCCCAACACACACGCACACACACACACACCCACACACACACACACACACACACACACAGAGACACACACACACACACACACACACACACACACACACACACACACACACACACACACACAGAGAGAGAGACACACACACACACACACACACACACACACACAGACACTTGCAGGACTACGGTGAATTATCATCACTATTCATTTACTGTGAATGAAAAGTATGGTTTAACATTTAGGAAAAAGATGTTCCACTGTAATATCTTTCTGTTCAACATTAAGATGCCATTGTTAGCAGTTACCTAAAATTTCATGGCCAGCCTCCCCATTACTTTTCTTGTCCTCGTCACAGATTTCCCTCACAGCAGGAGAATTTTTGAAAAGAACATGCTATTACTGTAAGAAACATGTTCATCAATGAGCTTCAGTGACACTCATAAGCGAGTCCAAGCCAGCTATTTTCTTTGTTTCAGTCTTTGTGGAGAGCTAAACTAACCAGCTGCTGACCTTCTCATAATACTCTCAGTGATTGGTTAAAAAAAAGAAAATTACCCAAGATGTTAAACTCTAAACTTCTAATTTATCTCCTGTATATCTTGCCTTTGTGTTCAGAGTGCCGTCCGGCCAGAATTCCATTTCTCATGTAACAAAAGTTCACTGACATGGCTCTGTATATTTCAGAAGGCACGTCACGCACTTCACGCACGTCAGCTACAGCTGTAGTTACTCAGCATGTTAAAGGCTGTTATTCATCATCATGCATTATTCTTCATGTAAATAATACATTAGACTTTGATTGAGTATTCTTGTTTTCTGAGTCACATGGAGTCGAGCCTAATTTCACATTCTTATTTATTGTTTGATCATGCTGCCTTTGCTCCACAGTTCATCTGTATTTATTTATTCATTCTTTTTATTGTTTTTCTCTGTTTTATTGCTTTTCTTCCTATCTTCATTGTTTTCCTTTCAAAAGCCTCCTGTGGACAGGTGTTGAGAACTAGCATGTTTGCTTAAACACTTGAACAATGCATCTGGTTCTTCCAATGTATCTGTGATGTAAATGCCAAATAAAGTCTGTAGTAATAATAACACACAATGATAAGCTCATACTGTTCCAGGGCTTAAGCAGAAAGACTGACCATGTTTCTCACTCTCTTTGGGCAGCTTGAAATGTCCAGAAACTAGGATGCATGAAGTCCTGGCTGTCACTATGGAGGAATGTTCTGAATGACTCAGGAATCAAACGTGACTCCCTGTTGCTGTAATGTTGAAAGCTCTAACACATAAAGCCCCTCACAGTCAATAATCAATGTAATCCTGTTTAGCCCAGCAGAGGGGCTCAGTTGCTCAGTGGGTCAGTGCAATAAGATTCAGGATTTAAATCTCAGAAGCAGTGGAGAGAAATCATTATAAATGAGAGAGCTGCTGCATAATATTATAATATAATATAATACAAGTATAATAGTAAGTGTCCAGAAATAACATTTGTTATGAATGGGGTCTATAGAAACACAGACTGATTGATTGATTGTTGCTGGGGTAATTGTAAAGATGTTCAGGCCTGAAACCAAAAACATGCAACCTACAAGGTATTAGCTACGCAGAGAAAAACAGAAACATTGTATACTGTGTATTAAAAAAAGGACCAATGGCCCAAAAAATAATGATGACTCTCCAATTGTTGAGAAACAGTGTAGAAATAAACATCTTTGCTGTCAAGTTCCCTGCCCATTACTTCACACTTTCTTCTCAGCACAGATGCTCAATTCTAAATTCTCAACACTTGAGTTTGTGATGACTTTCTCTGCCAGTAACACAAAGTTATTCGCACTAAAAAAAAAATTCCAAGCTGCTTTTCTTATCAGAACTTCAAGTGTTTGTTTAAAATGAAGAACGGGATGGTCAGCTAGAAAATCAAAGCAAATAAAACTGTGTAACAGAGTTGTGGTGAATTCTTAATTTAGTGCCTTTCTTACATAATGTTCCAATGTAAAGAGTCGCAAAAAACCCCTCTCTTGTTCTAAGTTTCTAAGTCTAAACCTCCAGGGATGAGGAGGGGAGAGAAGCGAGAGGGAAGGCCGAAGAGGGGAGCTGAGAGTCGGACACGGGGCCGGCGGAAAATCCTCTTATAAAAATGTTCCAATGTAAAAAAAACTTCTCTTTTCATTCTGATTTTATTTGCTGGATCTCAGAGACACTGGGACATGAGAGAAACTTTAAGGCCAAAGGAGCCAGAAAGAGAGGACACTCTTTACCATCAGGGTCTGGTTAGCAGCAGCATCCATAATGAGCTCATCTCCTCCAAACACAGTTTATACAGTGACTCAGTGGCCTGATTTCCAGTATGATTGATTGTTGGCCAGATTATATCTGACTTCAGTTCATATTAGGGAAAAATAATGTGTTTTGTCTGTCCTTTCCTGAGTGCACATTGCAGCATATTGCACAAGCCACTCGTTAGTGAATGTGCAAATAACAATCAAAACAAATGGAATAAGTAGCTGATATGAAAGAAGTCTTTATGGAATTTTCCATGATGTCCTTTTAACTCGAACATTCACATATCAGATGGGATGTAAAAATTAACTCTATAAATATTTTAAGAGTGGTTTTAGGATTTTTCTTTTTAAGTTACCATCAAACAGAAATGGAACTCAGCCTTATAGACAAAAATCTTCTAATTATTTGTTTATGTGGGATTTTCATGTAACTTTACTTCAATATACCAATCAGAGTGTTAGCATACCATGCATGCTCAAGCAACATTCATCCAGCCAACACTGAATGCTGTAAATCAAGGCTAACATAAGCAGCTATCCTTTACTTTAGGTGAGCTTACTGATGTGTTTTTCAAACACTTTTCTCAGTCCTCATTCTGAAAGCCATTTCTTGTTTACAACAAAAAGCAATAGCAATGAATAAATAAAATTTTAAATTGAATTTTAAACAAAAAGGAAAAAAGAACAATGAAGAAATAGTTTTTACTATTACTTGTATATTATACACATGCTAAGCAGCAATATGTTGATTCTGTTCTATGTCTTTCTGGGAAATACGGTTTAATCCTCAGTTTTTTTTAACACAATATCATGAAGCTTCAAGCACTATGTCAGGACACATCAAGGTTTTTGTGATTTTAATAAGGGACGACACATCTAAGAATAAACAGATATCATTTGCTCACAATATGATTATAAACAAAGATTGATTTTTCATCATACACTCTATCCTCTTCTCCATCATACAATTTTTAAATTGTTAGCCTGGAGTGAAAAATTTCAGGAAACAGTTATGCGCTATTACGCTATGCAGGAGCAATAGGCTGTTGTCTTTTTCAGGCTTTCCTGTGCTAATGAAAGCTGCCCTCTACAAGTAACAGAAAGCTTCCCTCCATCAGAGGTACCAGCAGCTGTTACTCCATCCCTGTAGTAATACTCTCTATCAGACACACACACACACACACACACACACACAGTCACTGGCACACACTCACAGATGTAGTGATAGCAAGGGAATTGACTGAGACCTGAGGGCTGAGTAATGATGTGTGTGGGAGGCATATGGCAGAGTGGACTAATGGAGAGCTTTTATATTGTACTATAACCGAAGGGACCAGTGCTTCAGACAGGCTCACATGGGCGCGGCGGGTAACTATTCTATTGTGGTCTACTCTCCTTGCACCTGCATGATAATGGTGCTCTCGGTTCTCCATTTGTGATACTTTTGGTGGCTTTGTGGAATATGAACTAATGTGATGGCTGGAAATATGATATTACAATCGAGACAGCGAGTAAGCCTTGGGCTAACTAAAGGATCTCTTTAGAATGTGATGAGTCTTGGGGATGTTTGGGAATGACAAAAGTTCCTTTGTCAATTATTTCTAATCTGACTTTAATTCCTGGCGTAAATCTGGGACAACGACATCCTCAGGAATCTTTCATCTGAATTCATTTTAAATGTCTGTGTGCATGGATTAAACTGAGTAATGTTTAAAGGAGTGAAAAGTAACCTTTTGATGTGTGTCACAACTACAGAACCTTTTTACTGTGTTCTTAAAGGGGCCAAATCAGCAGCCAAACAATAGAAACTCATTCAGGGATGTTTGGGGAATACCAACATCAAGTTGTCTCTTTTACTAACCTTTGCTTCATATTTCTCTCTCTGCACCCACCTGAACTTTCCAGAGAACATCCTGGAATGCATATCTCAAAAGTGGGAAACATTTGTTCTGACTATACATTTTATGTTATTACACTGGAATCTGTGAGGGAGGTCACTGTGGTCTCACTTAGTTTGGGGAGGTAATCATCTCTCTGTGCAGTGTCAGGTGTGTGTGTGACTGATTGGCCCTGATTTGGACAAGATTTGGACCAGGTGTGTTAAACTTATATATTCCCTTGAGTTACAGTATTCTGTGCTGACTCATTGGCCGTTTCCGAATAGCCACAGTTCAGTAGGCAGTAGTTTCAGTATACTGAACTTTCGTGGTCATTCAGTAGGCATATTTTTGGTCCACCTCAGTATACTGAACATTTCAGTATGGATACTAACTTCCAGGTTTTATGCAGTATGGTTTGGATGCATCCTTTCAGGAAATGAATTGTATTTTACCACCCACAATGCTGTGCGAAATTAAACGTAAATCGTCTGAAAAGTGATTGAGGCGGCTGTGGCTCACTTGGTAGAGTCGTCGCCGCTCAACCAGTAGGTCGAGGGTTCGATCCCCAGCTGAGCAATATGTCCGATGTGTCCTTTGGCAAGACAATCAACCCTGCATTGCTCCAGCTGCTTTGGTGGCGGTGTATGAAAGGTTTACTGTTGTACTTAATCTCTGATGTACATCACTTTGGATAAAAGCGTCTGCTAAGTGAATTGTAACATTTTAAAAGTCCGCACTGCATACTGAACTGTGGCTATTCGGAAAGGGCCAGTGATTGGGTTGTCTCTGTGTTTCTTGTGTCTGTAGAAGTGTGTGATTCTTCATAAGAACCACTTGGCTTGCTAAATATTTCCAGCAGCTGTATCAGTGTAGGTTGTTCGGGCTGGGAATTTTTGACCCAGCCTTTTTGGTTCCTTTATAAACATGGCCTGGTGGCCTTTGTGTCTCAGCTCTAGTGAGTTTCTTAGTTTTTTCCTATAATGTAGTTTTATCAGTTGCTCGGCAGCGGTGGTTTAGTTTCACCTTATCTCAGGGCTAATTAGTAAAGGAAGTCTATTTATTTGGATTGTAACTATTCCAAATTCAATCGCTTGCGATTTTAGTAGTTATCACTCTCTCCCACTCCCCCGAATCATTACAGGAATCGATCCTTTAACTTGAGTTGGTTTACTTAATGGGATCATAACGTATCCTGTGCTGAACTATCTAAGATACAGTTAGGTATGCATGAAGTGCAGCATAGATTTTCAGTGAATTTAGAATATAAACCCATAATTACTTAACATCTACATAACATCAAGGTCCTCCTGCAAAGCAATGATGCAACACAACCAACTTCATCTGTTTGAATCTTTGACAGAAGGCTGATCTTACGCCAGGGATCTCCAGCAGAAAAACTGAAGGTTGGCCTACTTCAAGCCAGTGAGCTTCACGACTGCTCAGAGTGTCTAATTAGATTAAAGACAGTCTGATTACCTCACCAGTTCACACTTTTCTCCACCTCTGTTGCAACGCGGTGAAGGCTCTGGGACTTCCACTGCCCTCTGAGTCATCCGTCTGACTGCTCAAACAGAGCATGGCTTCCACAGGGGATGAAGTGGTAGGTGTGCTTCTTTCTGTTGAGTATCAGTGTGTTTCTCTGAGCACTCTTGGTCTGCCACAGAAAATGACCTTTGGCATGATTTGTACAAAACAACTCTACAGCCCGCACAGTGCACTCGCTGAAAATCCTTTCTCTCTCTGTGTGCTCTGGCATCCACAACCCCCTGAAATGAATCATGCAGTTCACAAATATGCTGGGGAATGTTCAGCATTGCATAGAACAACTGAAGCCACTTCACAACGACACAGCTGCCCCTGGTGCTGGAACAGGGTAACGTTTGTGACACCAAGTAGGAGTTTAAGCCTCGGTTGTGTGTTTTCTGAAGCGTCATCAACTGTTTTGCCTGAAATGTTTACCACGGAGGCTTCGATTTCAGAGATGTAGGGAGAGGAATGTGCTTTCAGAAGGGAGAGTCAAATCCAAGAGCCACAGCAATTTGACAGGACGGACTATTGCAGTGACAAAGCACAAGTCAAATCCCATAACAGGAAAGAGAAAATGAAATATGACCAAGTTTGCAGGAATTTCCTTCCAAGGAATACCTCTATGCTCTTTTACAACTACAGGATAAAGGTCTTTGGTGATGAGTTGCTGAATGATGGCTCATTCATTTTCCTTACCTCCACAAACAGGAAGCAGGGGACGATGGAACTGCTGCTCTTCACACCAGGCTTCTCCTCCCCTGCCATCTCCCTCTCTGCTCCTCTGGATGTCCCTCTGTTCAGCTGTATCCTTATCCTGAGGAAAAGAGGTTTAGGCAGATTATTTTGCTGGCATTACTTAGGTCTAGTCCAGAGTGTTAGATTAAGTGGAATCCAATCATGACAAATGAGCTTTGGATAGATCTGGGGCTTTCCCTGATATCTTATTGTTGTGTAGCTTTGTTTCGCACAATAACATCGCTGTTTTTTAATTATTCCATAGTGTTAGTGTGATCCCTTTCTGTAGTTTATTGATGTATTACACTGGTATTCATTTTTTACATGGACCAAACGTTTTGAAGATTAATGTGGCACAAAAGAAGAATGCGCCTGAAGATAACAAGACAAGGAAATGAGACACCTTCTGCAAAAGGTATTTCAGCTCATTTATTGATACGGGAAAGAAGGAAAAAAAATCTTTGGTATATTAAGGTTTGGTATACTAAAGTCCGGTGTTGAAAGTGATAGGCTCCTAGGTTGATAAAAGAACTGTAGCCCCAGTGTGACTGTTGAACACTGCTCAGGAGGAGACAGTCCTCCTAGGACTAACTTTAAAACTCAGTTACCACGTGACATATTACTGGCCCCAAGCCTGGTGCCTCTGAAACTCTGTTTACACCGCAAGGACATTCTAGCTCAGTGGTACTCAGCCTTGTTAGACTTAAGAGCCACATTGACCAAAAAATATTTCTGCAAGAGCCACGATCAAAAAAACTCTTTCTTTCCTAAAATATGTGTGGGAAACACAGTGACATGACTTGCAAAGAATAATTTCTGCTGACAATGTTTCCCTTTTTTAAATAATTACTTTGGATACTTCAAGTAGGACCTAAAAAAAAAAAAGGCTCCCAAAATGAGCTCGAGAGCCTCGCATTGCGTATCACTGGTCTAGCTTGAAGACACAATGGATGTAGTTTTGGGGCTTAGGCTGATTGAACATGTGACAGTCATCTCAATCTTACCTTGCCTGGATTGTACATAATGCATTCTTGGCAGAATGGGTTTTTGCAGAGGAAAAAATGCACATGTGCTATTTCCAAATACGCAAATTTTCATTCAAATTAAAGCCCTGCAGAATATTGCACAAAGAGGATGAATCTTTGAATGCATGTCAGATATGGTGCTTGAAGACAGAGAAGTAAAGAAAAACAAGTTTTTCCTTTTCAGTTGGCGATAGAAGAAGAGTGCCAGCACACAGTCATTTTGCACATACACCAAGACAAAGTTTGTACTGTCTCAAACCTCTTGCACTTCAATGTGTGATTTTGCCGTGACTTCCAAGCTGGCAGCATATATTGAAGCCAATACTTAAAAAACTGCAATCTCTATTCACTCAACAGATATAGAAGGCCAACATGGCAAAAACATCAATTACAATGGCGCACATACTAACAAAGCGCAAAATGCATTCACTGTCAGCTGGATGGTGAAGAAAACATTGACTGCAGTGGTCTAGACATTATTCAGGTACCATAAAAGCAGGACTGAAATAATATCTTCCATTGCTGATGTACAGCTTGGTGCTAACACAGTGGCACAGAGAGTTTCTCTGCTTTGTAAGCTTTTGTTATTGACGGTTGACTCATGTATAACAGAATAGCTTAGTGGTTGGTTCATTTGTTTTGATAGTGCAAATGACTAAACTAATGCAATGTGATGCAAGTAACTCTCGGCCACTTTAATTTTGTCAAAGTCTCAGATGAAATAAGGTTAGAGACTCCTGCTTTAGAGGAAAACAGAAGTTTTTTGATCGTTTTTTGATGAGCAACAGGAAGAAGCTGTTGACACTGAGAAGAAGGACTGAGAAGGTTTGGATTGGACACAGTTTTAGGATGGCAAGACTTTATGGACGTAAACTTGACGATCAAAAACATGAACTGTATTAGGCAAGGAACCATTTAACATTCATACTGAGTTATACTGTAATACGACATCCAGGCATAATCATTTGGAGGCATACCCTTTGGAACTCTAAGGTTCTATCTGACATTTTTGTCAAAATTGAGTTATTTAAATATTATTTTTCTTTGGTAACTGATAAAGCTTTTGGTAGGTGTTCTTTTGTTTTTGATTTATGTATTGTTGGACTTTTCTTTTATCTTAAAAGGAAGGAAAGTTCTATCTGCAAGGTCAAAGTCCAACTTCAGGGTCTATCTGTGGACCAATCAGACTTGGCATGAACACAAGAGGACAAATCAGGTTCTGCTTCTCTGTGATGTCACTACACTGCTCATTGAAGGCATCCACCTTACCCAAACCAAAGACACGTCCGAAACAGTGCTTTTTTTTTTTTTTTTTTTTACAAATGTAATAGATTTTTGATATCATCTGTTATTTTCAGGTATACGAGGACACTTGTACCACCTATCAGTTTTTCTATTTTGAATCCAAAGCCTTTAAGCTAAACATCTCAAAACTGCATGTGATTCAGATAGAACCTTATATTTCCAAGGGGCTTTGTTTGATCTGCAATAAATCTACAGTATATGTTAAAGTAAATTGAATCTATTTGTAAAGCACTTTTCTAAACCTCTGACCTCTCAAAGCAATTTTACACATTCCATATTCACCCATTCATACACTGATGGCAGAGTCTCGTATAGAAAGTTCTCAACAAAATGACTTATCACACATTCTTACGCCGCTGACTATGCCACCAGGAGCATATTGGGACTGAGTGTTTTGCCCAAGGACACTTCAACATGTAGACAGCAGGAGCTGGGGTTCAAACCACCAACTTTTAAATTGAAAGACGACCCACTCTTCCACTGAGTCACAGTGTATTACAGTTAATATGTGGAAGCAAGTAATTGGCCAGCAGCAGATACTTCAGGCAGCCAACTGAAAGGCCACAGGACAGGTAAAAAGTTGATTAATACTTTGTTCCAGGTTGCAAGTCACGTAAAGCTATCTGAAAAAGTGTTACCATTATATTCCAGATTAAAGAGCAACCAAGACATTGACAGCAGAGTCATTAAGAGGAGAGTCACATCAATTCTCTCATCTTATTCTCCAACAGATAGAGAGGCATATTCTTTTCAAATGTCAACGCCTTAAGCCACAACATATTATGAGGCACTAACCATAAATGATTCTATCAAATTGATTGGTAGAAACAGGTTTTCTAACCTCTATTCTGCTGGTGAGTGTTGTGTTATTTGCGAGGGAGCTTTCTTCCACCTAATCCCTTCTATACTGGTAGAAAGAATAGGCCTGAGGGATGAATAAGGCATGAAGCCAAGCTCTTAGCAGCCCTCAGAACAACGCAATGTGCCAACCAAGATTGCTCTTAGTGAGGGTTGGTAGCCTACAACTCTGTGTGTGCATGATGTGTGGGTGTGTGAGGCTCGTCCCAAATTTTTTTTTTTTAAAGTATCAGTATCAGGGTGCACAAGCAGAACTTCCAGGTAACAGAAACAAACAGTGAGAGAACAAGAAACAAAGAGAATCGTTCCTGTTTCTTCTCCACAAGAGGCTGTTGGGACGTGTTGCTTTGTGTTTCATTCACTCTGTGGGAGGCATGCACAAAGAGGCTCTCTCCCACAGTTTGGCCCACCAGCTGAGGAAGTGCACAACTTGAGCTGTGAGTTGGTGGTGGTGGATCTCCTGGAGATTTAACCGTGTTATGGGTGAAAAACACTCTGGTGGCCAGACATGAGGTGCAGAAAGCTTTTGATGATTGAAGAACAATAATGATAAGTGGGACAACTAGCCAGGGATGATGTCGCTTAAAAAAACCAGAAAAAGAATTAGGAAGCTTGTTACTTTCCCCATGTGTAGACTTCTAAGCTGTCCCACGCACACTTGGTGTAAGTGAGTGTTTCTCAGTAGCTTTCCATGAGTGCTGATTCGGGTGACAGTTTGCAAACTAATTAAAGGAAATCTGCCCACAGCTCAGTATGCGGGACATGGAAAGTGAGCTAAAAGCTTACACGCAACAAAAGAATTGAATCACTAACTAAGATATATAACTGATAGAAAAACAAAAAGATCGCTTTACTACTTCTTAATAAAAGTAAATAGTAACATAACTTGTTACTTTACCAGCTCCATTTCTTTTTCTTACCACTGTAACTTTTGCTGCTTTGCTAAAGTGCTCATGATGGATCGGCCGGGTCTTTGTAATATAGCAATAAGTAAGGTCCTTTACCTGCTTTTTGTAACATAACAATGAGTAAGGTCTTTTTACCTGCTCTTTTGTAGTATTAAAAAACAAAGAGTACGGTCTTTTACCTGCTTTTTGTAATATAGCAATAAGTAAGGTCTTTTACCTGCTTTTTGTAAAGTGTCACGAGATAATACTTGTTATGAGTTGACACTATACAAATAAAAATTGACATTGATTGATTGGAGACGTCTTGAACAACACAGATATGCAACATTCATATGTATACATGTTTTTAAAGCTGCTATAATTGATATTGCCTGAAACGCTTAATCTAATGACTAAGCACACAATCTGAATAGGTTTGCTTTTATTAAGAATGAATATGCAAGGCTTTACAAAGCTTGAAAGTAAGCTCCCGCTCTTTGTTTAGCTGTACGGAGAACATATTCACTGCTTTGTTATAACACCTGCTCAGCAGCAAACAGCAGACAGACACAGTTGGCGACTGGCTCTTTTCTGTGTCTTATTAAATCATTAGCATCCACACTGCCAGATATTTCACTGAAGCTAACAGAGTGATTATTTAATTAACAATTACAAGGTGGACACAAAACACCAAACCAGTCAATCACCAACCAATGGCGCTTAGTAATTACTGTGTAAATAAGAAACCTTTTGCAATCATGAGCACCATGTGTACAAAGGTGAATTATAATATGTTTCTATTACCCATACTGTTGATGAAATACTTGTTTTCTAGGTAATAGGTCTAACATGTACTGTATACAAACAAAACAAGCTAGGTTTATACGGAACAACGTGTAGCCTATAAAATAATTTTAGAGCTTTTTTTACTCAGATTTTCATTTTGGTAGACTCTAAATGCACTCACCGCACCTCAAGCCTCTGCACTATCATGTTTGGACTTAACACAGAGCAAAGGGAGAAGTTACTGAACAGATTTTTTTGTAAATAACACACATCACATCACTGTTACTGGAGGCTTGTGACTGCCAAAAGCCGGTTATAATGAACTGATTTGTGTGCTTGTGTGTAATTTAGTTGCTATGCAGAAGAGGCGGTCCGACTGGTTTTGATCTGATTAGAGGGGGCTGAATGCAAAGGAGACTAATTTGATAGTACACCCATCAGTCAGAGAAAATCAAACTCATCTGTCAACAGAGACAGAGACGGATGAGTAGACAGACATGTGTTGTATGAGGGGAAACACGGAGAGCGCGCGATGAGAGCCAAAGACAAAACTACAGACACACATGCTCCACACACAAATCAGAATAAAAAAAAAAAAAACATGAAGGCACTGAAATCAAAATGGGGGAGATGAGAGGAGGAAAAAGTTGTCTTAGCAACAACACACATCATCATCACAGACACACAAGGAGAGCAGGAGAGCAAGACATTTGAATTGCCTGACACTCGGAGGGCTCCAGTCAAAGGGTAGAGACCCAGAAGGCCATATGTCCTCTCTCTCCTACCACTGCAGTCCGGCATCCTGCCCCAGGACACACAGTGCACTTTTCTGTGCACACATTTAACACATGCACATACATATTACATGTATGGGCTAGACGAGGACAGAAATCTGGATCAAGCTCGATTGTACAGTTATTTCTCTCATACTACAATGTTAAACTGTTTAATATGGCATATTACTTCATCTGCTTATGCAGTGGAAACACAAGTGAAGCAGCAGCAATTCAGCGTTAAAATGCCAGCTGTCAGTCAGCCGTTCTCTAATTTGTGTGTGCCACATCCAGAGGGATAACCTACATATTCAAGACTTTGACTGCAGAGCAATTTCAGCGCAGATGGAAATAGTCTTGCTCCTTTTTTTTGGACCGTTTACCTGCAGCCCATGCTGTCACTATTGATCGGGGTAAAGCCTCACTTCACCTTCCCTCAGACTTCCCTCAGCTCTTATGTTGCCTTGATTCTGTTTTGGTGTTTGTCACATGCTTTGCGGTTCCTATTTTCATTATTTCAAACCACGGATTATCATAGTCACGAGCCGTATGTGCTAAATTGTTGTGCACACACAGATGGTGCAACCACAAACAATGCACCTATATTTTACACCTGAGTTGAGTCAAGAACAAACAAACAAACAAACAAACATGCCGCTTCTCCGAATATACAGCAATCCCTCCACTATTAATGGAGAAAAGTCAAGGAGGGGAGAAAAGCCATAACAGGATTTACCGGCTGCTGGATAATTAGGTCTTCTGTTCGGGGAATACCAAAACACAGAGAGACACTCCCCCAACCACACAACACATACAAATACTAACACACACACACACACACACACACACACACACACACACCCCAGGCACACACTTAGACCTGGGGAAGAAATTATCCACTTAATGTGCAGAAAAATTCTAAACAGTGACTTCCTCAGCATGACTGTTCCCCTGGCAGAGAACGCTTATAGAACCACCCTATCCAGTCATCCTTCCTCACAGCTTACCTCGGACACCTCGTCCCCAAGCCGATGGTTGCCGTGGCACCAGATTCCTATGCGGTGGCCATGTCAGAGCAGAGGATGGCAAAGGGGTGTGAAAATCTTTTTCCACCTAGCTGTCGGTCTCTGCTGGTTTCTTCGTCCCTCTGCCTGCACTCTCCCCTGGTCCTTCCTCATCCACAGTGAAAGCGTGAGAGACAACGACAGCAGCAGCAGCAGCAGCGACAGCAGCTGCAGCAGCAGCTTCTCAGTCTCTGAATCTTCCTCACACACACACACACTCTCACTAAGCCTCCTTTTAATTAGCTTGTTCCAACAACCAGTGATGCCTAATGAATTAAGTGGCTGAAATTACCTCCTGTGCAGAGCATGGTCCAATGAGGCAACACAGAGGAGATGGAGAGAGCGAAGAACATGTGTGTGAGGGAGCAAAAGTGTTTCAGTGTGTGAGAGAGACCGAAATCGAGTGGAAGAGAGAGAGAGAGAGAGAGAGAAGGAGAGAGGGAGGGAGGGCATGCATTGTGTGTCAGCTCATTTGTATTCAAAGCTTGTTTTTCCTCTTCATCCCTCCCCTTCTCTCTCCCTCTGTCCATCTCTCCCCTTATCTCCCTACAATCTATCCTTTCCTCCCTCCTCCCTCCCCCCTCTTTCATTTCCTCCCCTTTATGAATGGATGTTCAGGAGGACATGAACCTGACCCAAACATTAGTGGAAAGAAAGAGGGATGCTGTAGACTATGAACAAGGAAGGCTGTTCATGTGTGTGGTGTTTCCAGCCTCCAGATCAGCTCACTCTAGATGTAGGTTAATGATACACAGCTATTGATCTATCTCTCCTGGAGCACATGTATACATCACAGGTCAACGCTGGTGACAAAGGGAAAAGAGTCTTGCCAGACTGTCTGGACAGTGGTGCCATCAGTTTAAAATATGAATGAACTTTGGTGTTCTGCAGGAACCCTCAAGAATCATCTCTGGTCATAATAAATTCAGGAGGACATATTAAAAAAAATACATCATCTTCTGCTGTCAAGCTGCTGAGAGAGCAGGATGTTTTTTTTTTTTTTCAAATTGAGCCATCTCTGATGGACTTCTTCTTTGAGGGTCTAGGTGGCAACAATTCTGAAAGGAAAGTAGTAGTGATGACAAAACATGAGGCTTAAATGAATTTCTATTGGATGATCGATATAATCATACTAGCAGCATGCCTCTAGAAAAAAGAAAAGTTGGTTGGATGATTGCTTCACTTGGTTCAGATTTGAATACAAAACTGTTTGGAGATGGAGAGACAGTAACATGATTACTATTTTTTTTTTTACAAGTTCTGCTTATGTTAGGCGGATCAAGGGAAAGAGATGTTTTGTTACGCTTTTGTCAATCTAATAAGCTTAAAAGTAATATGTATAAGATTCACTCATTCAGCTTATTTGAATCATTTTACTTGTTGTTGTTCTACAATAAAAAATACTACATTAATGCTTAATGCAGCGAGGTTCACATGGCACCTGACTCAGGTCTTGGAACTATGTTCAGATTTCCCCGTTAGTCACTAGATAAATTACAAATCTATTTGGTAAGAAATAAGTCTACAGAATCACAAAAACAGAGAATTATCCTCCTTTGTAATGCACACATCAACAAGAGGACAGGTGGACTCAGACCCAGAGGTGCAAAATGAATCAAGAGGTTAACCTCAGGCCTTTCTGTTAGGAGGGCTGCTGGTGGTTTCTGCCCTGCCCACTCTTCATTAATATGGCATTACCTCAGAGGCATTAGGCGCCACTAGCCTTTTTATGTGCACACTGCTCCAGATTTATATTTTATTAATGCTCGTACATCAAGAAGAGGAAAGAGCACCAGTGACATATTTTCTTGAATGGTAAAATGGCTGACGTGCCAGCTTCAATATGGACCAAAAATAAAAAAGCAAAAACTGACAAATCCATTTCTCTTCAACAGAACAATCACTCCAGCTGCACATATTTCAAACCCATGATCCTAAAAGAATCAGAAAGGCATCACGTCAAACCTATGATGTTTGTTTTTTTAAAGCCCAGTCCCTGAATTATCTCTCAAATTAAATTATATTTATTCCCCGCATTGTGTGTATGTGGTATTATGTGTATTCTCCGCTCAGGAGGTCCCTTTTCCCCTCCTCCAACAATGTGCTGTCTCAGTGGGACTGTCGGTATAGATGAGATATGGCCTGAGCATCGTGGAAATGAGAAATCTGCCTGTTATGGGGCTGTTATGGTTTACAGCACATTGGGATGCATGTCCCAAGGGTCTACTCTCCTCCTGGCCAAATAGTCTGCTCCATATCTCTGTCCATCCCCCCCTCTAGCTTCACTCGTCATTCTCAAGCAATGGAATCCTTCAAACTCCTTCCTTTTTTCATCGAAAGGAAAAAATGACAATGATCAGTATAGAAGGGCACAGCAGAGCAAAAAAGAGAAGAAAAGTGCAAAAGGAAAGCAGCTTATTTGACAGATATCTAAATTTGCCCTTGCATACACAACTACAGCAAAAACACATCAGTCAATCAGACAAAAGCAATGTTTGCACATTCTCATTTACTCATTCATGCACAACTCACTGCCATAAATTCAGTTATGCCCATATAACACGTTAGTCAATCAGATGAAAATACTGTTTTCAGATACACATTTACTCATTCATGCACATCTCTCAACCATAAATTCAGTAATACATTTTATCTGTGCACTACATGTATGCATGAGTACAAGCATCCATAAGAGCCTTGCCACAGTTATATGCGTTCTTTACCTCAACTGCATACTAGCACTGTATGGTCCCCATTTCAATAATTCAAGAAATCGATTCAAGGTCAGTTTAACAGCAGATGTGCATTCAAGCAAAGCGTTTGGCCAGAGTGACACGTCTGAAACTGTGAGCTGGGAAAAAAAACAAGCTTGTGAGAAGAAAAGCTCCTGAGAAACTTTCAGTTTGTTTCATTTTGGTCCGCCAATGTGGCCAGAAATGTACATCTTCTTATCTCTTATCACTTCATTTCAACAGTGAAAAGTATCCTTCATTGTGAATATAACTGTTTGTTCTGTTAGAGGCACCGTTTAGTCTATTCCTCATCCAGATAAAAACGCCTTACAGTGGCTTTGAGATGTGCAAAACTACAGTCCACCTGAGTTATCACTGGTGAAACCCATTTAAACTGGATGATGTTAATGCTTTAAGGCCATTGCACAATGAGTCTGTTTTCTACATCCAAAATTGAGGCACGTTAAAAAAAAAAATACAATCTCATGCTATGTCAGTTATGTTTGCATACTGATTACCAAACTTTTGTATGTCATTTTTTTTTCATCCAGCCCTGTGTGTGTGTGTGTGTGTGTGTGTGTGTGTGTGTGTGTGTGTGTGTGTGTGTGTGTGAGAGTGTGTGTGTGTGTGTGTGTGCGTGCGTGTGTGTGTGTGTGTGTGTGTGTGTGTGTGTGTGTGTGTGTCTTTAACGTCCCTACCGTACTGCCAGACGCTGTTCAGGATCAGTTGGTTGGTGGTAATTAGTATGTGATGATTCCAGAGCAGCGCATTAAAACTGGACCACTGACATCCTGAAATACACCTGCAAGCGATCGGGAGGATTCTGCAGCTCCTTATCAAAAGGAAAAACTGTCATTTAATGACAGGTGAAACTTTCCTCGCTCTTGTCTTTTTTTCATGAGGACGGACCCCCACAAAATCATCTTAATTTCTTGATCACTTTGCATGAGGAGCACGAGACATTTTGTCTCATACTATATACAACACATGCATGGCTTTACGTAAAGCATGCTTAGTTTATAGAGAACACAGTGCTCGTGCATGAAGTGTACCGTGCCTAAGCACACCTCTTCGAAGCGTGCCAGGGCAAAGGAAGTGTGCCGTGCTTGAGCACGGATCAGAGCATTCACACTAGTCAAACGAACTAGACTTTATGGGTTAAGCGTGCTTGGGCATGGTATGGATTGCTAGTGTGAGTGCGCCCTCAGTAGAAAATGAAAAGCATAGGTGGATAAAGGACTCAGTGTGCAATGTGCCTGTGCCTACAATTTTATTTTTCTGGGTTACGGATCCAAAAAACGCATCTGAAAAAACATACTCAGTGTGCAAAGGCCTTGACTCTGTTAGGTTAGTTTGTTCATGTAAACATTTTTACCACATTACTTTTAAGAAACTGTTAAATACCTTGAACAAACTATTTGTACAATTCATATTATGCAATTTCTTTTGTTCAAAGTATTTTTCTTTCCCCTTCAGCTTTATTTCAACTGTTTATTACTTAATGTATCATAGCTACATATTTCAACAGTTTCTGCATTACTCTCTTCACTTATAACAGTGCTCTGCTAAGTTGCCAACTATTTTCTATGCTCACCCAATTTAGAAACATGTTTTAGTTTTCCATCACCAGAACCAAAAACAAACAATGTGCTCTCTTGCCAGAGATTAAATAGTATCTGTATCTGTCTGTAAATATTGTCTGTATGCTAAAACTAGAGTGAATGCTTTTTAAAGACACATTGAACTTAATTTGTTCAATCAATGCATTCATTATAAATTACAACAAACGCAGCTTGTAGATGAGCATTACCTTTTAATCAGGGGCAGACAGGCTTTCTCACTTTTTTGCAGTCTTAATGCTCGGCCATGAAAAGTTGCAACTGTAGCTTCATATTGTCTGTAAAGACATGAGTATTTCATTAATCTTTTCATCTCACTGACAGAATATGTGTATTTCTCTTTAGGCAGAACTAACTAAGAAAATTGTCCTCATCCATACCCAACATGTACCATCCAAACAGTCCAGAGAGCAGGAAACACAATGGGGCACATAAGCATCCAACCTAATAACCCATTTCAAACATATTAACACACCTTACGTAGATACACACATTCCCCCCTTATTACCAACACACAATTCCTGCACAAACCCCACCCCCACCAGCAAACATACACACTCATATGCCCCTGTATCATTAAGCTGTAAGCTCCAGCTGTGGTCTACAAGGGCAAATCATTAATCAGCTCGACAACAAAGGAGCACATACCTACACTATCCTTTCTTCTGTGTCTACAACCAGCTTGATCTCAGGCTTTGTCTTAGAGTTAAACACACGATGAATCTCATAGCTGTGGTTATTTTAAAACCAGATCTGTCCAATAACATCATGTCTTTCAGTAGAAATACTTAATGTCAGCTATTAACACAGTCAAACAATAAATAGTTGACAGCTCCTGTCACAAAACTCTGTATCATAAACCTAAATTACACATAAAATGCAACTGGACATTCATCAATAAAATCTGCCTGTTTTTACAAAGTGCAATGCTTCCAAAAAAATATAATTCTCCTTGAGTCTAAATTACTCATGCCAACTGTGTATTTTCAGATTTTTGGTCAAAGCATTGTCCCCTGTCCTAGAGCTCTGCTGTATCAGGAATGTCTTGGTGAAATGCCATTACTGACAGACCATAACAAAGCAGCGTGAGGGCAGGGTTCTGAAAATATCAAGGGGGGTCTACTGCAGGTGTTCTCTTCATTCATGGTAATTGGAAAATACATTCCATCTCATGTGGTTTGATTTCTGAGCTGCAGTTGGTTAGTATCACCCCCCCACCCATTTACACAGGATCAGTGGAGTGGTCCCATGGTCGTGTAGGCTAGCTATAAACCCCTCGGGCACTGAGGGAAATGATGCATGTCATTGTGAACACACCAGATGGGGTCCTGAAGCAGGGGACAAGGAGGTAGAATTGCAATGTTTTTATAATGAGATGTAAATGGTTACGACTCCAGGCTGTGGAAGGTTATAGGCAGGCTCATTTCAATGGAGGAAAGTGCAAAGTAATGTTAGTGACAGGTAGCAAACCTGCATGACAATGACAATTACATTACATTTGTCAAATTATTAAAGACACTTTCCTTCTTACACTTGGGCCTATAATTAGAAGCAAATATCCAAGTGTCTAAAAGTAAATCAATACTTTTACAATTACAATAAATTAAATGAAGGCGGGTCGTTCATATTGACAAACGACAGATAACCACATGACTTAGTTGTCATTCAGACCTTTATAGTGTCTCCATTTGACTTCATTTAAACTCGTTTTGACTTTTCGACCACTTTACTGTATTCAATTGCACCCCAGCATCATCTGTGAAAGTAGTTGGCTGCAGATTTTAAAGAACACGCTTTTAAAGCTTAGTACCGAAGAGGCAAACACAGTGTTCCTGCAGTGGATGAAATATTTATTTATTTAAGTGCTTTGTAAGAGGGCCATTTGCTGAAATCTTATGCCACTTTTGGCTCCACTATAGGTAATAAATCTGTGTTTAACTCCAACATGACTTACCAGTAAGGTACTTTCAGGTTAAGATTTTACAAAAAAAAAAAAAGATGAGCTCATAAAATCTGATGCATTTAGATTTAACTGTCATAGAATGAGATCACCATCTCAATCAGCAGTTCAGTTATATCAACAGTTTTATAGATAATGGTGCTTTTGTTATTCTGAAAATACATTTATATTTTAAAAGTAGGATTTTTTGTTGCAATGTTGTTGCAGGTTTTTTTTTTTTCTTCCAGATGTGGTAAATTATTTGCAGACTCTGTTAAAATAGAAGTACATTGACACTTTATTTCAGTTAAGATTAAGTAATTATTATCAGGAAAAAAAAGGACTCAGCCTAACCTTTACACATTTATGAATGACAAAAAATAGATTTTGAATGGACTTAGATTTTCAAGATATCATTTTTTTTAATTAACTTCAATATTTGCAAAAATGTTAAAGATCATATTGTAGAAGTTTTAATGAATGCTCCATTATCATATTTTATTTGCTCTTTGTTTAAATCGCAAAAATTTTAAAAGTTTAAATGCCTTTCAGTTAATTGTAATTAGAAAAATTACAATATTTTATTTGTTGTAGACCAGTCCATTTTTTGTTCGTAACCGGCACACACTCATTCTGCAGCTGCGTGACAACAGTGCAACACAAATTTGTCTAACCACATCTCATTTTGAGACCTCAACACACATTGGTGCACACATTGGCACATTACACAGCAAATCTAGTGACAACTATAGGGACACAGTGTGCAGGGTGTAAGAAAAGGCTGATTGTCAAGCTGTGTTTGGTCCACAGTTTATGGAGATTGAATAGTAAATATAGTTCAACATGGGCAACTAAGGCACACAATTCTATACTGTTAGCTAACTGCTAGTAGCCCAGCAACAGAACATCAGGAAAGAAGCAACATTATGACAATGTCACTCTGCAGTATTATGCTGTTTAATGTAAACATTGTCATAAATTGTTCAACTGCTCTCTCGCATGACGCAGATATCCCTGAGCAGAGAAAGGTAGAGGAGTTATGCGGTAAAGATACTCAAACTTCCTGATATTGTCACTTTGTGCTTGAACTCTTCAGTTTTTCACATCAAATAGTTTATATATGTATATCAAACTGACAGCAGTGATTGGCATTGGTCAAAAGATTTGTCTGCAGTGTTGTTTTTTTCAGGACTAATCATGAGTTTTTTAGAAATGCAAAGTCAGATTTGCTCTGCTGTAAAAAGATGTTGCACATTTTGTAATCATCTGCATCAGTGATTGCAGAAAACTTAATGATGAGTAGAAATTAAGTGCAAAGAACAGTTTTGGTCAAGAAAAGTCTTTAATGATTCACACTGTCTGGGGATCCTTTCTGTGGTTACTAATCCTTTTTGATTTGATTAAGGTTAAGAGTTATGCATTGTAATAAGTGACGCGATGAAGCCAGAACCTATTAACAGGCTAAAAGCTCACCTCACCTCTGCTCCAGCTCTTTGCCTGTTGATAGAATGACCAGGGGTAAGCTTGAGACAGCATTTGTATGGCTATTCCAATATCAAATCTATCTTAAGAAACCAATGGGTGGTGTCACTGCAACTATGTCCAAGTTTAATAAGGTCTATGACAACAACAAAAAACACTTTTTTATTGTTTCTGACACTCCCTACTCTGAATCTTTATATCTTACGTTCATGAGGAGGGTTTTTTGCACCCAAAGGTTGTCATAGAAAACACTAGGGTTGTGTTCAATTACACAACCATTACCAAAGCCATCCTCCCTCGGGAGTGGGCTATATAGTGCACTCATTGGACACAATAAAAAAAACTCTTCAGCTACTACTCGCTCATTTGCAGGCTGCCGACAATGACGTCATTACTGTCTAGCTGAGACTCAATAACAATTAATAACTGAATGAATATCAGCGTTACCTAATAATATACTGAGTGTATTTTCATAAAACAATTAAATAATGTCAAAAAATATATAAAAAATGCTAACTTTAAAAAAAAAGGAAACGTATTTTGCACCAAAACTTGTGCGAACAGACTTCAGTCACGTGCCCATCATCATCTTCATTAGGAATAATAATTAGGAAATCCTTTACTTTGTATTGAAACGGCTTCCAGAAGTGCCACCAAATATGAACTTTTTTTGTGTTTCTGTGCTCATGCTGGTTGCGCTCCTCTCAACTGTCTGAGAGCTGTCAAGAGAGCGACTTTCCACTCAGGAAAAGATTTGAAAGTGAAGTATGTTGGTATATTGCTTGGGTAGTGACCACTGACTGTACACTTCTTTTCATGCATTTTGAGATACAATGGCCCTCACTTATCAGTCTGGTGTACAAATCATTGTACGACACGTGCGTATCTGGCTGATCATGACCGGGTGTTGATAAGTGTGGCGGCTGGAAACGATCGCCATTTAAATACCACGCCCCTATATATTTACGGTTTAGCTATCCTCGCCCCCAGAGTTCACGGCATGGAGATACATAATACGGCAAAGAAGAGAAGCGAGATATGACATGAGTGACACCATAACAGAGAAAAGTAAAGAGGAATAACATTGTGTTGTCTGGCAGCCTGAAATGTAGGATTAAAGCGTGTCAGAAGAAATGCGCCTGCATGGAAATCTCAACAGCGTTGGTGTGGATAACCGAACTTCAGCAGAGTTTTTAATATTTAATTTAACATCCGTGATATGTAACGTACATAATCTAGGCTATAATATAATCACAACTTTTTACTTTTAGTTTAAAAACATGTGGTAAGACCATACGATCGCTAAAATGTAGCCATTAATGAGACTTTAAAAGAGATTAATGAAAACCTGAAACATCAAATTAATAAAGTGTTTGACCAAATGTTGTGTAATGTGTATTTGTCATCTGAATAGCCTAAACATAAGAACTTAACACTGAGATACAAGAAGGTCCTCACTCTGTCTTACAGTCCCCAGATTTCTTTATTTGTTATCATGTCACTTGTAGTCTGGCCTAAATTTGTCTGCTGATAACACGTGGCACATCAGCATATTATTTATTATTTAAATCTCCGGACATACCGATTAGTTAAGACCTAATGTTGATGTTCTGTATTCTTAAATATTTCATATTTCAGAGGCTAAAAGTTGTATTTAGTTTCCTCTGGAGGTTTTTCTTGTCCTTTTGATGTAACTGTTTTTAGTTTTTCTGTTTTAATTTCTCTCAATATTTTCTGCAGTGATATTCCTGTGCGCATGAACGTTAAACATGTAGGCCTTACCGAAAGCAGCCTCTCTAATCTTTAAAGTAAATCGATTAAAAAACATGAATTCATCAAATATAACACACAACTTAAGAGATCACCTGACAGCTCGCGCTGCTCAACATTATTTAAAAAGCAATGTAACAATACAGAGATGGTTTGAGGTGGAGCGTGATATAAAATACATTTTAGATGCCATATCTTATCTAACAACTAAATGTGTGAACCTCTGTCTGCCTGTCTTAACAGACACTGTTATAGTAGATCTAATGACGCTCCGACAGACAGAGATTCGCTGCACCGAAAGTCCACACTGTTGAACACGTGCATACACGAGCTGAGACCTGGTGTGGGATATGAGCGGTACCGCTCACGTCCAAATTTGATAATTACCAAACTTTGCGTGGAAATTACCGTACACCAACTGTCGTACGTACGGTTGATAAGTGAGGGCCAATGAGTGCATACACCACTACAGAATGGTGTATTCACTATTACATTGAGTCGTGTGTGATTTCAGACTTCAGACATACTCTGTTATTCGTTCTTTACCTTTTAATTGATTCATTACAATTATATTAAAGTATGTTACTTCAAGTCTTGCTTTGAAAAGGCTTCTAAAGTTCAAAAGTTACCGATATAGACTAAAGGAAGAACATAAAAGTTTAGAAGATTGATGTGTCACTTAAATTTCAGGATTTTAGGCTCTCATGCGTGTATTAGGCGTGTGACAACCCATCCCACACACAGTCCTTTTTTTGTACAGTTTCGAACATAGAAAATAAATATATGAAATGTTAATAAGTTGGGCAGATTTGAGGTGCATGGTGACATTTTTTTTTTCACCTCAAACAAAGTCAGGTTAGCCTTTAACAATCTTCGTGCTTTGCTAAGGTAACTAAGCTGCAGTTATATTATAACAATCAATTAAAAAAGTTCAAGAGAGTCATTAACTCTTTAGAAATACAAAACTATTGATCCATATCACTCGTATGTTGGAACAAATACCCAACTTGTAATTTTATTGTATAATCCTGCAATAATGAATTAATTTACCTCTATCTGTTTATATGTATCTGCCAGCTGGAACTGCAAGCATCTGAGAGAGGGACAGAGTGAAATGTGCAGCACCCTGAGGTTCTGACAGTGTTACAAGCATCCATACTGGTGCTCAAGGCTGCTGAGACTTACTTCAAAACACCCACATGCTGAAGCAGAGCGCCTCATTAGGTAGGACGATGAAGGGAGACTGGGTGGGAGAGGAAGAGAGATGATGGGAGTATGTCTTTGCGCTCCATCTGGACAGAATCTTTAAAAAATTCTCCTGTGGTGATGTGACATGACACAGACAGTTCAAAGTGTTTGTGACACAGAAGAAGTGTGGAGGATTGTAGGTCACCATGAAATCCTCCGAAGGTGAAGTGAGATCTGAGCCATCACACTTGAACTTGCCCTCAGCTCTTTAATGTATAACTGGTTATTTATAGATGGCCTATAACACACTCATGGGTTGTGAGGACAAAATGTCAGGTACAGTTAGCAGCAGAGTGTTAAAGAGGCTGTTCTAAAAGTAATTTCAGCTAGTGTTGAGTTTTTTTGATCCGTAATCCGGAAAAAAACATTACGCACAGACACCTTGCACACTGAGTCCGATGCGTTTATTTTTCTATTAATTCCGAAAATTCGCAGTATGAAACAAAATGCCTCGTACTCATCACGCAGTGGCCAAGCTGTGAAGATGATGTGAAAAAACGCAGAAAATCAATCCTGTTCTGAAAGAAATACTGACGTACTAAAGTTTCAGCGTTAGTGTGCAAACATGATTGACATAACATGGGATCATATTTCTTTTTTTAACTTGTGTCAATTTCAGACGAAAAACGGACTTAGTATGTACTGTTTATTACTGTGTTATTAATGTTTAGAAGCTGCCTATAAAGGTTAAGAATGGTCTTATAAGTTTCTGAGTGAGTTCCAAAGCTAAAATAAATGCTATAATTCTACAGTTAATCATTTTTAAGTCTTATTTATGTTAATAAACCTCTTATTAATGTTTATGACATGTATATACATTTTTAGTAAGAATCTTATAAGGTCTTATACTGTACTTTCTAATTCCGATTCATTTGATCAGCGTGAACACAAACGTACCATAATCATGAGCTGTGAATGCCTATTGACCTGACAGCCTGTAAAGGGTCTTTGTAGGACTGCTGATGCCTTCTGGTATCCACGATGTTTACATGTCTTAGTGCAGCTGCGGTTTTCATTTTTGCAGGCCCAAACAGTGATGAAACTTTTTAAAAAAAATGTTAAAGTTGCTCAAAGAAAGCTATTTCGCCGTAGTTCTTTTTCCATCTGGCTAAAGATGCACGAAACCGCCAGCGCAAAATGTGATTTTGCGTGATGTCAGTGGTACGTGAGACGGGGAGAAGAAGTTCCAAATATTCCTAATTTTTTAAAAACTACTATACATATTTTCAATTCTAAATTTCTTTAAGTTTTTATATTCATTCATTCAATTATTCACATTATGGTCATGATTCTGATTGGATGGGCCACTTGTCAATCTGGGTGGCCCTGTGCACATCCTGGCCTGCCCATAGATCCGCCCCTGCTGTCCACAGGATTCATGACTTTTTAATCAGGTTATGAAACAGACTGAAATAAGACTGATTCCTCTATTTGACCTCCAAAATTAAACAAAACCAACAAACACCAAGCCTCTTTGGGAAAATTCAAGTTATTTTTGTCTGCATGTTTTTCTTCAAATACGAAATATTAAAGTAAAGACTTACCACCAAACAAGTTGGGTCATGAAAAGGTTCCTTCTACAAAGTTTCAGAGTACTTTTTGTACTGGTGTCTGAAGGTTCAATGAATATTTGCTTCTCAATATCTCAGTATGTCTATAATACCGAAATGACTGCATCTCCTCTCACCCAAGATTATCTTGAGTTTCTGTCCTTATGATGTGGCGTGTTCTATGTTTAAATTGTGATGTCAGCCGTTATATAGGTTACATAACAAATTCCCTAGTACATAATGCTGAACTCAATCTAATTCAAATCAATTCAAACAATCTGATAAATGTTATACAATAATTGCACATTATAGTGTTATATTATAAGTATTATTATAATGGAATTACAAACAGTAATATCAATGGCTTGATTTAGCTTTATGTGCAAGCTTTATATTCAGCTAGGTTTAATCCCCTTCTCAGCTCAATGTTAGCTTTAGCTTGCGACCATATTGTTAGGAAGAGTCCTGAATGTTTACAGCCAATAACATCAAAAGATAATAAAGGCATTAAGACACACAGTGAAAAAACACTTAGGTGTTGACTATTGTTATATAACATAGAGTCAGGGATACCTTGGTAGCCATTGGAAAATGTTCATACACTTAATTCCAACATCTATGTTTATGGCTGCTAACCTGTAGTTACATTTTGTGTGAGGCACGGGTTATTGCAGTTTAAAATCCATAACCGCCTGCATTATTGTAAAGCTAAAATAGCCCAGATATTCCCTGGTCCAAACTCGAGTTGTATCCGATGCCACCAGGCCCCTGCTACTTTAGGTGTGTGTGGGGTGTTGTGCGAGCGTGTGTAGAAGTTAAAAGCCCTTCTAGAATCTTCGGATTCTAAATCGGCCGTTGTTTACTGAGGTGATATTGCAGGGAAACACATAAATATGTTCATTTCGCAGCCAGGCTGGTCTGTGTCGCCGTCACTCAGCTTTCAATACACAATGAATGGGGATGGGTTTTTAATCGCATCAGGTTGCAGTTAGTGGCTGCTGCACCCGCGGTAATGACGGCACGTGTTTCAGTATTTTATACTGGTATCTTGGTCACACCGGGGTAAAAGACGCAGCCAACTTTTAATCTTATACACCGGATTTTACGGTATGTGCCAGGGGCCGAGGGCTACTACGGAGGAGGACGAGGAGGAGGTGGTGGTGGAGGAGGGATAGGGCGAGCCTTGCCCCGCCTGGATATCGAGGAGCGGCGTTACCTGGTCCCCGACTAGAGACCTTTCGATACTGGGCCCCTGGAACCCCCCTCCCGAGATCACCTACTATGCCACCTCCCAGACTGATGACTTAGTGGACAGTTTTTATTTTTTCATCACAGATGAAATGATTGATATTATCGTCCACCAGACAAACAAAGAGGATGGGTGGAAGGAGGTCGACGCGGTGGAGCTGAGGGCATACGTGGGGCTACTCTTACTGCCCGGGGTGCACCACGCCAGGGGGGAGGCCACCAGCAGCCTCTGGGGTGAAGAGACGGCTACCATGTCCCTAAAGCGCTTCACCACTCTGAGCAGCATGATTAGCTTCGATGACCGGCTGACCAGACCAGGTTCGGCTCTTCCTGCAGGAGCTCGGGAGCTTCCCGGTGAAGCAGGCTATGGCACGCCGCACACGCCTGCCCCACACGCCCGCCCCGTACTCCAGCACAGCGTGCTGCTGACCAAGATCCAGCCACGGCAGAGTAGCCCCGGGCAAAGAGGAAGTGTCATCTCTGCCATGGAAAGAGAGCACGTTCTCCAGATTCTGCTCCAAATGTGGATAGGCTGTCTGGAAGGAGCACACGGTCTGGATTTGCTTGCCAGAACTAACACACACACACACACACAGATATTTCTTCTTGCTGTAAACAATCTTGTTTTTTGTTTTTTTTGCATCATTGGGGCAAAAGGTGTAACATTTATTATATAATCTGACACTACACAAAAAATAAAAATGAAACAAAATCAATGCTGATGCCAATTTTTAACACTCCCAAGCTCTGATAATCCCACCCCAAAGAAATCTATTTTGAAATGTTTACATTTCATATATGCATACTTGCATATATGCAAGTGAATACTTTAGTATCACAAAAACTGGCATTTAAGGGGTTACATTTCAGAAACACAATGAATATTTGCTATGTATGGTGAGGAATTAAGTTAATAATAGTATCCATAAAAAATGTAATTATAGGCTACATTAATAGATCATTTTTCTATGGCAGTCTTAATTGGAGTATTTTTGGCGTCGTTATGGTGAAAGGTGTGACACAAATCCTAGAGCTGTAGGAGGGTTAAAAGGCATAATTAAGTCATGTATAAATGATGAATAAGTTATTTTCTATCTTTTGGATTTTTTATTTTATGACATCACTGCGTAATTAAAGTTTCAGTTTGGAGTCTGATATTGATGGAAGCTACACAGTTTGTTGACCTACTTGAGACCGTGCGTAAGATCTGTATTTTACTTTGAAGTTTTTCCAGTAAACCATTTAAAACGAAGGAAAGTTTTACAGTAAAACTAAGTTTTATTCATTTTAGAAACGTGCTTTTTTTTTTACTTTGTTGGTCAGAGTGAGTTCAGCTCAGTGAGGTCCACAACAATATTTTGGCCTAAAATGTAAGATTTACTTATGTATTTCAATTGCATATAAAAATGCAATTCAATTTTATTACACAATTGTTGCGTAAAACAAACTAATTAACTAATTTAAATGCATATCAGATTCATGTTGATTCTAAGGAATTGAAGTAGGCTACATACATTCTGAAATTTGGATATTTACATCTACTATACGAAATTACTTTAAAATAAACCATGCCATAATTAAGTTACTTCTCAATAAGTTCTAGGATCTAATTTAATTTGAACTTGTTGAAGTGCATATGTGTATATAAATGATGGTACAGTCATCAACCTAATTATCACCTCTCTCTCCAGCCTGCTTTGCTCTGATCAGCTGACATAATTACACTGAGGAGTGTTGCATTGAGTGTTTGCCTGTAACACCCTCACTCCACTTATTTCTGTTCCCTCTCAGTTCAAGCTCCAAGGCAGTATATGTGCTCAAATGGCTTAAAACATAATAAAATAATTTGGGGCTCTCTGGCCCATAGACCCATTGCTCTCTCTTCAGGTTACCCAGTTATCAGGGGGACTTCACAGATATGGTTGACATGGGAATCATTAAGCCTTAAATACTACTTTTTTAAGATTCTGGGATTCACCAATCTTTTCTTAAATTGGATTTGTTCTTAGGTAACAACTTATTTTACAAACACTCAAGACCACTCTTATGCACATTTGAGTGCAGGGCCCTGCAATCTTGCCCTTTTATAGGTAATAGTGGGCACTTACCTATGCTAATTAGGAACAATAGCGTTTAATTTACGGACACAAGGAGATAAGAACAAGCTGGAAACAATTCAGTCATTTTAAGAACACGTTGGTGAATCTGATTTAATTGATACTTTATTGATCCCGCGAGGGGATCTTGGTGAATGAGGCCCATTGTCCACCCACTCAGGTGTTTATATTTTGACACCTGAGAGAATGTTACCATGGTTCTTGACAAAATCCGGATCAAGGATAGTGCCTAGATTTCTGGCTTGTGTAGGATGATTTTTGTTTTGTCGTTGATGCAGAGAAGTTACTGAGCAATCAAATGAATAATGTGTGTGGATAATTTATACATTTAAAAATGTGTCGCTATTAAAGGGTGTACGTTTTTGATTTAAAAAAAAAAGTGTTTCTATATTTTGTGGCCTCAAGGTCACATGATGAACAGCAGCTGACCCAGTATAAACCCCTGAGGGCCTCCATTTTTAATGATGTCATAAGATTGACACATAAATGTTATAATATAGGCTATATATATATATATGAGCTCCAAATTTACACATTTTAAAGCATTAATGCAATTGCAGTAAGTAAAGCTAACATTATTGTGTGTGTGTGTGAGATAGTAACATTCATGCAGCCTGTCACTTTCTTTGAAAGTGTCCTTTAGTTTTCTTTTGTTGTAAAAACAGTGAAACAGCTATTTGATTTATCTCTGAAGGCTAACAATTTCCTTGGTCTGCAGTTTTGAACAAATAAGAACAAATGCTGAGCGAGTGAGCAGAGTGATTTGATACAGAAGAGAGTGAGAGAAGAAAGTGGAACGTTTTGTGTTTTGTGTTCCTTCTGCAACTTTAACATTCTTTAAACCAATAGCTTATACTGTAAAATCCGGAATATAAGTCACACCCTGTTTTGAAGGTCTCTTAAAGAGAAAAAAAAGTTTAAACTGTTTTCCTGCGTGACGATTTATATTGTGTTCAGCGATGTCTAGAACATGCAGGTTCTGTGCAGCTGTGTCGTTCTTTTAGTTCCGTCTGTTTTCACGTTCGGGAGTTTGCACTCCTACTAGCTACAGTACGGTAGTTGAGCTCTCAGCCTGCTGCAGGGAAAGTTGTGAGGCACGGACTCCTAGCTTGCGAGTCGCGCTGCCCGACTCCGCTGGTCACTCTTTAACTTTAATATAGGACTCTTAAAATCAAAAGAGCACTCCACAAGGTTTATTTACGGAACAATATAGGCTACTACTGTTTTCTGTGAATGCATGATTATGACCTCGTGAGGGAGAAAAGATGTGGAAAAAGTTGCGCAGCCAGCCTGGTCTGTGTCGCCATCTTTTCCAGCACAGCGTGCACTCAGCTTTCAATACACAATGAATGGGGATGGGGTTTTAATCACTTCAGGTCGCAGTTAATGGCTGCTGCACCCGCTGTAATGACGGCGTGTGTTTCAGTATTTTATACTGGTATATTGGTCGCACCGGTGTATAAGATGCAGCCAACTTTTCAGACGTAAAAATTGGTATTAAAAGTGCGTCCAATCCATTTTTATCCTTCATTTTAACATTTAATTGTGGCACCTTTTTAGATTTTATTTAAATTTAGTAGATGTCGAAGCATTGTTGTCAGACTTTTGTGGTAGCCTAGTTCAGTTTTACAAAATATTTTCCGCCCCTGCTTCTTTCTGTCTTACTCCAGTTTTTTCAATTCATACTGATCTCACAATGGCCATGGAGATCATTTCTATAAAGTACACTATAAAGTCTGTTCTTAGTTTCTACATTTAATTAACCTAATTCAACCTTTAGCTCCATAGCCCCTCTGTAATTCCTTGTGTCTGACTAGATCAGTGTTTAAACTAAGTCTTGATTCAAAAAATGGGTCACAGGCCAGTTTCAGCTATTTGTATGTTTTAATGAGCTCAGAGCCAGGGAGTGAGATGATTTTCTCATATGAATCCCAGGTTTCTTGAGTACTTTGCTTAGACGGAGGGTCTAATGATATGCTCCATGGCAGTTTGTTTTACATATTAAAAAGAGGATGCAAGGCAGATTCAGTGGAGCAGAAATACAAATGAAGTGGAACCAAGAAGCAATCCGAGGAACACAGACACACGAGCTATTTAAAGAAAGTGCATCAGGAGAGGCCTGAAATATCTGTGCTTTTGCTCAAAATAGTTTTTCTTCTTAAAATGCCAGCTGCCACTTGATAGATAAAGGATCACATTTCTAAAAGATAGAAGGAAAAAACACAAGTTGAGATCACTGAATTTCAGGGCAAAATGCTTGAAGTAACAGATTAGGTGGATTGGTTTTGTTTCTTTCAAGGTTGCAATGGGGTTCAGCTCATTTTTTATGAAAATATGAAAAGCAAGAGACATTTTCCTTCCATAGGAAACATGCGGTCTCGTCCTTTTTTGCTTAAGATAAATGTGTATCATCGTCCTTGTAGTGAAGCATTGAGCATTAAAGAAGATCTAGCATTAGAAATGTGACAAAAATGCATTCATAATTTCTGGTGTTGAAGAATGGAACCTAAGATGCCATCCACATCCTCCGGCCTGGGCTCCTCGTCCTCACCGCCGCCAACAGGCAGGCCTTATGTCTCGGCTGCTGAGCTGGCAGCGGCCGGCGGCCGGTGGCGGGCAGCAATATAGCGGCGAGACGGTTGCTGTTAGCATAGCTTCCAAGCAATATGGCGGACGTTAAGTTTCGATTCTGGGAGTGAGTTCCCACCCACTGATCTGTGATTGGTCTGTAGCTTCAGTGGTTGAAAATATGAGGAACTAACATTGTAGTTTCACCCTGCTAATCGCAACAGCTTCCAATGACGCAAAAATCGTCATTTTGCGTCACTGGAAGCTCCTTTTCAGACTTAGAAATACAATCTACAGAAATCTCAGGGGAAAATGAGGGCAGGATGCACGACCATTCAAAAATACTACCAGGTTTCTAATGATACAAAGCTTAATGCAAATGGGTGAAGTATCCCTTTAAGCGCATGTTTTTATTGGGGTTAATATTAACACGGTAACTCATGTGGTTAATCTAGAGACCTTAACGCATTCATATAACGCTTCGTATCCATATTTTCCTTAATTGATGATAACAAACCATAATGCAGACTCAGCTGAAAAAGGGAGACATGGGCTCATATAACCAAGCAACAGATATCAGCCTTAAGGGTCATTACCGTCCAGGTTTATGAAACATCTATTTTTTCACCATGCTGCATTATCCTTGAGGGTCAGACAGTGAACAGACTTTGAAACTGTCACTTTAGGAGATAGAGAACAACTAGGCCAGCAGGAAAAATGGCTGAGGGCCATTCATTGTCTTAAATATTCAGGTAGTAATGGTGAGTGATACATTTTGGAAATTTTGGCAGGGAATTATAAAATGTGTGGCTTCAATATTGCTAAGTACAAATGTAGCTGCCTGAGTGGTCCTGTGTTTGCATCTATAATGTTCAATTGGCTCCTCTACCTAGTACTGTATGCACAATGAGCCGGGTGGTCTCAGGTAATTTTGCATGATTTTATAGGGATTGATCCAGGGAATGGCCTTTAGGCCCCACTTCAAGTCTCATTAGCCACCCAATCCTTAATCAGATGTTTGGGCCATGTAGCAACAGGCTGCTAGTAGCTTTCTTTGCATTTCAAATTGGAATATTTCCAGTGTTCTTCTGTGAAGCACTTTGGGCTGCATGTTTTTATATATGAAAAGTGCTATATAAATAAAGCTGAGTTGAGTTGAGTGTCTTGAATTTGAAGGAAATTAAAGTATTTTAAAAGTGTAATTTAATAGTGGTTATTAATCACAGGCTAAAGTAAAGTAGAGAATGAATATATAGTTCTTGTTAAAATCACATGAATGTTATATACAGCATGCTCTATTAATCCCATTTAAATGTAATTAGCAGGATATATTGACCTTCACTAATTGTTAATCCTTATTCATGCAATATGAAACCATTGTACTTAAGGCAACTAAGGGAATTTCACTAATCCCTCCTATCCCATTTCTCACAGGAGAAACGAGATATACAAAGGGCAGAGGAGAAGAGGGGAAGCCTAACAGATGAAGTCCTTATGAAACAGAAGAGTGTACTAAAGCTGAAATGTGGATTTAGCTCACAAGACGCCATTTGTATGGTGCCGTTGTACAACATACAGACATGTTTCTTTACAGTCAGATTTCTGTGTCCATTGTTTTTGCATGTGTGTTGCCTCCAGCATCCCATGTCCCATATTGAATCAACAGGAATTAAGCAGTGCTGCCAGAGAGAGACAGAGCTCAATCTGCAGCGAGAGGGGGAGGACGGGGAGACAATGATATATCATTTCATCATATATTTGTCTGTAAACAAATATAATCCACTGCAAGCAGCATGTTCTTGCTCCAAACTGGTTAAGTGCCAACATATCACGTCCTCCTGGATACTTTGTGGGTGGATCAGTTTGTGCTCATTTGGTGAAATCATATGTTTCCCACAGAGAATGAGGGGGATTCTTCTAAATGTTTGATCATAATGTGTAGGCTGCAGCAGCTCTTTGATTTTTCTTCAATAGGAGAAAAATATCCCAAAGGGGTTACTGCAGGCTTGTAGCGTCTTAGCTCAAAGGTTAGTTTTAATCAGCATAAAGCAAATGGAAGATGGATGATAAAAGGCTAGATGACTTTGAGAGCTCTATTTCCATATACAAAGACCCCTTCATCCTGTAAGACAAACAAGCTTTGGACTTTATACACAGTAGAGCACAAGAGCTTATCTCCAGTTCTCTCTAATGAACTTGTTCTGCACGAGTAAAGCAAGGAAACATTCATGTGCTTTTGCGGAGTGAATATGACTCGGTCAGACCTCGGTTAAGTTCAAGCTTGATCTTGTTGGTTTCCACAAAGTTGCCTGAAGACGAAGGCAACAAGAGGTCATAAAATCCAATACGCGTGTCAAAAACTATAGTTAAAAATCAATCAGGGAGGAACTCTTGTACTTAACACTTGTCATGCTGAAACGTTAAAAAGATGCAGAGCAAGCTAAACATGTTGCTTGTATCAGCAAGTTGTTTTGGGGCTCATAAGCTCTACACTGAACATTATTTCTTGTTTAATATCAAAACATTGTAGTAACTATAGCTATTGACCCTATTTCATCAGTTAGATGAATACTTGGTCTGGTTTTTGTGTGAAAGCCAGCAACTAATAGAGCTGGTCGTCAACATCTCGGAGGATCATGGCTCAATCCCCAGCTGCCGAGTCCATACGTTGAAGTGTCTTTGGGCAATAAACTGAACCCAAGATGGCTGCTGAAAGAAAGCCTTCAGTGGGTTGGTGTGTGAAAAGTACCACACCAACACACTGAATGTGTATGCTAGTAAAGTGCTTTATGGGTTGGAGTGGAAGTGGAGTCCATTTCTGATTAGTAAGTCAGCCTAACCCTAACCCTGAACTAAGGTCTTCACTGACTTTCTCAGACAGGAAATGCTGTAGCGTAAGTGGTCATTTTCACTGCTGCTATTTACTGTATTGACTAACTTCATCATTGCACAAGTTTTTATGTCTGCACCCATTTTGCAATCACTATTGTTGTTGTATGAATGATGTGTCATAAAGGTTGTGTTTTAAAATGATTTTGAACTGAGAGGAGAAGCAGTGTGTTTTTTTTTTTTTTTCTATCTAGAGAGAGGGAATGCTCTCACAGCTGTGTTTTACAGCAATGCTGTGTATTTATTTCCGATTTAGGGATCAGTTTGTGTTTAATAGTGTGACAGTAGCATCAGGATGCCAACTTCTCTAAGCTGTATTTGTGCATTATGAAAGTCAGCTATTTCCATAAAAAGAAGGAGCAGTGGGGGCAAAAGGATTGAATATGTGAGGATATGAGACTCTCACAGTCCGGAAGAGGTCAGCTATTTAGAGCCATCGTTATTTTAGGAGACTATTTTGAGAAGCAGAAGAAGTATGTACCCACATTCCCAAACAGTTAACCAGTTTGTGGAAGTCATCAAATAATAATAATAATTTTGACATTCAAACTACAATTTTCCACATCCCTTTGGTTAATAGGTTGCATAATATAATACACAAAACTTGGAACCAATGGAGGGAAATGAGCAGCGGAGTGACGTGTTGTTTTGTGTTTGTTAAAGACCAGTGAGGCTGCAGCTTTCTGGATCATGCAGAGGTTTGAGTGTACATGCAAGAAGACCTGCCAGTAGTCGCAGTGGTCTACAGAGTTCTACAATCCTGGAAATATACACATGTCTGCCTCTCTCTGAATACGATAACTGTTTTCATAAAATACACTGCTTTTAAGTACTTTATTCAACAATGCACATCGTTGAATCCCTCAGTTTTAAATGGATGAGTACATATTCATAATAGACTGCTTTACTTATTGGACCCAAGCTTATTTTGCTATATGGTTGGCACGTCACTGCAGAGGAGGCTTGAGAATGAAATGCTTCTGTGGTGACAGTGAAATAATGGCCTGCCGCCTGAGGGGATGCTGAGTGAGGGAGACAACATTGTGAATCCAGCATTTCTTATATCACCACTACTGTAACACACTGCCATGGCATGTTAAGTGTGCAGGCTTTTTTGCCCCACACACACACACACACACACACACACACGTGAGCAGCAGTTTTACAGCAACTGACGCTGAAACAGCAGCTAATGTCAAATGGTGAGATTTTAGCCAGCATCGTGAAACATCGTCACACAACCTCTTACTGAACTAATATCCTTTGACACACATACACTCATATGGTACCATAAAAACACAAGCACAAGACAGGCGTATGAGTAAAGCAAATATTTGTCCTCTGCTTTCACTACTTTAACAGGATGCACTGTTATATTCCAATGCCCCACATTTATTCTTTATTTCAATGTAGAACTGCAGTGACAACACTCATTAATGCGTTGTTCTAAAACCCTACATTTAAATTCTTGGCCCATTTTTGTTTACGACCAGAAAAAAATGTGTGTTTAATGGCTAAATGTGTTTAGTGGTCATTTGATTTGATTTGATTTGATTATTAACAGGCCATTTGACATTATTCAAGAGATGAAAATGGAGCGAAGCACAGCACTAGCAAGTTTTTAATGTTCTTACAGTCATTTTGAAATGTTGTGAAACATTTTAATTAAATTGTGTAGATCATGTTTCTCTGTGTATTTACATATTCACAGTTTTCTTCTTTCCATGCACTTTTCAAATTCTGATAAGGAATGTGCATCAGGTGGTTGCCGTTAGAGCACATGATATTTACTGACTTGGCTGATAATGTTACACGGTCTCTGATAGCATGTATGCCGGTAAATGTTCTTTTTCTTCATAACTACAGGTATGAACTTTTCAAAAGACAGCTGCGTTTTAAATCCATTTACTTATGTCATAATCTTTTTGTTTGATTTTCTATGTCTTCTATTTCTATTTTCTGACCCATTTTCTTAAATTCCTTTTCTAGAAGATGTTTGAAGCATGAATGTGAGTTTTGTTTCATCACAATGAAGTCGATGTTGCTGCTGGTTGGAGAAATAAGGGCTCAAAGGCAACTCTGCCCTTCAGGCAAAACAGCAAAGAGTCAGCCTTTCTACATAGAGTGTGATTATCCTGAGTTTTCTTCACTGTTATCACAATTATTTTGAAACAGAGTCAAAAATGATATCAGGCTGACCAATGTGAATGAATTAGAAAGCTACTTGAACAAGGCCCAGACAGCCCTCTATATACTTAAACATTATGAACTATTCTGTTCTTTTCATAGCATCAGTACTATCAATGATACATCACACCCATATTTACTCCATCATTGGTAATATCCCAATGACCTGTATAAGAGCTGTAGTTCTACAGACAAAGATACATGCCAGTGTCAAATATGTTTGTATAAGGCTACAGCCAACAGCCAGTTAGCTTAGCTTAAAGGGTGGCGCTAAGACTAAAAACAGGCTAACAGCTAGCCTTGCTGCTTCATGACTTATAGCACTCATAACTACTTGAACTAACACAAAACTTCGACATTTTTGCAAATTGTCTAAAATAACTTAAAAACAGCCAGAGGACTGCAAAAAAGGAAACGAAAAAAACGTGTTTTATAACTTGTTCCATACCCTCACACACATTCCTTTGAGGTCCTCCTTGGCTAACTCTTTTAAACTGTGACTAATCAATAACATCATCAATCCCACGGCTGTTCCCCAGTCCATTACTGACTGAAGTAGAACACACACGCTCCTTCTTCTATTTTCTCCTTCTAGCAAAACAAGAAAGATAGCATCAAAGTATCAAGAACACTTGAGCTTTGAGAAAGTGTGAATGTGCGCATGGGAGCAATCACAGAGGAAGAAATGTGGTGTGCAACAACGAGCAACATCGTCTTTCACCGATCTGTTGTGAGGAGAAAGGAGGGGCGGATTACTGAAGGATTTAAAGGGCAGCGTTCACACTGCAGGGAAGCCCGGGCGTCCCTTTCTTTGTAATTAACAGTCACTTGACAGAACAGCTCAGACAAACAAGCCAACAGAGCACACAGCAGCCATCTTCTGCGAGCAGCCCTGTCTGCCGCGGATTTGATGCTGATTCGAGCCAATGATGACCTGAGTGCCACTGACATCAGGCTGCACACAGGCCTTTCATAGGAGCCGACACAGGGCGATTGCCCACGATCTATGACGCAAAACGACAACTCCACACTGATAAACCCATCTGACAGAAAAGGAGGACGTTAAAGCTCGGAATGAAAACAGAATATTCACATGAAACAGGATGGAAATAAGTAGTACCTGCATGATGTGATATATAATGTATGAGCCACAAATGTTTGCAGAGACATCCAAACACACAACTTGTTAAGGGAGATGACATTATTTTTGATCAGAATTCATATATCAATGCAAGGCTGTGTTGTGTGTGGGCAGCAGGCTGTGTGTCTGCCACAGAGGAAGTCCCTGACACGGAGCACATTGATCTGAGTCAAAGCCCTCAGGTGCCAGCTGAGAGGAGGCTGCCAGTCCTGACTGTCACCCGGTTTTCCTCTATGACAGCTTGTCACTGTCTGACACCTTCGATCCACCGTGGACCATGATATCAAGACTTTGCTTCCAACCCCGCTCATTGCATAACAACTGCTATGATCTTTTTTCATGATTGTGTGACGTGTGACTAAATCAATGACCTTCATTCATCCTCTTCTGAGGGAAAACTTCGATTCTTTAGCACTGACATTGTTCAACTTGCTTTTTTTATTGTTTTCTTTTAAATGTCACAACTAACCCTCGGACATGCGAGGTGGCCCTTGATTACTTATTGAACCAACTTTGTCAATGTTTTTCTATGTTCAATACTAGGATATATTACCAAACCATTCAGGAACCCTCTCTGTCTCCACTAACCACTTCAGCCCGGCGCAGTCTAGGCCTGTGAAGGCTGTTTCGTCATGAGCCGGGGATCCGGCCGAAGATTTCTGCCTTTTAATAAGGCAGTTTTTTCTTACCACTGTAACTTTTGCTGCTTTGCTAAAGTGCTCATGATGGATAGGCCGGGTCTTTGTAATATAGCAATAAGTAAGGTCTTTTACCTGCTTTTTGTAACATTACAAAGAGTAAGGTATTTTACCTGCTTTTTGTAAAGTGTCTCGAGATAACACTTGTTATGAGTTGACGCTATACAAATAAAAATTGATTGATTGATTGATTGATTGACTGATTGACTGATTGACTGATTGATAACCGTATGTATTTTAACTACAAACATTGAAATAGCACACAGATGTTATCATTTTTTTAAAATTTGAAAAGTAGCATTAAAGTTTAGCTGATCTGATCATTCTTCTTTAAATGAAAAATGAGTCAAATTATTTTTTGTCATAGGTTACTTGTAGTGTTTTGTGAGCATAGGGGAGATTTTGGTTTTCAAACCATAATTTAGAATATTGGTTCACTCTCAAAGCTCACGAGAGTCATTTACAGCATGCACATGTTTCTGATTGTGTTATTAAAGCATTCTGATATATCTGCACAGAGTATATAGGGAACATTGAATTTACCATCATGGGTGTAACAAGACCACAGGTAACTGAACTCAAAAGCACGACTCACAAAAAACAGTCTTTCGCTGGGGGGAACAAAAAACAGTCTTTACTTCTTAAGCAGACAGAATCCAAAAAAGTGATCCAAGAGGAAACAAAGGGCTTGTACGCTTCTCACAGGGGACAAAGACGAACTGGCACCGAAGGAAGGGAAGCCACAGACTAAATACTAAGGTGAGGGGGAAGACAATGAGATGCAGCTGGGAACAATCAGGGCGGGGCAGACAATCACACAGGTGGGAAACACATGAGGGCAGGAAGTGAAGGATCTGAAATGAGAGGAGAGGTTAGTGACCCAAAACAGAAAATAATTGGAAAGTGGAAATTAAAACATAACCTAAGACACAGAGCTGGACATGACAATGGGCAGACAGAAATAATTATGTTCTGTCCATTCTAGATACATTTATGTTTACACTCCATGTTTGCCAAACATACTTTATAAGAAGCTTTTATGGCAGTTTAGCGATTATGGCTTCTTAAGCTGCTACCCAGGGATAATTACTTCCAGCTTAACTTTCACACAGCACAGGTTTATCCCATTACTGTATGTTAATCATTGTGGGCTTTAGAATCAGTGTTAGTGTCTTAAGGTGCAGTGTCCCCAGTACATAAGATAGAGGCTAATTAGCAAAATAGCTACATAGTGAAGATGGCTAGAATTGTATATGACATTTGCCAGTTGTTTCCTCTCACACTGCCACAACAACACCAAAAAATGTGTTCATTAATATGAGTGTTGAACAAAAAACATAAAGTAAAGTTACTTTCTCAAGTAACTTGTTACTTTTATAATGAAGTAACTCAGTATTTACACACCTTAAAAATCAATGCAATAAGTTAGAGTACTTGTTAGATAGTTGGTTTGAAGTCAACCTTAGAACACATTTGGTATCATCTTACGACACTATAGCCTCTTAAAGCTAGAGCCAATGTGGATTCAGGTGTAGACTCCTTTTCTGTGCATTGTCCTTGTTTACAGTAACCTATAACAAGAGTAACATTACGTTGTAGTTCAAACATCTAAAATATTGTTGAAGGGTAAAAAAATCATTGTCAGATTTCTCTCCCTACGGTGATGTTTAAATATTTAAAGCTTCAAACCTGAGTGTTAACATCAGTCAAACAGACTTAAAAAAAACATCTTCATAAAACTTCATTGGGTATGATAGCTGCCATCTGGTACAAAGAACAGATCTCCCTCAGCCAGACTGTAGAGCTTTCTTTTCTCTCATCTGCTATTCTGTCCAAGCTGCTGTACAAGCTGTAAATCTTAATCCCAACAGGGAAAAGCATGTTTATTGAAACTGATTCTAAACATTAATTTGAGATGCTTTAACTTGAGACCCTATATACACACATTTTAATGAACATTAGAAACATACAAACACAGAAAACTTAAATGCTAGTCACCTTATCAAACAACTGGAACATTAGCCAAACGTAAACTATAAAAAAAACTGTTCGGCAAATTAGCATTGCAAGGACTTCTGCAAATGGCCTGAGAATTTATCCAAGCATAACTTCTAGAAGCAGAGTAATACAGTGGCCGTCAGAGGTGCCACCGTAGTTAACACTATATTATACCCTGTGCCAGTTGTAATCTAGGAATTTGTCAATTAATAACATGATCCATGAAGACATAATACTCCTAGACATATTACAGAAATGTCACCTTCAGCAGAACGCACCATGGCAAAAAGGTTTACCTTACTGTTCTGTACATTCATACACTATAAACAAACAAAGGTTTTAAACAGTAACACATGCAGACTTCAATTTGAACAGCCTTTTTTGTTTATAGGTAAGGGAGATTACTCAACAAAAGGTTTTTTTTTTTAAGGATCAACAAAACTCATGTAATAAATAATAATAACTAAATAATTTAGTTAATGATTCCCAAAAGTGAGATTTGAGATAGTCGCTGACCATAATTGTTTATTTTTCAATCTTTGGAAGCTGGACCGCAGTCGCTCAGTTCGTAGGGACTTAGGCTCAAGGATGCTCAGTTCTTGGGCAGCCCCTCACTCTGACATCTCTGCTTTATAGCGCATGTCCAGAGGATCCTGTTTGTGCATGTGTGTGTATTCCTGCCTAGCCTATTTGTGTGTAATATGTCTCAAAAACGGAGGGGAAATGATTCAAATCCCCTTGTGAATTAGTATTTCTTCTTCATAAGCATATTTCTTGAGTCCGGTTGTTAATGTCAACATCAAAAGCCGCCTGAGCATCAAGACTGAGCTAGAAATGCAGTTCTACCTATCTGTGTTCTGCAGTCCTCATTCATTCATGTCCTTATGCTCTGTGTGCACTTTCAATAACAAGCCTCAGCTAAATTTTCACCTTTTCACACACACGCTTCCTCTAGTTGCTGTTTGAAAGATCAAAACCAGTGGAGACAAGAAGGTGAGGGAATTCTGCCAGTTGTTCAAATTCTTGAGCTGGATGAATCCCGGCGGCAAATTCACACACATATTTATTGGATTAAATACAATCAAAATGGAAAAAAGAACATTGTCAATTTCCTTGGCAAGGAGACATTCAATATAAAAAGTGCAGTTTTCCTTAAGCATGGTTGTCGTGATCATAGCAAATTGTAAGCTGACTTTTTTAAGCCATCGCATTTTTGATCTTGGTCCATTTTTTCGATGTCTTTTAATAGGATATTATATTTGTCACCAAAATAGGAAATCGTTGGTGACGGTAATCTCCTTTATTCAGAGATGATTGGTTTATATTATGAAGTTTGGGGAATATTGTCATTGTTTATGAGAATTACAATAATTTGCTGCTAATAACTTAACATGGACATTTGGTGCACTGCCATAGCTTCACTCTTTTTTACATTAGGCCAAGTCAAGGTCTGTCCAATTCATTGACCCATTTACAGGCTGGTTGAATAAATGTAACCAAAAAAGTTTGTTCATGTAAAACTCTTGCAAATAAGTAAAAATAAACCCCCCAAAATGTCAAATTAAAAATGTCAACGGTGACGTTGACCTTAATGCTGTCTTGTTAAAAACAAAACACAGATATTTGTCACATAACTCTACCCTAATGTCTATTTCTCCTGTGTTGCTCATGTTCTTAAATACTGTGTCTGCCTCCTGAATGGGTTCAGTTCTTATGTTACTGTGAATCATGTTGTTGTAAAAAGACTTCCTGTCTTTAGTCCATTGGGATTCCTACTGGGTCACGAACCTCAGTGGAATTCAGTCCACATCTGTTTCCTTGAAGTCTTCATCCACTGTTACTCAGAGCCTTAGTGTCATTAGTGTCTTTAGATATTGGGGTGTCTCACTGTGTCTGTGTCCGGAAGAAGTGATTCATATGGCCTCAAACTGCAAGCATCATGAAAGCTTGTTTCCACAGGGCTGCCATGAGAATAACAGTATCTGTGAAACACTGGCTGCACCGCCATTCCACCCATTTCTCATGTCAATACACTGCAGTGACAAACTCACACACACACGCACACATGCTATCATATTCAAATTCAGTCCTTCCCAAGGCAGTGTGTTTGCTGCTGCTTTGTGTTGATGTGTTGATATGTATCGGCAGAGGCTGCTGTCATGAGGAGATTGCAGTTCCCTCAGGGTTGACAGTGACCTTGTGCTTCTCAATGAGTTTCTTTCTCATATTCATACAGAGCAACAGAGTCACAACTCTTCATTATTCTTCCTTGGTATTTCCCAAAGATGCAGTACACCTCCCACATGTGGTCTTTATAAAGGGCCCCAACTAATTTCAAATCCCTTGCCCTAACAATACATTGTACTTGCATTTGAGCATATGCATCATCATCCAGACCTACACAAAAAAAATATCAGCAGCTGTCATTATATAATTTGTATGTTTCCTGTGACTTCTTTTGTGCTATAATCTGTGAATAATTTTGCTTGGCTTTCAGTGTCAATATAACATAAGCTATTGTTCAACTGTCATTACTGTTTCAAATCCTCCTCCTACAGCTTATGTAACTCTGGTTCCTGCTGGATTATTCTCCCTTTTGATTTGGTATTTCTACCTTTTACATTTCCTGTTACAGTCATGTGAATGTCTATAAATAACATGTGGGAACGCTGAGAATCTCATTATAAAATCAAAAAACAGCTTAAGATGTTGCCAACCGTGGGAAAGTGGGCTATAGTTCTAAAGAATGTAATATCTTGAGGTTGAGGTAGCACAATAAATGGGGTCATTTTTGTTAATTTACAAAATGCCAGGAAACAACAACAAAGTGACTTGTATAAACGAATAAGTTTGTTGTAAATGATGTGATATATAATGGGTGATATATTACAAAAGAGTTCACTTAAAACCTCTATAATTTCAAGTCCTTGTTTGTAATATCTAAATATATGCAAAACATGCAGAATATTTGACCAATGGAAGACCAGACTTCTTATTCCCCCCTCTGAAACTTGTTTCTGTTTATTTTGCTATCTAAAAAGTTACCTAAAATACATTATGTACATAGTTTCAAAATGTATTAGTTTAGTCAAATCAACTGGGAAAAGAAGGTTATGTGCAAGTGGCCCATGCAAACATCCAAAATCTTGAATATAATTGCATTACAGCAGATAAACAACAACACATCATAGGCCGAAAAATATCCCAGTTTTCGCTCTTAAAAATCAAGCTATGTCATTTAAGTTTAAAAAAGTTGACTTTAATGTGCAAAAGAGAAAGTGTTGTTTTATGGAATGGAGAATGCATAAAGTATCAATAATGCAAATTGACAAAATCACCTTAAATACCCAGTTTATCACAATTTAACATCTAACATACTAACTGCTGTGAAACACACCTTTTCAACACAATTTTCCAAACAAAAAGCCACAAAATAAAAGTTCATTATATATTGCCTTATTCCAGTAAATATCCCTATTGAAGTATTAATAACAATGTCAATGTTTTTCTGTCTTTATCTTTTTTTAAATTGCAACATTTCCATGAGAAGTCTCATTTGTGTGAATGATCAACTTTCGCCATGTGAAATGTGCTGCATGTACAGAGGTTAGCGCTGGTGCCTCACAGCAAGAAGGTTCCTGGGTCAAATCCCTGTTGGTACAGGGACTTTCTGTGTAGAGTTTGCATATCCTCCCTGTGCATTCATCCCTCCGGGTACTCCTTCCACAGTCCAGATATGCTTGTTAGGTTAATTAATGGCCCGTAGGTGTTAGTGTGAGCGTGGCTGGTTGTCTGTCTCTATATGTCAGCCCTGTGTTTGACTGACAGCCAGTCCAGGGTAAACCCCGCCTCTTGCCCAATGACAGCTGGGATCAGCTTCAGCCCCTCGCGACCCTGAACGGGAAAAGCTGTGTAGATAATGGATGGATGTAAAAAGGTCCTGCGGGGCATGCGTTCTGTCCCCTGGTAGATTATTTGTGCACTGCATGGTTGCATTCGTCAGTTTTTTTTTTCTTTTATGAAACAAAATTGAGATCTGAAGTTCACTCTTTCAAGCTCTGCATTGCACCTCCTCATCAGGCAGTGTGCGGGGGGGTCTGATGCAGATATTCTTATCTCTGCTGAAGTAACAAACAGTCATTAACGGTGAATTATCACACATCTCAAAGGGGATATAAGCCTGGCAACTTCAAAGAGACGGCCTTTGCAGGGAAAGGCTTTGATGTAAGGTGTGCAGGAAGTCTTTCACAGCATTACCAACCTAAGGAGCATTACTTTTATATAAAGCCTTTGTGAATATTCCGAGTCGATGCAGAAAGTCAAATTGAATAGATAATATCGTGGTTAAGAAATTGCTTAGTTACAGTTCACAGTGGGATCAGCATGTAATATGATCATCTCCCATTTAATGCTCACCTAAATCTAATTTACATTTTCATATTCTTTAAAAGGTTTTCCTCTAAAATAATTATATTTAATCTTTACATCACAATCAAAGTAAATCACCGCCCACAGCAGGATTTCAACAGCTGGAGCTAAATTACATTTACAGAATGGACTCCATGACAAAGTTCAAGAGTGTGAGTTAAATGTGTGAGGAATGTGAAACAAATCTATCTACATCTTCACACTGTGCGCTGCATGCTCGCTCCCACTCCGCCTGTCAAAGCTGTAGCTGTGTCAACCTCGCCTGAGCAAAGGCTTGGATATTTGATCCGTGAGTCAGGGTGTGTGCCGATCGATCCTGTCTTTGTAGTACAGTTTATCACTCCTCCTCCTCTCTGTTTAAGTGAGAGAGTCTTATTCCATGGATCGATAGTCCTTTGATTTGCCTCTTTGTGCTCTGAGAGGCTGAATGCTGATAAAAGTCTGAGCCTCTGTTCCTTAATTGAACTCGGTCATGTCATGGTTTACTCTTGTTTAGTTAGTTTGTTCCTTGTTTTGTTACTTAGTTAATTGTTTATCCTAGTGTTGATTGTTTACTAGTTTAGTATTTAGTGCTTCCTGTCATTTCTGATCCTTTGGTGCATTCAAATTGTCTTTTTTGCTTAGAGAATGTTCCTCACTGAGTGAAATGACCTGAGAGCATGTAAGTGCTGTTTGAATCCTCTAAAAGTTAAGGAAAGGTGCGTCAATGCTTCCTTTATAACCTCCTTTGGCATAGGGTGCACTGGACCATCCTTTACGAAAGGAGATGAGATAATGCCGTCCCACAATTCCTTGAGGCCGCAACATTTAAAGCGACTCGCGCATCGGACTGTTCACAAAAACTAACGATGACCGAAAAGGGATTCAACATATTTTGTCACATTACACATGCCTGTATCAGTCACAGCAACTTCAAAGCGCAATAAAGTCTACATGTCACAGTGTTTACTGATTTGTGTGGTGGTTCTTAAAATATAATGCAAAGCCATATAATCAGATTATAATCACCATAACACAAACAGCACTCTGTTTTTCAAGAAAAAGGGATAAGAGACATTTTTAGCCAGATGACGTTTTATTCAACATATTTCATTCACTTCAGAATGCTTTGTGCAGTTGTACATCTGTATGCTGCAAACATTATGTATATCTTTCATAAATGTAACAGTTAATTTCATACAATCATAGCCTACTTCTTTTGGATTATGTTGATTTATGAGTAGACAGGAAGGTGAGCATGAGCAACCATTCTCAATGTGACAACCATTTGGTTTCACTTTTGTTACTCGTATATTCCTTTTAATGTCAATGTCCTCTTTAAAACACCTTTCTGTTTCCTTGTTTGAGGTCCACACATCTCCTACACTTGTAGTTTAATATAACCGGAGACAGACATGTCTACAGCAGATATATAAATATATAAATATAAATATCAAAACCAAATTTCTTAACAAACTTTTCAATAATTTTCATGACATTTCAATAAAACCACAAATGTGCATCTTATGGCAACACAGAAAAATTCAAGGGATCAACAAACTCACAGGGAAGTATAAATCCCTGTACAGAATTGGCAATCCATTATATTTGTCAGGGGATGTCTGAGTCTCGACGGCGGTGGTTAACTGGCCTTCTTTCTGAGCAGCAGATCAACATTACTTTCCCTTTCCCTAAAGCCTTGGATTACGCGTCTTTAAAAAACCCCATCGGCAATGATCTCAGAGTTTTAGGAACAGCGGGTTCAAGTTAGAACCCGCTTTGTTGAAAAAAGACCAAATGCCTGGAAAAAAAAGTAAATGACTAGATTTCTATCTTTCTGTAAACATGAAGGTGTAAAGAATATTGCGATGTATTTTATAGAACAAGTTTTGACAGAAGTGCTATTACCAATGACTCTGATACAATGATATACAGAATATAAACTAGTAGAGCACCAGTGACATGTGAAACATTGAAGTTTTCACAGCATCATGGTACTTGGTTAGGTTTTTGTAAAAAAAAAAAATATACTGGCCCTTTCCGAAAAGCCACAGTATGTAGTGCAGACTTTCCAGTATGGAGTTTCAGTAGACTGAACCCTCATGGTCATTCAGTATGCATTTTTTTGGGTCCGCCTCAGTAGACTGAACATTTCAGCATGGATACTAACTTCCATGTTTTGTGCAGTATATGGTTTGGATGCATCCTTTCAGGAAATGAATTGTATTTTACCACCCACAATGCTGTGCGAAAACAAACGTAAAACCTCACTTCATGTGCGCCTCCAAATCAAACCAGACGAGGATGAAAAAAAACAAAAACAAAAACAAGGCCGGTTCGGCTAAAGTGCCTTTAAAATGTTATGTTATTAAATTGTTAACATGCAATGTGAAGTTTTGTATTATTTACTGAGCCATCGAGCATATCACATCTGAGTAGGAGTGTCAATAACATGAGGCGGGCTAATGACGCCACTTCCACTCTATACAGCACGGACAGAAGGGACTGTCTACTGTCAGATTGTGTCGGCACTTTGCAATTCGGAAGCACCCACTGTCTGTCTTTCCCTCGACCCCACTTTCTCGGCACGGCCGGTCATGGCAGATAAGGTTTCTTGAGGTGTCTGTTTAAAGCTAGATTTGTGATACTGTCGCAACGTGCTAGCTCATTGGTGGATCAGGATATGTAGTGTAATGAGATAACGTTGGCTCCTATTTGGTGCTTTAAATACAACATGTATTGATCTTTTGAGTGATTTAGTTCAAACAAATAGTTGTCAGTAACTCTTTAAACAACATCTATGATTTCAGGTGTGTTGGCTTATTAGACTTCTGAACATTTACATGAATACAAATCAAATACATGGATTAGGATAACACTGTGGTTGACTCAAAATAGGTATGTCAGTTACGCAAGTCAGGTTACAAACTCGTACCTCATAATTCATGTTATATAAGAGATAATTATACTAGTTTTTCTTCTTTCATAACATAACGTCAACTTCTCATGAAAGTTAAAATGAGTTGATGATAACTATGTATACACAGGGGAAATTAATTCTGGTGCGAAGAGAGAAAGTTTTGTGTTTGATCCATCCCTCCTTCCCGCCTGTTCTATTTTTATTCACTAGATCATCTGACACTCCACTTACCCTTTGCAACCGTATAATACAGCCTATACAAACGTTTTTTTGGGGGGGGTCTGATTGTATGCAGTTTTGTAGCTCTGTGTGTTGAGCTATTCATATTGTATTTGATTCCAAGATTGATGAAAACTGAATATGACATGTCTTACTTTATCATGGGATTAATATGTTCTGTTTTATTTGTTTAAAGGCTGAGCTGAATCTTTTTATTTCCTGTCTTTTTTCCCTTTTACTGTCCACTCCAGTCTGCCTTAAAACAACATGAACTCTAACCTCATGTCAAAAATAATCTTACAGCACCAACATTTTCTCATGTCACTTCAGCCCAATGGTCTCATGAGATCCGCACTGCCTCAAGTGAGCGTGCAAAGAACGTTTTCCAGTTAACTTTCTGGCCAATAATCACTGGTCTGTGAAATGAAAGGTTGGAGGGTCTGAGTGGATCCTTCTTGACCTCTTTTGAAAGCAAAATGTGCCCAAATACAAGCGACCCACTTAGCCGGGAAATGACGGAGGCCTGCAGTGGACCTCAGCATTGGCCACAGCTTGCATTAACAGTACAGATAAAGTATCAGCATGCATACAATGTGCTGCGTCACTGAACTATTTCTCTCGGCATTCCTGCACTCCGCCAGCTGTATCTCCCTGCTTTAATCTGTCGGTCACGTCCCCTAAAAATACCCTCCCTCTCTCCTTCTCTCTCGCTCTGTCTCTCAGTCCTCTGCTCTCATACAGAAGAATTCCTTGTCTTTAGGGACCATGACTACAGAGGGGTGTTACCAAAGAATTATATTAGAAATAGGGTGTAACCCACCACCATAAGTACAGTGTTCTTGGGTGAAGTTCTGTCTGTTGTTAGAAGTAAAAAGGAAAAACAGCATCTGCAGCTGTAAAAGTTCAAATAACCTTCCTTTGGAATAACAAAGTGTATTGTGAGACAATCAACAGGGGGCTCTTTAAGCGTGAGTGGTGAGTAGAATCCTTGAAAATGTAAAATATTGTCACAATGTTTGTGCATTCGACTACAGAAATGACTTTCAAGCAATGCAAATCCCTCACTAACTGAATGTGTCTAAAGGCAGTGTAAACAGAATTGTCTCTTTCAATACTTGTAACTTTTGTGTGATAGCTGCAGACAGTAGTAAGCTAGCAGGCAACTCAGAGTTGCGATTGAGAAGAGAGAGATTTATGCAGCACGGACTTTCAAATGAGATCTGCGACAATCCAGTTTGGGTATGAGATCTTCTTTCATAGTGGTGTAACTGTATTAGTGCACTTTAAAAGTCACCAGCACCATAGGAGTGGTTATCCCTTGTCCTCTCTTCAGTGACACAACTGCAACAATTAAGAAAGAAAATACCCATTTGCCCCCAAAAGTATGAGTTTCTTTTTTCTTCCTCTTCATTTCTTTTCCTTGCTCGTAGAGGTGTCCACAGAAGGAAGAGAAGACGAGGCTTCAGGAGGAGTAAGGGGAGGATTGGCTGAGCACGGCCCAGAACAAGGTGATTTAAGCTACACTGTTTTGAGCTTCTCAACGATATAAATCCTCCACATTTGGTATTTAAAACGGTGTAAACAAAAAGTTTTGTCTTTTTGGAAAACACACTTGTTCACTTCTGTACCAAGAGATGAATCAGAAATGTATAGATCTCTATGATAATTAGTCTTTAAGTAAAAGAGCGGCCTACCAAGCACCTGACTAAAGCTCTCTGATTAACCCATTCACTTTTTAACCCTGCAAAAAAAACACAATAAGGCATAAAAATGCCACAATGAAAAAACATTTATTCTGTTTTCGAACATCTTAGAAAGAACACAATACTTTATAATAGTGAGGCTGCTCTTTCCAAACATGTTCAGTCTTTAGGCGAAGAAAAGCTAAGCTAAAGGGGCGGCTGGGGTTTATTTGGTAGAGTCAGTTGTCTGTCAACCCGAAGGTTGGGGGTTCAATGTCCAGCTCCTGCAGCCACATGTCCAAAGTGTTCTTGGGCATGACATTTAATCCCAAGCTGCTGCCACTGCTTTGTCGGCGGCGTATGAACATATATATGAATGGGATTAGTTAATACTGATGGTCACATAGCAGCCTCTGCCTCAAGGTGTAAAAAGGCTTTGAGTAGTCAGAAGGCTAGAAAAGCGCTAAACAAGCTCAAGTCCATTTACCATCTAAACAGCATGGTGTCCTCATGTTAAAGCACAGAGTGGTATCAATCCTCTCGTCTTTAAAGCACATCAGAAAAAAAGCAATTGTGGGGTTTGAATCGACCCATTTTGCTTACATTGTGTTTCCTCATTTCCAGCAGCTTTATCTTGAAAATCTAACAGTTCCGTGTTCCAACCTCCAAGCTGCTGCCAAGCTGTGTTCAGGGAGGGGTCTCTCTGATTTAGTTTTGCTGATTTACTCCCAGCAACATAAGATGAGGAACCATGGATGTAATACATACGACTACAGGTGTAGAAGTGTTGAAAAGTGTTAAGTGTAAAGTGGGAGAAATTGCAAGGGAAAGTGTTCATGACAAACAGGAGAAAAGGATGTTGAAGTGGGTCGGGGATTCATTGCGCTAAGCTGTCATGCATCACATTAACTACCCCAATGCTTCCTGCAGGACATGCTTTTAAAAAATAATCAACAACATAACAACCTACATTATCTATGTAGCCCACTGCTGCTTCATGCATACTGTAACAACCTCCCACACAAACAGAGTGCAACACATATCTGCTTTCTCCAACAACCCGTTGCCTCGGGGCGGGTGCACTGCTGGCGGCAGGGACACATCATCAACCACTGCAGCTGAATAAGTTTAGCCTAAAGATATAACACCGCCTCTTTTTCGTGGCAGCTAAATGTTGGGCAGAATTTGTCACTTACTCAAACTCGAGCCCAAAGGGAATGTCAGTATTCCAAGCATATTTACTTCAACCACTATTTGTTTTCCCCTTGCCCCACCTGCCACAGATGTGTGTTGAATGTACCTACAGTCTGGGTTCACATACAATCTCGATTGTCAGGTCGTTACTCCCGCTGACACCACGGCCTCGTCTGAGTGACAGGTTGTTTCTGTACTCAAAGAGCTGCATGGCTTTGCCTTCAGGCTCTTTATTGTCATTATCAGACAACAGCAGTCAGCTTGCCTACTAAGCACAGGAACAGTGATTGTCCAACAATTGTTTGGAAGCCATTAGAAGAAGTAGGTGAATGCCTTTGCTGTGACATAGGTAACTTCAGCATTAACCCTTGGCTTTTAGCACAATGCATGGTTCCCTTTGTTTTTCTTTGGGGAGGGGAGTACATCACCAAGGTAACTTATAATGCAAACCTTGCCCGCTTTGAATAATTAAATGTTCGAGATAGGAGAACAACCAGTATAGAAGCCCAGCCTATATTCTGACCAATCCCTTTTCTTCACTGGTATTGTGAGAGGGGAGAAGGCTTTGGCTCTACCTGAGTATAGAGTAGAAGCATAGCATTACCTCTAATGCCAGGAGTAAGTAGGTTATGGGGTGGTGATAGGGTGATGTAAAAGTTGCCCTGTTCACTCTCACTGTGTAGTATTTCCCCACAAAGATGATTGTCCTTAATCTTATTAGTGTGAAAGCTAACATTGCACTTCTCTTTACTGGATTCAGGGGAATTCACATTCCCTGGCACAGCTTCACTCAGGCCACGTTTACATGCGACAAACTTTTGGAAACAGTCATTTTTCATATTCATTTATAAAAATGTTCTGCGTTCAGACGACAACATTTTGATAATAGCCGACATGTAAACGGCTCAGCTAAAACAACAAGAAGCCTTGTAGTATACCAGGACAGTAGTTGGGAGTGTGACTTTTTAACTCTTCCTTCCACATCAGGGTGAGGTGTAATACAGAAATGTTTGAAGCAAAAATGTTTGTGTGGACAGAACATGAGCTGGGGTTGTTACTCCAAGTGACCCTAAGCTCCAAAGAGAGTACATTTCCAGAAAATGTTGACAGGGAGTGAGAAGCACAAACACAAACAAAACTCTGGAGTTCGCCATTATTGTTGTAGTCCAACTCGTGCATGACTATTGACTGAAACCTTAATGCGCATGTGCGTAAGGTCAGTTTTTGGAAAAGAACAGCGTTTCACCGGTTTACATCGCAATGGAGATGGTCCCATTTCCAAAAGTTTGCACTCTGGGACCCGTTTTCAAAGCCTTCCGTTTTCAGACACCCAAACGACCTGTGTTAACGAACAGTAAAGTAACAAAAGGTTGCTGCTTTTGGATGAAATCGTTGTAGAGTGAACAGGGCCTCAGATAGTGGTAATGGTAGTCAGAAGTGGTAAAATAAATGTGATTGCTCATGTCGGCCTTTTTGAATAATAACTGTCCACTCTTACACTTTTCTATACTTGTTTCAGATAACAGTAGAACTGGCTTGTACTAAAATAGGGGTTAAAGGGCATTTTATTGTTGATATCACATAAACATAGACATCACATTTACACCTATCTCATGCCTGATCATTTTTTTCTTTCTTGTTTTTTCCTTGATTGAACTCGTGGGGATTTTTTTTAGAAGATATTCTTGTACAAAGTTCTAGATGGGGCTCAGAGAAACAACATCACTGAGACTTTCCTTCAACAGCTTCAATCATTGACTACTGCCAATAGAAAAAAGACATCCACACAAAGCTTTGTGTGCAAAATATAAAGAGACCATCTAGATTCAGTCACAAATGTATAACATCAAAGTGTTTGTTTGATACATTCCTGATGTGGTTGGCACACTGAAACATTCATGGTTTTAAGTTACACTCTGTAGGCACACAGCTGAAAATATCCAAGGTTCACATGTCTATTTCTCAAGATGCAAATATTTGCCATGAAGCCATGAAGGAGGGATTACAGTATTTTTGTCACAGATACACTCTGAAATTGGCCATGACCAGTTTGGCTAGAAGGCAGCCATGTGACATTAGATGTGATGGATTGTAGCCAAGGACACAAACACACATCCGAGTCAAAGTGTCGAGTTCTTCTAGGCTACTGCTATGAATCATGTTAAAAATCCTAATGTTCATCTTTGGTGTTCATTAGGGCTGTCAGCATTAACTAGTTAATCGCGGTTAATTAAGGTCTGTAATTAATGCATGAATTTTTTAAATTGTGATTAATCGCATGCTCTCATTGTCTCTCTGGGCACCCTGGGGGTAAGCCTCTTCAGTGTCTCCCTGAAGTCACAGTGATGGAAAAGAACGACATTGCTGCATCTCTCAATGGCTCAGTTCACTTTAAAGCATCTCCAAGACAGCTCAGTTGACGAGTCAAAAGTCATGTCCACCGTATGACATCAAACATTTCACTTTTTATCATTTTGTTTAGCTGATTTAAATTCATTTTGAATCTGTAACGAGTTCCTTTATTATTATTTCAAAATAAAAGCAGGTTGAATTCAAACAGCAAGTACTCACACCTTTAGACTGAACAACAATTCAAAATAAAAGCCGAACAATTTTTATTTTTAACTGCAAGTTAATTGAATTTAATATATCAAAAATGTGATTATTTGTGATTCACTATCGAAATGTATTCATTCATCGCAATTAGAAATATATCGTTTGACTGCCCTTGAGCTGATATCTACAGTATGTCTGTGTAATGTGTGTGTAAGGGAACAACCAAAAAGTTAAAACACACCTGATGCCAGAAAAAAGGAGCAACCATCACAAGAACAAAATAAGCAGTGTGTCAGCTGCAAAACCACAGACAATCGAAGCCAACAGGTGAGAAATTCCTAGAAAACCACACAAAGAGACAAAACAGACATAAGAACATAACCACTTCACTGCATTGCAATTTGATCCTGCAGTATCCAGGGTTTCTTGCAAAGTGATGCTTGAATATTTCAAGCCAGAAATAAAAAGCTCCAAGATATTTTAGGATTTGAGATGTGGGGAATGCAGCGGGTGAGTAAACACAGCAACATGTCACCCTTTAGCTGAACTGCTCCTCAAAGCCTGGAACTTTAAAGTCTTGACTAATTCGGTAGTGAATATGAAATAGGGGTCAGACAGAGCAAACCATGTTATTCACGTTGGCCTCTGGCCACATGCCAGCGTTAAATAAATAAATTCTACAGCACACAGAAACTAGCTTAGGAGCCTTTTAAACTGGGTTATGAGTGCTTTGGAATGATGTATCATGAATTAAAACATTTAGAACAGTCCTGCTGGTGATTTAGCTCTGCATGAGTAAATCTCATCTAAACCTTTCCCCTGAATCTACTGAATAATGATACAGATTTCCTGTTTGTTTTTATGAATATAAAAAAACAGACAGTTTTGATGTTTTGTCCAGGGTTTAACCTTACTCTTAAGCTTAACCAGGTTTTTTTTATTAAGTACAATAAAAGAGTACAATTGTCATATATTAGAGGATATAGTTTGTAGGCCTCTGCTCATGTAGGTATACATGGCATGAGGCATGTTTCACAATATCTTCCCCATTCTTCTTCTTCTTATTTTTTTTTTATGGATTTGGATTATTTCAATGGAGATAGGACTTTTATGAATTTCAGTGTAAAATACAAGATGTAACACGTTAATTTACTGTAGATCTGCAGTCCCCAGATGGAAACATTAAAATGACAACATACAAATACAAAATGATATGTGGCACCACAGTCGCCTCTTGCGATGGTCCTCGTATGAAAACCATGCTTTAAATGTTTTGATTAATGAATTCAAAGGAACTTTAAAACTACTGTAAGTAAAGCCTTAGAAAATACAATAAGCAAATTTAAAGAAAATATTGAAACTCGTAAACTATATCATTAAACAGTGTTACAAAACTGAAATCAGTCATTTGTATCTAAAACTTGTATAACAGAGAGCAATGCTGTTCATTTGAGTCTTGATGTATGGGACCATGTTTAAACAAAATGCTGTGTGTGAGGAAATCAGGAAATGAAAAACATCCTTGCTGAACTATGCCCAAAACAAGTGTCTGATTTGCTTAAATACTGTAAATACATTTTTCTTATTCTAAAAAGGCACAATTTGCTTATCCTGTGAAAAGACGAAGTGAACCTCAATTTAGTAGGGTGCGGAGATGCAGCCTTGATTTGATGTGCAGTCAGTACTTCAGTATCGACTTCTCAGCCACTTTAGATTTCACAGGACATGTGCTGTTTGGTAGGCAGTTAGCCATGTCTTATTTGACCAAAGACTTAAAAATCAGGGTAGATTACAAATGTCAAAGCAGATGAACCAACTTTTTGTTAAAATGAGCATTAGCCATATATAGGATTAGACACAGAGTTCTATTTTATTATTTCAGTAAATTGGTGTCAAGCCCATGTGCCTTAGCTTTAGAGTTTTTAGTGCATTCATAGGATTGGATGGACTTACTCTCTGATCTAAGTCGCTTTGGATAAAAGTGTCTTCTAAGTGAATTGTAGAGAATCTTAACGTAGAAATTCCTGTGGAAAAATTGTGGGGCAATTTTTCTTATGTTTACCATTTACAATGTCTCCCAAACAAATGAAGAAGTAAATGTGGTGGAAACATTGACTTAGACTGAAAGAGGAAGTCAATATGTGGCAAAGGGTCAAAGTTCAAGGTCATTGTGACTTTGAGTCAATCACAGTCTTGTGAATTTGATATGTCAGGCAAGCCTCTGGGATTTTTTTAACATTTGTTTTCCCCCCTGAAGAGAATGATGATCCCTTCCACAGTTAATACACTCTCTCATGGTTCTACCCAACTTATTGGTTCTGCTGTAATTGTGATATCACCTGCTCTGCCTAGAAACTGAGGATACATACAGTACATTCTTTGGTGGTACTTGTTTCCTAGAAAATATTTTTTTTAGCCCGCCCCTGTTGACCCCTGTTGGCTGTTTCACGTCGTTGTATTGTTTTTAAGGGTAATGTTGTCTTTTAGTTTTAAAATAAATATAAGTATCCCCCACCCTTCAAAGCCACAGTTACTATATTTTTCCTGAGGAAAGACTGATGGATATAAACCGCAACATGACTGGCTGGTGAAGAATTTAAACCGTGTGGCTGTACATTTTTATTACATTAAGCAAATGCATCATAGCATGTGAACTTTCAACTCCACCAAATGCTTGGCTTACTATACACCCCTGATTTAGATCGCTGGCAAGCGACAGCAGGACTGAAATGGCTGTCAGGCCAAGTAACCTCAGCCTGTTTTAACTTGATGGGGCTCAGCTCGGTTCAACACCTCTCTGATGAGGACCACTGAAATATTTATGGCGGGGTACAGGTTTGTGAGGGCCCCAGAAAGAGAGAAGACTCTGTGTCTGTTATAAGTGTCTGAAAATGGAGAGCACTTAGAAATGTCTCCTTTCTTCCCCACAGGCTGGCACTGACAAGAAGATCCTGCAGGTAAGAAGTCAGCCGAGCTGTAATCGTCGTGAGCTTACCATCCGCTGCTTTCTCTCCCTGTCACTCTCAATACTATATCTGCCTGGACTTTATTCTCTCATGACAGATGAAAATTTAGCATAACTAAGTCTGTGCATGGACAAAAGTCATTTTAATCAGGGTGACAGAATGAAACCACAGCTAAGAAACAACTTGGACAGTTCTGTTCTGCCTGCATGTGACTGTTCTGCTGAAACACCATTATCCACTATTATCCACACCTTTGTTTAGAGAATGAAGCGGAAGCTCTTGGTCATTTGTTGCCCTTTATTTTTTTCAAGACATATCTATTGATGTCTGTGGATTTGTGTATAGCAGAGCAAATGTTATTACAAGATACTCATTCCCCTCATTTTTACATTTCCACACATCCTGTTATGAACCGTGAGTGATTTTGGACATCCTTTTTTTTTTTTTTTTTTTTCCCATTGCTCACAAGATAAGCCATGTTTATATTCTGACCAAAAATTCACACCTCTTGAAGAATAATTATGTAGTGGTCTCTGTTGTTAACTTGATTTTCTTTCTTCTTTTTTAATGTTTTTTTTTTTTTTTTTACAAAATAATTGCACATGTAAAAAAAACGGTCAGGGTGTGCCGTATATACTTAAATCAAAGCTGAACTTCATTTTCATCATAGCTTGACTTGAAAACCTATTTTACAACAAACCTAATTAATTAATGTTCTTTTTCAGTGATAGCAACGCTGAGGATCACTTCTCCAATGGCAGAAAGGATGTTTCATGAAAGTGGGCAAGATGGCCGATCAGGTGAGAGATGGGAGGAGGCTTTACTGTTACCCTCATGAATTTATATTTTCAGTATTTAGTGTGACTCCTTTGGTGACCACTAAAGCTAGCTAAAACTGAGAATATTGAGGTCATGAATGAAGAATTTGGTATTTAAATTGATAGTCTCCTACAGATTAGCCAAATGCTGACACTCTGAGCTCTAAAGGCCCTTTCCGACTAAAGCCCTCAATGTAGCAGTTCTGAAACTGAGGCTAAATGGATAAACCATATTAATGAATAATATAAAGCCGGAACTAAGGCTGCAGTATAGCATCTATTTTCCTCTTGCAAATGATGACCCCTTCATTTAATGTGTCTCTGCCCCCGGGTTGTGGTTTAACAAAGGGACTGAAAAGCACTACTAAAGAACAATGTTATATTTATAGCTCCACTTAGTTATTCCTGTTTGTTAATGTTTTATTGAGCTGAGGGCTGTGTGAAGTGAAAAGATGCTGTGTTTGACTTATTGTGTCTCTTTATACTGTCCAGTTTGGCAGCTCACAAGTTCATAAAGCTCTGACCTGGCATTAACCTTTTTATCTCTCAACTTTTATGAACACCCAGACTTCAGAGAAATGTTTGGACAGTTTATTTAGACGACGCAAGAACTTGTCCTGAAGTGAGAATTTTCAAATTTACATATTTTTTCTGTAACTGCGCCTTGAGAGTTGTCTTTCCTCTTGCATTTTAAATTCTCAGTCCTATCAGGCATGGAAATGTAGAAATCAAGTAGAATTTTTAATCACAAATATTTATAGGTATTTTTTCTAGTTTGAGACAAGTAAAAGAAAACATACTTATATACATACAGTATATACTGAGGGAGATTTACATCTGTCTGCTGTGGACTTCATGCAGCCACATGATGTTTATCTGTATTTGTCTTAAGAAAATAATATTCAATATTGTTTTAAAACTCTTAAAAAATAAACCATATCTGCATCCGTCATTGTAATAGAGAAGCCAGTGTAGGCCCAATAGACAGAAAAAAATGTGTTTCATGGAAGTATAACTCCATGGGGACAGATGTGTTTTAGTCACAGAAATACATTTACACAAAAGTACTTTTTAAAACTCAATACAAGTATTTCATGCGATTCAGTCAAAAGTCATTTTGCTCTAGGTGTACTCTCTGAATAAAGTTATTCTTTAGGCGCCTGTGCATGACATTTTAAATGTAGGTTGTTTAGGTTGTCCAAAAGTAAAGAGCCATACCAATATAACAAAACTAATGGAAGTGAGTTAAACATGTTTGGGACACCAAGCATGAAAGAGGTCATTTAAATTCCATTCTGTCCTCTCATATTTCAGTCCTGGGAACACTAGCTGTGCAGGTGGAGAGAGACCCTAAGACAGGTGCTACTGTCGTCAGGTCAGTGACCCCTGTGTCCACACCAGCTGGTCCTCCCACGGCCAATACTGTTTTTGACGATGGCAGGAAGAGTATCCACGCTGTGGGAGGGGTGGGAGGTCAACCCTCAACTGAGGAGCTCGGGCAGATCTTGAGCATGATCGATGGGGTTGGCATGAAAGTGTTGTTGGACGAGGTTGAAGTCATGCCAAACAAGACGGGGACAAAGACAGAGAATGAAGATGCCAGGACAGCTCCGGAGGGGAAAGTCCTGTCTTTTTCTGCCTGTCATGCCATATCAGAGGAGGAAAATACACAGTTTGACAGCTCTAGAAGCTACAATGTGAAAGCTGAACTGGGGACAGACAACTATGCTGTAAGCATGGAAAATAAGGAGGATAAAAATGAGGACAGAAGCATCACAGCGGTTGGTGACATTGCAGGAGAGGCAGATAATGTGTTCGATGAAAAGCTGGTGGAAGGCCCAGTCACTCTTCTGTTCCTGGGATACGCTGATGACACAGCTGACCAGTGTCAGGATCCAGGCGACCACCAAGGCATGCTCACCGTGGAACGGGTGATGATCACTGAGGAAGGAGAAGAACATGTCTTAGATCCCGAACCATCAACTCTGGAAGGGAAAGAATTCCCTCAGGAAGTGTTTCAGGAAGTTCTTCTGGAAGGAAACGGGGCAGGAGCTAAAGTCCAGGGAGAGGAAGGTGAAAAGGTTCGACATGATTCATCTTCATCTGCTAAAGCAGAGGGAGAGACCACGTCCAAACGCAAGACCTGTCAGTGCTGCTCTCTCATGTAAGAAAATGAGTGATGGAGAGACTCACTCGTCAGCCTTTACTTTCTCCTTTGTTATTTTGAGTATACATTGATGCCTTATTGACTCATATGACAGAATAAACCTTCACTTGGTTTGTTCTTACAATGGCTGAGATCATCCAGCACTTCCAAATGTATTATTTTTTAGATCTTGTATAGCAGATGTTGACTGTCAGTCACTCCAAGGGACTACTAAAATCCACTTCCTCCCTCTGGTGGACAAAGCTGAGAATTTCAACATCGTGCACTGCTGCAGGAATGCAGATGTCTCAATACCTTAAAACCCCATCCTGTGCCTATAATCAGCCATAAATATTTCATATGTTTAGAATTGTATGCTCTACGAATGAAAAAAAAAACAGATTAAGAATATTTTACAGAATTTTGCCTTTAACAACTAGAATTGTGGTAATATTCATTAAGTGTGTGCTTACTTTTTTTTTTTAAGAAATGATTGACAACTGAGCTTTTATACATTAAATACTGTGCTAAACATGACTCAGGGCTGTAGCTACCAGTTAGCACACTAACAATGTTCCTGAATGTTGGGTGTTTTAATCTACTGATAAGGAGTTAGAGATTTCACTCCTTGAGTTTCTTCCACAGATGTATTTTAGTTCAAAAATTCTCAAAACAATAGTATGACATTTTAGAAATACACTTATTAGGTTTTATGTTTAGGATTGGACAAGAAGAAAGATATATCTGTAATTCTACAGCAAGCAGCTGGTTAGCTTCAGCTCAGCAAAAAGAAAAGACTAAAAGCTCCTTGACAATGCAACATGTTTTGTTTCTAATGAGTGAAATAAACAGGATGAATTAATTAGCAATGTTAGCTGCTTGTCTTGTTTTTGTGCTTTGCTGGTAAACAGTACCTTTTCATTCTTAATATCCCTCATTATTTCATGCTTGTAATGGAATTTTTGTATTTCTTCACATCTTGTTCTATTGTTGCAGCTTAGAGACTGCATGTAAGAAATGTGAAATGCTGCACACACAAACATTTTTAATTTAGCACTTTAATCACTAAATAAACTGTAATGGCATACTAAACATTTTTTTAGGGTTTTATTATTTGTATCACTTTTATTTGCAACTTGTTCATTGCACTGGATGTTCACTAAAAATGTAATGACGATATAACAAAACGGATTCAGTTATGTTATTAACTCATATCTATCATTAGAACTGAACTATAAACACAGAGGCATTCTAAAAAATGAAATGTGTGTTCATACACTTCAATACAGCCAGGGTCCATTGGATCTGTGCATCAAACAAACAACACAGAGTTATTGTTGCACACGTGGTACAGTGGACAGGAGGTTACAGGTGCTAAGTAGATCAGCTGGATCCTCAGCTGGATGATTCATTTTTCCATTGTGGTTGGCTACTACTGCATCACACCTTGGGAGAATTCCAACCCTTACAGGCAGGTAGGTCTCTTCTTTTGAAATATTTGCTTTTTTGTCTGCCTTTGTTTGATATTTAGTAACTACTCTCTCCCTGATGAGGGCCAGATACTATAAGTACAGTTTTATATGGTTATAGCAAGAAACATCAGTGAAAGTGTGAACGATTGTGTTAAAATTAACGTTTTTTTCTTATATATTAAAAATAAATATACAATTGAAAAAAAATGAACTACTAGAACAGCAGTCATTTCCATACCTACGTCTAAGTACTGGAATCCTGAAGTAGCATTTGTGGTATTATTTGAGTTTTTTTGTGAAAGAATATTAATATTTTTAAATATTGTTTCAAACTATTTAAAACTTCGTCATAATATCTGTATAGAGAATATTCTTTGAGGGAGGATGGAATAGACAGGTAAAGCTCTTTAAGGAAGATTAATATGTCCCGTTGCTGAAGCTTTACATATGTTATGTTAATCCTGTTGGTAATCCTGAAATGGAGTTGGCATTAATCCCCTGATTGAAGATGTAAATATAGACTCATAGATATAAAGTCTCAGGGAATCTGATAATGAAGGACAATGTTGTCAAAGAGAAGACGTTTATTTAAATGCACTGCATAGTGCATGCATGTTCTCTAGCAAGCATCAGAGTGAATTTAAAGTCAAAGGCTGGTCACAGAGCACTTTCAGTGAGTCACTGTGGCTCAGTGAGAACATCCACTAGCCTGATGAGTAAAGGTCTGTTATACACAACAGAATGGTGTTAAAGCATCTTTCTCAACAGGTAAAATGGTGAGATGATGAGAGCCTTTGTGGCTAGCAAATACTGTACATGGTGCGCATGCCAAAATAGAAAAGGCAAAGCCGATTAAGCTTCCCTTTTGTCAGCAGAATTGGCTTTGCTAGGTCACAGCAGGGGAGAAGAGTCACCAAAACAACACATGCCGAGCTGTAAAAGAATAAGGGAGGTAGCTCCTCCTTAATTTGTGCTTTTTAAAACAACGTCCTAAATTGTTGTGGTCAGGTAAGGTAAATGAAAGGCATTAAATCTAATTAACATGTTTTAAAACAGTAAAGCCAAAACAAGGAGCCTTATATTTCATATTATAAGGTATTAAGGAAAGGCAAGGTAAGTTTATTTATATTACACATTTCAGCAACTATTTCACATTTCAGGTAATTCAAAGTGCTTAATATGTAATCAATAATAACCTTAAATATGGAGTGCAGTGATGTTATCTGCTCTGCACACCTTTCAGTGTAATAGTCTTATCGTCCCGACAGACACAGATTCTCCTACTGGTCTTGCCAAATCGAAATGGGTTCTGTTTTACTAGAAACATAAGTTACCTCTATGGCAAAGCAGATAAATGACTGTAATACGGAATATGCAACTGGGAATGCTTGGGTTGGAACATACCAAATTAAGGCACAACTGACATGGTTAAGTCCTTAAAGATGACTTTTTTTGTGAAAGATTAGAAAAAATCTTTATATATTTATAATATTTTACCCAGCATATATACAGTACAGTTCTTCCAAAACAAAATGTTAGAATGTATTTGTAATCCAAAGATGTTTGCTCATACTACTTTTTCTTTTCTTAGCACTTCATTTTCGTTTTCAACCTCCTTACACTTTTTTCTGTCTCTTAAAGGGGAATAGATAAGAAACCTTAAAGTGCTTCAAGTCTTGTAACCATGGAAAAAAGTGATCCAAGCCCTAAGCCACAAGGTTCTGTGTCCCAGGATGATGGTGGTTTGTGGATGAAGATGGACTCCAACCATGGAACAGAACACACAGAAAGCCTGCCAGAAACCTGTGGTGAGAAAACCCAGGATGAAACCACTGTCACTCCGTCTGCCGAGGCAGTGGATACCAGTTTCTACAGAGGGATGGATAATGTGGATACAGATGATGATGTTTTAAGCCAGCTACCTACTCCTCCTTCTCCACCCTTCATGGTTCCTCTGCCTCCAGCAGAGGGCTGCACGGATGGAACAGTAAATAATTCCAAGTTGACCTTTGCTAATGGGGCAGCTGACGCCACAAAAGCTGAGGCTAATCCTGATGGCTTAGACTGGCATCATAGTGAGAAGCAGTTAATGGTAGCACACAACGAGCTGGATGAGTTGATGGCAAGTAGAGAGAAGGCTTCTAAGGAGTCTGTGGACACAGCGTCTCTATCGGAAAACAAGGAGTCCGCTCCATCAAAAAGCCAAGACCAAGACCCATCCTCAATGGAGAGTGTAGGTAGTCTGATGGGAATATGTTATGATCCACATGGAGGAAACCATCAGGATAACACAGCAAGGAACATCGATTTAACTGAGGAACCTGAGGACATTGACATTTTGAGTGAAAGACCAGAAAATTGGAGAGAAGTTGAGGTGGAGAGCAACACATATCCAAAACAGGTACCCCAAAGAATTGAAGAAATGTCAGAAAAAGAGACTTATGTTCACAAAGACAGAAAAAAAACTAAAACAGATGGCATTTCTGTACTGGCTGAGACAAAGTCAAAACTAACAGCAGAAAAGGCAAATTGTGGAGTTAAGAAACATTTCCCCACACGGTCTAGTCTTAGAGTCAGAGATGATGATTTGAAATCCTCGGGGCCACCAGAGCTCTGCAAGCACACACAAAACAGCGTGGACGAAGCCACGAATCAACCACATGTATCAGAGATTGTAACAGAGGTGATGGACATCGGTGATGACGAGCATGTTGACACCAGATCTTTGAACTACAAGCTCACAAAATATGACTGGGTCAGGAGAGAGAGCGGGGTTAGTGAAACACTATTACCTGGACTCCCCATCTCTGAGGGCTCTGTGGAGACCATTTCAAAGGCGGAGCAGGGACCAGGAAGCAAGAGAATAGCTTCTAATATCCAACAAGGCGAGCAGCTGCTTCAACGCCTGCAACTGGTGCAGCTACGACAGGATGTACATGTTCCAGAGAACCCTAATACTTCCCAGCTGACGGATGGAAAACAAGGTGTGATTGCGACCGAAGAAGATTATATAAAAGCAAGAAAGGCTGATCTAAAAGGCGTAAATGAGAATCAATTTCACACTATTGTGGATGTTGCAGCAAAGGCAAACATAATGGAAGAGGAAAATAATGAAAGTCAACATTGTGAAACAAAGGCATGGTCTTCTTTGCCAACAATGTCGATAAAGCCAGAGCATTGCCCGATTGCTAGACCAGAGTTGGGTGACTCTGATGATGATAAAAGTGAAATCTGGGGAACAGCAGACTGGTCTTCTATCGATGAAACGTCTTCCACCCAAAACCCCCTTGTATCCAACCGCCCGAGACTCTCAGTTGCTGAGACCTTCCTTGAGAAGCAGATCCATGAGGCAGCTCAGAAAAAGCAGAACCTTCAGAGAGCTGGTGGTGTCTTCAATCTAGCAGATGATTTTGATGTGATCGAGATCCCCTTCAAGACCAATTTCCTGCTTGAGCCTCTTCCCACTAAAGTTGGCCAAGGTGAGCACATCACTTGGCAATTCTCTGAGCAGAAGATGCAGAACGAAATTAGTCAGGAAATTCAGAGAGAACTGGTGATGGTTAACCAGGGGAAGATCCCAGGGACTTACAGCAAAGGAGAAGTCCGCCAGTTAAAAGAAACAAAACTTCTCTTTGAGGCTTTCCAGCAGGAAAACATGGAGGGTCCTACAAGTCATCGGAAATTCCCTGCCTCATTGTTGAAAGGTCATGTTTGCCCATCAGCGCTAGAGCGCACTCGAAGCCTAGAAATGTTTTCAAGAACACATTCCTTCTGGGTGAATGAATTTCCTCAGATGAAGAAAAGTCCTGAAGAATTTAGAGCAAAAAGCCCAAATGGAGGTTCAAGAGACAAAACACGGTCATCGCCCTACCAAAAACAAGATAAACACGCACGCCAGTACAGAAGCATGGACCTAATAAGCACTGATGATTTAACTATGGAGTCCAGAAGTGAAGCTACAGAGGGGAACATGTCAGAAGAATCCCCTACTCTCAAACATAACCCATTCTTTAAGTTGCGTCGAGCCCTGGTTCTGCAGCCGGAAGTTGAGAAGGACATCCGGGAGGCAAAAGAAAGAGAGGAGGAGCTGCGCAAACAGAGAAGCACCTTGTATGGAGAGAATAAGTGGAAAAGTAAAGACAAAGACATGTCTCGATTCACACCAGCACTCTCTACAGGTTAGTCACCAGTATCTCCTTGATATATTTAACATGAGTATTAGTAAGGGGTGGTAACTTCATAGTTTTACTCAAGTATGTTTTAATACAATTAAGAGACACTTGAAAATGTACCAATTATGTTGTGTTTATTTTGACTTCAGAACATTTCAGAAAATAATACTGTACTTTTTAGCCTACTATATTGATTTGATAGTAACATATTTAGACCTAACATAATGAACCATATGATCAACTTATAATATGAGAAGTATTAGACCAAAAACTAATTTGCTGTATAAAAATATACAGTGTCTAACCCCAATGTACAAAAGGGTATTTTACAGAATTTAATGCAAAAGTATCAAACAATTATTGAGTTGCAATTTTTTCTATTGATAGATATGAACTCTTTTTTAAGGTAACTTGTGAAAGTATGAGAGTTTTACGTACAACATAGTTTAATTACAGTCAATCAGTGTTGATGGAAAACAGCCCCTGCATGCTTTATTAACCAAGACAGCCCAGCTTTCTACCTGCAGGACCTGGCCTGCAACTGTCTACACAGTCCAGTATGTACTGCAAAGTAGCAGCCACAGCCCGGACCTCTGAATTCTTTGGCCCGTCAAATCAGCCTGAATAAATAATGCTTCATTATAGCAGTCATCTCAAACAAAGTTAAGTGTATCTTCCTACTCCCCTGAATTTATAGTCTGGGGTGCAATTGTCCCTGTTCAAAGATTGCTAACTATTTTTACAATTAAAGTAAATGCAGAAACTACTCCTGCGTTTTTTTCTGGACACCAATCATGTCACCATACACATAAAAATAATAATAATTCATACTTTATTAATCCCGCGAGGGAAAAGTTTTACACTCTGTTTTTTAATGAACATGAACACACACATAGGCCCGAAATACACACACATGCACAAACAGGATCCTATGGATATGCATTAATGAAGAGGTGTCGGAGTGAGGGGGCTCCAGAGCAGTTTTTGGGGTACGGTGCCTTGCTCAAGGGAGCCTCAGCAGTGCTCAGGCAGTGGACTGGCACCTCTCCAGCTACCAGGCCAATTTCCGAACTTGGTCCGTGCCGGGACTAGAGCCGGCGACCCTCCGGTTCCCAACCCAAGTCCCTACAGACTGAGCTACTGCCGCCCCCAAAAAGAAGACCAATAGGTTTCTGCAGCTCCACCAAGCTGCGCCCTGCGTTATGTGTGCAAATGGATACACCATAGAGGAGCATTTTTAATACATGATCGTTGGTAAGCCTACCAACGAACATTTTAGTGGAACCTTTAATCATTTAAATGAACATTCGGACAATGTTAAGAAAAGGGTAAGTGTGAAATATAAAAGTTAGATGAATACCAGAACAGGATGTGTAATAGAAGTACATCTTCATTCATTTCATATCCCTTCCTTCCTTCTGAGGACTTTAATGACTGCCTCTCTACATTAACATCACATAGTGTTATCTAAGAAGTGTTATTGACTCAGTGTCAACGCTGTCAAAGAGGGTTAAGCACATATCCATCTAAAAGCAGCCTGACCTGAGCTAGCGGCTGCCATCGGGTTGAATGACAACATGAAGGCTTCTGTCTGCACTTTAGCATGAGCTGGGGGCGGTGCTGGTTTGGTTATAGCATGTTGTAAATATTAATGGCTTCAGACAGTGGGGAAGAAAAATGCAGCACCTGTGTATTTTTGTTGTAAGTGTGTGTGTCCCTTTCAAGATCTGCTGTTGTCTACACACACTGACATGATAAAACAGCCAGGTGTTGTGACTTTTTGTAGCACCATTTTAGTTTTTCAGTTACAGCAGCTGAACAATGAGGAAATGTTTGACTGAAGGTCATGAAAGTGACGCAACATGTGATGGCTTTATAATATGTCTGGGCTGGGATACAAAGAAGGAAGTGACTCATTGACTCAAGGTCAAACTTGCTGTAGAGTGTTTTTCCTCAACAGCCATGACACAATGACACTGCAAGAGAACTTAAACTCTTTGGGATTTACTCACAGAGGACATGTAGTACGTTCCAAAATTATAAGTCCTTGCTTAAATGAGCAGTTGACTAAGGCCAATGTCTTCTGTCAACCTTAAAATCTGCATCTGTCACTCACAGATTCCTCAGCTAAACAATATAATCACACCAGATAAATAACCTTCAGCTACGCCTGAAGCCAAAGTTAAACCAAATAGCCAACAGACAGGATGTAGGATGAAGGATTCCATCAAGTAGATTCGATTCTTATCAGATATTACGATGTTCTGTTGAAAACTTTTTGAGTTGATTTGGAAAAAATATTTTTTTATATTTTATACTTGTATTTTTGTACTTTGCAACATGATGAAGATAATGAAATTACATATCAGGTTTTCTGACCGGATTTGTTTGTCATTATAACATATAATTATTTTTTGTGGGAAAATGAGAGCTCTTACAAATGGTTCATCTGTTTGAATTGAACTAAAAGTGGAAGGCTGTATTTCCTTTGTTTAATTGTGCCATTCCATGTTCTTCAATTTCAAACCCGTAGACCCCATGCTGAATAATCTTCTACTTGTTCTTTAGAATTCTACTAAACCATATTATGATAAGAAGTCACATTTACAGCTGTTGTAAACAAGATCTTGTCATCTTGAAAAGTAATTGGATGGAATTTGTATGTGGATCATGGTTAGCCAATGCAATGTTATTCAGAACACAATGAGATGAACGATCACATTTCCAAATCATCGCTGAATCGACTTGAACAGGAAATAGCAATCCAACAAGTTGGGTTGCATCAAACTTTTCTTGAAGAATACATATTATAGGGTATTGTGGTTAATCTATTGGACAGCTTGAAAGAGACAGGAAAAGTGGGGCGAGAGGGGGCATGACGTGCACAAAATAACTTCAGGACCGGGAATCCATCTTGCAACCAGTTTCATAAGGCACTGTTGCTTCTGTACAAGGGCCACCTGTAGTGTCAGTCTACCAACTGAGCTATACCATCATGCCTCACTGGATACAATTTTAATTACAAGGTTTTTCAAAAGAAACAAAAGGTTCTGAAATCTAGATTTGATCATAGGAAAGTAGTTGTCTCAGTATGCAAATGTTTGCTGCTTACATTTGATCCAATGGTCAAAAGAAATCTATAGTTAAAACTATGAAATCATTCCATTTAAATGAATGACTGTTACCTAAAATGAAATTCTTTCATATTACTCTGCTCCTTCCTTCTCCCTGTTCTTTAGATGGCATCGGTCAATCCAGGGGGAAACTGGAGAGGTTTTGGCCCCCGCCCAAGAAAGACCAGAAACCTGAGCAAACACAGGTGAGGATTCAGGTCTTGTGAATATAAATATATCTTGGTTTCAACTTCTTTCTGTAGGTCTTCCAGTGGTGAGTCTGTCATATCAGGAAAAAATAGGTGGAATTAAATTTAAACTATATGTTACTTTGATTCATAGAACAGGGCATTGGAGTTGGTTTGCAAACACCATTTTACAGCTCCTCAGATTAGTAGCCTAAAAGTGGCTCAGATATTGATCTCTTATTCAGAGGCTGGAAAAAAAAAAGAGCGCTAATCCCTGAATGCTCTTTTCTCTTTCTTATCTCACAGCAGGAGGCAAAAGTACGGAGAACAGGAGGTCAGAAGGCAGCGCTATGGCAACGTTGGGAATCTGGCCAGATCAACGGGCAGCCGTCACAGGAAAAGAACTGACATTGGGCCTGCTGATGTCACTGACAGAAAATAATATCTAATATTTTCTCTAATAGAGCTAAAGTCCAAGATCAATCAGTGTCCCTTAACAAGCTGGAAAGGTAGCTACAGCTTTAATGCTTTTGGCCAAACTCTAGTGTTATCCATCACATGAATATAGAAAATCTCTCTTAATTTGGTTAAAGGCATAACATGCATCATTCTGAATTTAAATATTGCAGGATTCAAATATGTAATAAATAAATATATTGTGGGGTAATCACTTCCTTAAAAGAGAGTCTGTCTTCAGTCTGGAAAAGCTGTTGTTGTAAGCTTAAGTTGTATTCTTGTGATGACACTCCAATACCATTCCTCTAGAAACAGCTTCCCTGAGTGGGCAGGGTCTTCCCTCTTACGCCTTCTTGTGGCGGCATGGCTAACAGTTGGAGAGGGATGCATTTACTCAAAAAGAGAACATGTTGGAGTCCCTGAGTGAAATATAAACAAGCGCAGTCCTGTCCATGTGAGCACAGAGCAGAAAACAACAAATCCAAATGGAGTGACTCGACTCTCTTTAAGGAGTCATTACTCCACAATATATTTACATATAGGTATATTTGATTTAAGCTTTATCAGAATGTGCCATTGAATGCCTTAGTTAATAAATACAGTCAACAAATAGTCTTAGCGTGCATTTTTTTGTGATGCAACGTATAAATGTGAAAAGTTTATTTGTATAAAGTAATATGTATAATGTTTGTACAATGTAGACAGCTATTATTACATCTAGAAAACTAAGGCTGTGTACTTTTCACAGTAGAGATATTAAAGGTGCAGTTCGGTTACTACATTTTATTACACTCATGTTGGTTGCTGTGGGAGTTTTCTGATGTCTGATCAAATAACCCTGATGTACGGAAGAGGATTAGGGCCGCTGAAAAAATACTTTTTAGTTCTGAATTTTTTCTCAGAATTCTGAAAATAAGTCAGACCTAAAAGAAAAATCATTTAGCTGCCCTTATCCTTTTCTATACTGGAACCTCTTTGTTTACTGGATATCTTGAGTTTGAGAGATATCCGTTTTTACAGGAAAAAGCCACTGTCTTGTTGCATCGCGGAGCGTTTAGACATTATGACCCATATGAGGCAATAAAAATTGAGTAATATCTCAGGCTCTTCTTTTTCAATTTTGACAATTTTTACTAAAACTGTGTCTTGTTAGTCCTTGGCATTTTCAGGTTTCCGAGAATAGGTGCACTGGTTCTTTGCACATTATATTAAAGAAGGTCCCGATCTCTTTGTCGCCCTAGATGATAAACAGTAGGGATACAACGGTATAATCCACCTAACAATTGCCAATGGCTTCTGGGAATAAACCGTTGTTACATGGCCACCATACGGCTTTAATTAATGTCTATAGACAGATATCTGCATGCAAGTTCAGTTAATCATTGCCTGTTGTTTCTCAACACCAACTCCTTTCTCACTTCAAAGTTGCAAGACGGATTGTAAAGAATGGCACCTCACAGAAAACAAGAATTGGTCCAATGTCCTTTATAGCAACCACTTGGTACACCAGAAGCACTGAGAAGTTTTCCATCAGTCTAAAAGGCTATTTCCTCTGCTATAGCTGATGGATTTCGAGGCTGTGTGATTGATGATAAGAATTTCAGGGAAAAAAAACAGAAACAGGTTACATAAAGAACACAGAACCATATAGGTCCAGTGTTCCAGGACTGGTCTTGGATCCCAGGGTCCTGGAACATACTTTTTTTTTACATAGAATCAGGGAAAATAACATTTTTAACCCTCATTGTTAATTTCTAAATATTAATAAATGAAAATGAAAAAAATGTTTGACAGCGATAGCTATTTGTGCAATCACTGAACTGGGGAAAGAACCTTGTGTCTAAAAATAATTACAATTTTGAAAGGCTTAATGTCTATTTTTTCTACTTTCAAACTTTAACAGTTGAATATGTATAATGTATGAGTTTTAATCCATGGCACTAGCATTGCATAGGTTGATTAGTTTATTGGTTTTATAACATTTTCTTCAAGATATCAACAGCGGATCCAACCTCCTCCAATCAGGATAATCCTATTTATCATTTTTAATGAAATGTCCAATCTAAATCAAACGTTTTGACAACAGAGACTGAAGGTATTAGCCCAATCAAAACCAAAAAAAAGGAACATTCGATCCACTCCTATAGCAAGAATTGAATCAGATTGCATTGAACATCCAGGCACTGATACCTAAGGACAAGATTGTGTCGTAAAAAGTCCTTGGTAAATAACCCCATCAAGAAGCCCTCAGGGAAACTCAGATGACCCCTGATCTTATTTACTAGAGAAAGTTCACTTTCTAATCCCACAGACTAAAGCACGCTGCTCAGCCTGTCTAAGTACCTTCTGTCAGTTCTGATAGCTTTGCCAAGAGGAGGAGAACTTTCATCACGCCCTTCCTGGCTTGGACACCACAATGTTAAATGTTCACACTTCTTTAAGCCAACCCTCAAACATCCTTCATTCAAGCTCAAAAGGTTGGAGTTTGCCTAAAGTAAAAAAAAAAAGAAGCTTTTATGAAATTCTTATGAAAGACCACAAACATAAAGTTCTTCCACACTTTAATGTTGCTGAATACATAACATGATCAGAGGGGGGAATGCAGATGGTGCAAAATGAGACTGAGCAATCAGTGCCAGGCCGCGGCTCTTTTTCTCTTTTGCATTAAAACTAATGCATCAGCATAAAGCCTTATCTTTCCTCTTGCTGAGAACACATTTATAGTGAGCAGCACAATCAGGCTTTCCATAACCAGAACCACTTTGGTAAGGTTCTACCTAGAGTCAAAGTGAACTATTGCCCTAGGCACATGGCTACAAAAATAGTCAGTGGCCATCAAATTTGACATAAAGACAACCTTGTGTGTATGTCCCATCGAAATAAAAAATGAACCAATTATTTTCCTTTATTGAAATTAAGGAAGGACGTGATAAGTTCTATTAAACTAACTTTTCTGTATTGTTTTTACCCAAGTTTATATTTGTGGAACAAAAATAAACCAGGGTTTTTAAGATACCTCTGTACGTCAGATACCTTTATGATACCTTCTACTGCAAATCCTTTTAATATATCTACATCATTCAGATAGAATTAGAATTTAAGCTTATCATACACATTCCTAAAGATTAAAGCTGTTGCTAGGAAACTTTTGGCATGACCTCTTTTAAAAGCAGTGAAGTTGGGTCACATGTCATGTTCCAGATATTTTGACTTGTTTGCAAATTAACCAAAAAGAGATTGTCTTTCAAAACTCCTCCTTTATGCTTTATGGGATACGTTGGAGTGTTTTGGAGTAAAGATGGTGAAGTCTGTTTGTTTGAGGATAAGGTAGGCCTATAGAGAAAATGATACTAGTCATATCTACTGTATTATTATGTAATAGCTAATGTTAAACGTGTAATCTAAATGTCTGTCTTTTATGTCTCTTTTATTGCATTGTGTACTTTGTTACTGGTGAACCACTCAAACATCGTTTCTGTACAGTACTGTAACAAAGTGATTATGGGGGTGAAAAAATCTAAAGGAAAATAAAAAATGTAATCTAAATCTTAAATCATCCAAAAAAGGTCAGACTGCATTTTGTCGAGTCACTGTGAATGTGACTGTTTGAGACTCTCCCCTCTGGCAAGAGGCTGCGGTCCATCAAAACCAAAACCTCTCGCCACAAGAACAGTTTCTTCCCCTCTGCTGTCAGCCTCCAGAACAATGTCCCTGCCCCCCCCCCCCCCCCCCCTCCTCCCACATAACCCAGACTCTCCTCAGCCCTACAGTCAGTAAAACATCAAAGTAATGTGAATGCTGAACTCTTCTTTATGCGTTACATTAACGCCCACTGGACTTTAAAAATGTATCTTCCTTACATGCACTCTGTGAGTAGTTACACACACCAAGATTTTCTCATAGTCCACTGCACCGCTCCTACATTTCACCTTTTGTGTTTTTAATTTAAATGTTTTATATTTTACATTTTTAAATTCTATTATATATATATTGTAATAGCTTCTTATACTGTATTATTTAAGTTGTTGCTAGTTCTGCTTTATTTCCTTGTTAATTGTTTAGCACCAATACACCAAGTCAAATTCCTTGTATGTGTAAATGTACTTGGCAATAAACCCTGATTCTGATTCTGATAATGATAGAGTACTAAATGACAGCTTTGGTTGGTTTTGCAAAGATAATAAGTAAAACTTAAAATCTTATCCTTTCTACTTATTCTAATGAAATGGATATTGAAGCTTTTAAATTTCCCTTCTTATGAAACATTCCTTCTTACTGAACATAATACAGATAAGTAAAACAATATGTCCTTTTTCACCCAGTGTGCACATTTATATTTTCTATAGTTCACCAGAAGAGGGCAGCATAGCCTGAATAATCATGAGGAGAAAGTATTTCAAAACAACATCAGGACAACATGTCTTGTAACATAATTCTTGGTTAGCGTTAGTGTCTGAGTGTCCCTACCACTAAGTAAACAGTTGAATAGTATTTACATTGACATTTAAAAGAAAATTACATAAGTTAATGTAACAACTAATGTAATTTTACCAAGACAGGAAAACCCAGTTCCTTCGAGCCAAACCTGCAAATCAACATCGCTTTACCCACACACACTAACAAACAGGTCGGTCCAAATGGATTGTTATTCCAACGCCACAAAGTCGGCTCTTAGGAATGGGAGTAAACATATGCTGAGAAAGTAATGTAGTTACATAATCTATGAAGTTCAGCGATGAGTCACTTACTTCACGGAGCCGGAGACACCACTTACATGATTTATCTGTTTTCTGTACTCTAGCAGAAGGAGAAGAAGAAAAAAAGTTGCTTAAGAGCACATCTGCGTCATTTTCAGCGGCAGCGTGTGGGTGGTCATTTTATTAGATGTTTTGCTCACACTGCGTCATTCATGAGGGCTGCCATGTACAGAGAGCGTTCAGGCTGTGTTCTATTAAAGGCAAACAAACTATGCTGAAGTGCAAACACAAACAAGACCACGGTTATATGAATCACAGAGGGATGTTGTCTCTTCCAAAATGCACTTGGATAACCAATATAAGGGACCAGATATACACAACAATGCAGAGCAGGTTTTAAAAATGTTTGGCTTCTAGAAAAATGTACTGATTCAGGGATATGTGATGTTCCATCTGGATTTCCATGCCCTTTTGTCAGTGAAATATGCAGCCTGACAATGAAAAAAACAAGCTTTTAACATTAGGTTTGAGGAAATGCAAAAAGTAGCTAACATAAAGCTAACAATCAATGTCTGGGGGGCTAAATAAAGACACTTCACTCAGTGCTATTATTGTACTCCGCCCTGCCCTGGGTGCAAATACCAAGAGCTTTGTGGGTGGGTGCTGATGAGACTAGAACAGTGACAGCTCTGACATCACCGTTCCTTCAGCACAGTGAGACGGGGCTCAACTCGGCTCTGCACCAGTAGCAGCAAACCTAACGCAATGGACAGATGATGGGTGACTCACTGTTTCCACCCACATCACTTCCCATCCTCAGGATTCCATCATCCAGGAACTCTCACTGGCTCCAAAATTAAACCCTTCCACATATTTTATGCATTGCTCAAGTCTCACTCACAGAAGAGGCTAAACATGGACTTTTGATGCTATACGAATATAGCAGGGTTTGTTACCCAGGAGACAACTTGGCTCTTATTTCAAACCCACGGCTGCAACTGAACACAAACCATGTGTTGTGACTGAGAGTACAAGCAAGGGAGTGAGGGTAAAAAAAGATTTGAAAAGGAATACAGAATTGTCTTGTAATGGATGAATGGTCAAAATAATTAACGGGTGACATATAAAATAGTTAATCAATGCAAGGGTTTGCTTATAAAACTACTTTAAATTTGAGAAAGCTAGTTTAATGCTTTGAACCATTGTATTAAAGTTACTGAATAATAGGTTGATACGTTCTGCCCATGCGTGAGAGGAAACAACTCTCCATGCCAACAGGCGGCGGTAGTCCATTGTTATGATACGAGAAGACCATTTTCACACGGCTGTCGCGCACCACTCGTATTATATGTAGCCTACTAATCGAGAAAAATGTCTTGGTCTTCTAGTGGAAAACTAAAATAGACATCATAGACATCATGTATGTTGACAGACAGAGGGCAAAGATTTTGTGAGAAGCAAAACAATTGTGTCGAATCTTACCGAATTTTGATCCAATACGGCGGCAAGCGTTGTAAGCGGCCCATTTTTAGAGTAGATGTATACAGCTTTTGCCATGATGTCTATAGTTGGTGGCTAAATGGCTACATTGAAGAGGCTAACTTCTTACATGCTAGTTTAGATGTAAGGCTTACGTCTTATAAAGTTAAAGTTAACTTGAAGCTTGGCAAGGACAGAGACAACTTTTGGACGTAAAATGAATGTATTTATTTATTTGTTTGTATTCAAGCCTGAGACGTAACTTGGGTTCGTTTCTGCACCTGGTGAAGCTGGTCACTCCTTCTTTTTTCTCTTCTAGCTTAATCCGTTACCATCCTCTTTCATATCTTATCCGTAGCCATTGTATCAAACTGTAGCGAGAACGTGTCGGTATGAGTATGTGGATATCATAAATATATCACCATCACTTTTGGAAATAATCCTGCGGGTCAAAGGAAGAACATAGGAGTAATGTGATCATATAAGTCAGAGGCCTAAAGCCACTAATGGAATACTGGAGTGTATTTGGAGATAAATCAGGCGAAAAAAAAGTGCAAGTTACGGCATGTATAGAACTACACAGCCATAAGTGTGTTTGTAGAGAGTGTGCACGTTTCACAATATTTACTTAAACACACAGAGACATGCTCTCAGTGTTTATACAGCCCATGCTTCTTGTTGAATCGCTGATGGGAAATGAATGAGTAAACATGCAGAGGTAGAATGAGGTAAAGACAGAATAAACAGACCTCAGATAGCCCTGCTTAGTCGAGCTGTTGTCCTCAACAAACCCTCTATTCCCCTTTACCCCCCCCCCCCCTCCTCCCTCCCTCTCCCTCTCCACTCCCGCTCTGTTTTTGTTGCACAATAAAAACTCAGTTGTCCAATTCCATGATGTGTTTTTGTTGCACAATAAAAACTCGATTGTCTAATTCTATGATCCCACATTACAACAGTTGACAATAATATAAAGGAGCTGTGCATGATCAGATGACAACTGGGTTTCAAGGGTTCCAATGCTTCTTTGTCTCCTTATCTAGAGGTTATTCTCAGTTCCTGGGTTCAACTGATGTCATCACTTGCTTCCTAAGCAGAGAGATTCTCTTGAAATCCTTTTTGAGGAACTTAAGAAAATGACCCAATGCATTTTGAATTGAATACCATGAAACACAATGTCAGCTCGACTGAACTGTTTCAAAGTGTATAAAGGCTTTAGAGTTCATGGCATCAGTAACACTGTTGCTTGACTGGACTCTGCTTTAGGACGTGTTCTATTTAACCCCTCAGAGAGATTTGGATTTGACTGTATGTTTCTTGGCTTTAATCTAAGCGAGGCTACAGGCTCAAGCTTTATAATTATAGGCCAGAAATGAAAGTGGCATAGATCTTCTAACTCTTGGCAGCAAAGAAAAAAAAGTCTAATTCCCAAAAATGTTGAACCGTCCCTTATGTGTGGAGCCAGTGCATAGTCAAAAAAATCTCCTCTGTCTTAGCCGATGTCAAATATTTGATATAAATACTGTACGGTAAGTTGAATGAAACCAATTTTTTGCTTGTACGTTTTCAATAGGACTAGTACTCTGACCAGTCAAAACATGTAAACTACATATAATATTACACACTCATAGCAGAGGATCCTGTGTAAAGTTCCTAACTGCCCATCGCTATACTCACATACAACCACACTCGTGTGCTTTTAGAAGCAACTGGGAGGTTCAGTGTGTTGCCCAGAGACACTTTTAAATGCAATCTACAAGAGTTGGGAAACAAACCTCCAATCTTTCAGTTGAGAGACAACCCACCCTACCACTGTGTTACAGCCAGCCCTGTGTGTCAACCAACCAACCAATCAATCTATCAATCTTTATTTGTATAGCACCAATTCATAACAACCGATCCCCCGAGGCCAGTTTTGTAACACGTTACACAAACGAGCATCATCATCGGCCGCTAAACACTGGATATTTACTGACATAATGTTTACAGAGGAGGTAAGTGGTCATACACATGTGAAAGTCTGTGAAGGAGTCTGTGTGTCTCCGGGAGAAGTGTGTGGAAGGCGGCCTCTGGCTGTGCAGGTGAAGACCGGGAGTGTGTGATGAGTTTGTACTGTTGATCTCTGTAAGCGGAGCGGAGTGAGGAGGACGTTGAGAACGTGCATAAAATGTCACTTCCTGGAGCTTTCACGGAAAATACAACCCGGGGAAACATTTTATACAGGCAACACAGATAGACAGTGAACATCTACTTTTTCACATCAGTTAACCGTTCGCTTATTAATGGGCGATAAAAAACTATTTATACATGTAAAAAGTTACATATAGCCCCTTTAAATGAGTTTAAAGGGGAAGTAAACTTCTGTTGAAAGAGGAAAATAGGTTCACTTCCTTGCTCATTCCAAAATGATCTTAAACCACATTTTGTTTTGATGTCAGAATGAAAGATCTTTTTTTTAAAGCACTCAATTATTGGAAAAGTATTACCTTTAATTCCTTAATTTGCATTCCTTCTTTGATATTGGATTGGAAGGCTGTAAGGTAGACATGGGTCATTTCGAAAAAAGGAAGGACTGTCAGTTCATTTTCCAAAGGGTGCTTATGTTATCCTTCAACAATGCTGTTTGATGTAGTGTGGCAGGTTAATGTTTAAATGGGAAGTCCAACATTGCAGAGAATTCAGCAGTCACTCCAGGACAAATCTCCACTCCAGGACTGAGTACGATTCTGAAAATCTAAACTTCTTCAATCTCTTGGCTTCTGGCCGGGGCTTCGGGGGAGCAGTTCACTTTGGGTTAAGCCCTTTCAGCCAACTTTTTAAGGCCCTTTTTTGCATGGCTTGCCTTTCGTGGCTGCTGCTGAACTCCCTTTCGATTCTATTTCAGGATTTAAAGGAAACGCAGTATTCTTGCTCAACTCTCAAGAAAATCCTTTCAATCCAGTGTATGGAACACCGCTGGGATTAGGATGCAGACTGCATTACACAAAAGTGAAGCTCGCGTCCTCGGTGAATGCTGAACCAAAAAAGGAAACCTCTCACGAGAATGGCAATAACCACTCTCACAGCTTTCAGTGTGATGGGGGCAGTGTTGGGAATTAGGTCTAGAACTGAAATGTCTGACATCCTAGTTGCTTGCGTCAACTGAATCTTCGTCAGAGCTATAAAACCATATAAAAGCCAATAAAGACCCTGCTCTTTTGTTGTCAAGCAGACCCAATTACTTTTGTTTGTGCTTTGTAAAGCTCAAATAAGATGTAAGATAACGTATTAAATCGGATAGAAGTGTTTAGCATCAGAGCATATAGAAAGTTACATAAGTATTATAATAGGCACCCAGCCCGGTTTCCTGTTCCAGGATTAAGTTAAGACCCATTAATGAATATTAAAAAATGCAAGGTCAGAAAAGTTCACTTCCTAGTATACAATGGTCCCAGTTACGGAGACTTACATAAATAGGGCACATTTGTTAGCATATGGAGCTGTTACAAAATGAAAATGTTTATTGGTCCTAAAGTTTGATTATAAGAAACTGCTTTAACAATCCCGCCCAGCATGTCTGCACAATATGCTGTGTTCATTCAATGTTCATTCATTGAATGTTTTCAATGAAAATGATTTAACAAAAGACACAAAGTAAGCTTTAAAAAAGGGGATTTCCGGAACTCTGAAACCAGTCGGTCATTATATTATGGCTTATATTATGACATTTGTCTCTTTCTTAAACATGGCACCCTGCTGTTGTAATAAGTTTCATTGATTTAAAGGAGCAGAGACCTTTTTAAAAGTGAAAGTCCCTTGTCATACACATGCAACTTTACCAGCTGCCGACACTAGTTATGATCATATATAAGCTATGAATGCAGTGGTAATGATACAGCCTGAACTGAATTGTTGACACCTTGTCAACAATGTCAATGTCAATGTATCAATGTCAATGTCAATGTCCACCCTTGGCACAAGGACAAGGAGCATCAGATGTAAACAGCTGAATATCTGCCGTGTGAATTTTCCCACATGAATGGAAATATTACTGCTGTACATTAAAATACATTTCTAACCATTTGGAAACGACTTGTTATTTACACATACCAGGCATGGCATATTTAGAGGGCTGTTTTGTATTTGGGTCTCCAGAGGCTACATTTCTTTATCATGTCAGGAGCAAACATCATTTAGTAAGCATAACATTTACAAAGTGTTTTTTTCTGTTGATCATTTGACTGTATGTTAACGCATGTTCTAGGTGACAGGGCTGCAGGGCGATGAAGCCCTTGACAAGAATTTTATGGAAAACATACAAAATAAAAAACGAACATAAAGTTGGAATAAAAAGTTACCATATTTTAAAACACTGTTGTAGATAACACGGAAACTCTAAAAGGAAATCTGTGTATCTGTGACTTGTAGTAAGAGAGCCTAGAAAACCTGTTTAAAAAGATGTCACTGTGTTTTTAATGTTGCATGTCTACTTTGGTATGTAATCTCTGCGGCATGGCTGACCAGCAGTTTGTGCACTGTGTATACGGCAGCGTGTCATGGCAAAGGGTTTTCAAAGTGAGGAGAGATTATCAAACAAATAATTCTAAGTCACGCCAAAAACAACTTCAACATCTGTCCATGGACACGCAGTAAAATCACATGCAGCATTTAATGCCTTTTTTTTAATCCAAAATGTCTATTGGGCAGTGTTTCAATGGCTGACGTCCAAACATATGAACCTCTGCCAGGTCAGCCCCATGTGAACCCAAGCGCTCAGGACACTGTGCCACCGTCATGCCAAAATGAACAAGGTGGAAACTGGGCCATCTATATCTGTACTACCCTCTGATTATGAACGGATTACGCAACCACACAGCATGCTTTACATAACCAGCTAGGGCCATGCACCCATTCTCTATAGACCCTTTGTTCCCATATTGAATAATTCGAATGCCTCGACAACCCTTTCGATCCCATCAGTCTGCCCACTTGACACTGGATCAAATGTGTTATTTACCTCCAACACCTACACCACCATTCCTCATGCTTTAAATATGTGCTTGTTAGTATGACAGGGATTTACATCATTCCTCAATGAGAATTGTAGACGGTGTGTTTATTACACATTTAAATCAGTAGTATCTGTGAAGACTGGAACAGTTACAGTACATTTTCAGTTACGTGGACAATAAAACCTTCTGTCTGAGGGAGCATGTGACTTCACAAATCTTCTTTCAAATCCACTTTCATAAAGTTGCTTATTTTACTTTTGCTACACTCTGTTAACATTTGGCAACGCTTGGCTTTTCTTAGATACTGAAGAGAAACTATTTGGGAAATATGTATTTCTGAATGTATTTATTTTGACCAAAGTAGTTCATGAGAACATTCTCATCTCTGAAGTTACAGGTCACACAACTTGCTTTTGACTGATAGTCAAGAATCATGTATTCATCATGTTGACAGTCATAGATTTGATTTCATATGTATTCAGCGACAAGTAATTCAAACCTTTTCTTAATAATATCGCAGGTCTCAAGTCCTCAGTAGCTCCGGAGCTGCCTGTTCTCTGTTCAATCATTCTGTGGCTGTGATCACTGTTTACTTTGCAGCTCTATATCCCAATATTGAAAGTTTCCCTCATTTGCGATGATGCCAAAATACAAACGTTCAACAGACATATGTAATGCTGTTTGAAGCTGTTTGTCTAAACCTATTGTAAAATAACATATTTCTCTATTTAGATTAAGGACTTTGCAAACAAAATCACATCGTATTTAATTATACAGTAGGCCTATAGAAAGAGCTGCAGCCTGTTTGTTGTTGCTGCTTTGACGTCAACAGAGGAAAATAAACAAATCATCCTTATGTCACACGACTCCTCCTCTAAACCACTTCATCGTCTGAACCCTGTCCCGATGTCAGTTATTATGACCGAGCTGAAAAGACATTTGGTCGCACAAGCAAAAGTCTGCAGTAGCTTTACATTTGATAACAATTAAAAAACAATTATTTTAAATCACTTTGTCACACTGTCTACAGCTATGTGCATGTTGTGCAGATTTTCCAGAGATTTCCATTAATACCTTCACATTCCCTCGAGACACGTCCACTTCGGTGTATATATAATTCATTTTATGAGTATTTCATAAGCCACCCAGCCCCCACCCCAAAACGATCAGAAGTGGTTGCTTTGGTAACAGTGTGACGTATTTCAGAGCCCAAGAATAGAAGCATGAGGAGGAAAGGGGGTCTGAGGCTCCTGTCTTCTGCGTCACAGTCCGTGGCTTTCCACATTTTTTATTTTTTTATTTGTATCAGGAGCCAACGCTCAAAAGAGGCTCAAATGTGTCTGAATACGGAGCAGTCAGCTGGGTCTGAACTAGCATTGAAGAGGTCACCTGATTGTGGCTTCTCATGAAGAAAACATCACAACAAGTTATCAATAAACATATACGCGCATGCGCACAGACACAAACGCACACACTGCTTGTTATGAAACAGCCCCCCCAAGTCAAAATATCTGAGTCATAGCCTATTTATAGCTCTGCAATACATCTCTCATGTGTATGAGACTCCGATACAGGCTCTGTTTCTGTGGTATAGACAAGCTGTTACATAAGTGTTTCTGCATACATGTCTCTGGGGAGCTGTGATTCATACCATGAGTATAGCATTCTTTTTAAACTGCATTTTTCTTAGTCACCAGCCAGGCAAAAAAATAGTTTTCAAGTCGGCTAATTCTGGTTGACTGCAGAATGCTTTTAACACAGTTTCTCTTTGTCAATTCATGACTTAAATGAACATTTTGACGGAATATAATTATTCACAGGGAATTAAGGACATGTACTTAAATCTGTACAGCAGACAGTAATGTCGTAATGAATACTAGAAACTGTGCTGAACAGCTTAAAACAAAACCAGAATAATCAGTCATAGATATATTATTTTTGGGGCCCCATGTACGGAGGCTATAGTCCATATTCCAGCTGCCGTGGGTTCAAATCTCGCCCTTTGCTGCATGTCATCCCAAACTGTCCTATCCAATAAAGGAAAAAAAAAGGCTAAAAATAATAATGATAGTATTTATTTTACAAGTGAACGCACAAAGCAACCCACATGTAAAAACTAATCTTACGGTAGAAGGTGTAAATATTTTGATTGTGTGGAAACAAACAGTAGAGAACATTTTTTAATTCATTTCAAGCCACTATAAGTTTTGTTTTCTTTTTGTGTGGTACTTGTTCTTGTCTCATGTAAAGCTAGATAGATAGATCCACGCTAGTTTTTGCTATTATAAACAATAATGTCTTCAGTCCTCCAAAAGCCTATTTCCGAGACTCCTCAAGTTCTGTCATGATTTGGTATTATTTAGTTTTGTATTTTCAGTGTTTAGTGTTTCTCTATGTTCTAGTGTGTTTTGTTCATTCTTGAGTTCTGTGTGTCTTCAGTGTTTCATGTATTTTATTTTGTAGTTGTCCTCAGTGTTTCTTGTGTTCATTCCTTCCTCTGTGTGTTTCCCTCCATTGTGATTGCCCTCATTGTCTTCACCTGTGTTATTAGTCTCACCTGTGTTTGATTACCCCTGTGTCTATTTAGCGCCTTCTCTTGTTGGATTTTTTGGAAGTAAGTTTTTGTTTGCCTTTTGTTTAAAGAATAAATAGTTTTAGTGAATCCTGCATCTGGGTCCTCCGCTTCGTTTTCGAGATCCGTGACAAGTTCTACTGTAAGGCCAATTCAACTGGCTACAGCCTGGTTTGAGGATGCTAACAAGTTGACATGCTGAAAAGTGTTACTTTTGGAAGAGAAAAGTCTTAATAATGTTTAGGGGGAAAAAATGTGCCATGCGTACATTACCCGTAGGGCCACCTTGCTTGAAAAAGAACAACAATGAGCAGCATTCCATGGAGATGAAGTTGTTGTCACTAACTGAAAAGTTTAAAAACTATTTCTATGTGCGGGCGACGCTAAAAAGGCTGTTCGACCTGTTCGACTTCAATCTGAGAAGAGGCAGTTTGTGGCACGGGCAGTCTGGAAATAGTGCAGTGTATCTGCATGGAGCAGGGCCAAGGTGAAAGAGACGGCAAGGGGCACTTTCTATGACGCGTGTAATATGGCGGGGCGTAGAAAAAGATGTTTCAGTCATAATCTGGGTTTGTGTTTGTTAACATGTAACATTACTGACAGGTCAGGCAGCAGATCCTCTCCTCTTTAACAAAGCTGGCTGACTCCCAGCTCTGAGTGTTATCACATTAGGTAGCGTTACACAGCAGGTGAAAGCAGGCCAATCTGGCATGTACTTGGATAATAGTGTTGGTGCAGCATACTTCCACTGCACAGTATCACTGAGGAGGGATTTTCCACAGAGGCATAACGAAGCAAACATGAACAAAGGATTTCTCCCGAACAACACGGGAATGCAACGAAAGCACAGAGGCAGCAAAGGACCATTCAAATGGAATGGGAAAGGAGAGGGATATTCAAAACGATATGATAAAATAAAAGAGTAGCAGGAGAAAGGGATGCTGATCTGACGGGCGACACTTAGCTGAAGGTGAACACTTGGTCCACATGTGACCTTCTTCCTGCAGGATCTAACTGTGTCAGCAGAGTGACAGCCTCCTCCTCTTCAGACTTCCCCTGTGGCCTAGTTCAGAGTGTATTTTAAGCTCATCTCAGCCACCTCCTTAGGCACTTTCGTAACATCCCTCTGCCCGTCAACTTTGGTTAACACCTCCCAGCTCATCTGTCTGACTCCCCATGAATGTTCTCTTACAGCCAGTGAGTGGATGTAAACAGTCCTGCTTTTGACTCTCACAGGTGCGACTCACTTTGGCAAGAACAGGGCACAAATATTTATATCCACCCTTGTGCCCACCACTGCTGCATATAGTATCCACCCCAGTGAGGATGAATCTTTAAAAATAGAGTGGGAAAAAATGGTACAGTCTGTTGATGTGGTAAATTAGAATTCTGTCAAAAATGGTCCTGCTGCGTCGTCACTGTTGAGGGAATGGGGTGAGTGAATGATCAGATGGGAGATCTGCCTGTAGTGGCTGGCAGCTAAGGACTATTTTACACAACACAGAGACAATTGTTACCATGTGAAGCTTGCCTGATGACGAGGACGGTCTGTTTATCCAATTTAAAGCTGTAAACACATTCATCAATATTATTCATGCACTCTCGTGAACTGTGCACTATAAATAGTGGCACATGAACAAATTAAGAAAACTACTAAGAGCTTCTTTTTGCTTTTGTGAAAATAAAATATATGTGCTTACACAGTTAAAAACAACAAAACTAACTAATAGCAAAACCTTCTGTCCATGCCTAGATCCAGGAAAAGGTGGGGCCTTTGCTATTGCTGGACCAAATTTGTGGAACTCTGTACCTCCTAACATCCATCTATCTCCCACTATTGTTTTTTTTTTTCAAGACTCACCTTAAAACGTATTTCTACTCTACTTGCCATTCATTTTCAATAACCCGTCAGGATCAGGGATCCATAGCTGTGTATGTTTTGTGTCACACTGTACATAATTGTTACCTGTTCTTTCATTTTTATTGTTCTTGTTTGTTACTTATGTTTTGTTTTTTTCTATTTTTGCTATATACTGTAAATAAAGTTGAGTTGTGTCTATATGTTACTCACACACTATCTCTCCATTAGGGCCAAGATGTTAAAAAATATTTCATTTGTATCAGAATGATCCGGATTGGGAAATCCAATTCACTGATCATGTGGGCGGGGCATTTCTATTCTCTGCTGTCCCGGATCAACTAATCTATCCATCTTTTGGCGCCACTTTAAGAATACAAGTTTCAGAACTATAGCCTTATTTTCGAAGGTTTGATCCAGATTTTCTTTTAAACATATCTAAATTAAAGTAACCATCTTCAAGATTTAATCCAAGGCCATTGATCAGAAGATAAAGAGAAGACATTTACATGGTTTGGCTTTTATCTCATGCAGATTAATCTGCATGAGATAAAAGGCAGATAAATTCCTGTTTATTTCAACTGCCCCCGGCAATTACCTGTGACAGCTACTGCCAGAAATCCCATTTTTCATGCAGTGATTCTGATCACATTTTAAGCGTTTAAATTGTTTTTTGGTATCAAGCTCTATGCTGAGCTTACTCTGAACTTCACTTTTTATCCACAAGCAAACTTTACTTTTTCTTGTAAATGCCTTTTTGTGTGTGAGTGTACTGTTCAGTGTAGAGGTATTAAGAAGTAAATGTAAGTATATCAGTAAATTTGCACAGTCCACTGAGACTTGAGATGTTTTTCAGTTTAGTAAACCTGCCTTGTTTACACAGTTATCTACCCTCCATGCCCTGTAGGTCGAAGCTACAAGGTTAGCTGTTCCATAAGAGGCTTCGCGAGAATGTCAAGAATTCAGGCCGAACTTGTTGAACTCATGTGGTTCCTGCTTTCTTTACATTGTTTTTCTAAGAAGTCACTTGACTGCAGCACAGCCCTGACTGACTTGCTCAGGATTATATTGTGTAATAAGGACATGTGAGAAAAACAAAACTGTCAATGCAATGAAGCTGTTCACACTCCCAGTCTACATAAAAGAATCCAGTAGAGCAGAATCTGCTTTAAATCTCAATTCTTTAAAAAACATCAGACCTGTTATTCAACACCATAGTTACATGCAGTGTATTTTGGTTACTGTGTTGAGCTAAGATCCTCTTTATCATGAACTTTTAGTTCCTTTCCAAAGAAACCCAAGAAAAAGCCACTTTCTCAAGTAGCGGTGTTACAAACGCTTATTTCAAAATCTGAACCAGATGTATGGAGTAACTCACTTCCTCATGCATAACCAAAGAAACATTTTGATTTAGTGGGAGACTGTCTTGAACAAAATTACTTCATACATATTTGTTCAACACAAAAACAAATGTATTTCACTCTCTCAACATCATTTTATATTTTGTTGTAGCTAAGCAGCAAGTTCTATTTCCAAGTTAGTTTGTTGCCTAATACTGATTTATTTTTTACTTTGTCATATTGACAATGGTATTGATCTAGTCAAAAATATTACCTAAATACATACCTTTATTTTCATCAACATCTTCAAATAATAAAATGAAGTGTTCACTTTAATAGACATTATAACATATTACATATTTTTGCACTGTGTTGAACTGTACAGGTCAACGGTGGGAAATAGAAAAGGGGCCCCTTGCTTGCACAGGCAGTTTACACTTGTGATATGATACAGTACATGCGGTTCGTTGTCTCCTGTGTGCATACAAAAGCCACAGCACAAACAAGGGTCCACTGTAAAAACAGAGGTCGACTGAGGTTTTTGCCCGTAGCCCTTGTGGTTCTTTCACATTGGCACACAAAGCCACGTGTTGCATGCTGCGCAACATATGCATGTTGGTGCTGACAGCCTATCAGCAAACACACACACACACACACACACACACACACACACACACACACACACACACACACACACTCACAGTATGTTCTTATCTTTCTAGAGGCAACACAGATTTCATTACATACACTCACAATCTGCCCTCACTGAATCGTTATGTGTACTTTAAAGCACTGTGGATCCTGTAGTTACATAATCTACTGTAAACTCTTGAAAACATTCCTTGTCGTATCATTTTATAGAGGCAAAAAGAGACAGCGTTGAAATGACACGCTCGCCTACTTAACTCCTCTAAAACCTCTTAACACATACAGGAATTCTCACCAGAGTTAGGGGGCCTCTGGCCAGAAAAAAATCCATTGTTGTTTAATTTACGTTCTACACTGAATGAGCATCTGGTTTTAACAATATAGTAACACAATACATCTCCTCATGTCCTTTTCACTGAGGGTCTCTTAGTGTTCAAGACAAACAAAGTTTGCTGTCATTGCAAAAATCTGGTGAAAATGATCCTGTGAACCTGAGGGCTTTGATCAACAAGGAAGAGATCACTGCCCATTCAGAACTCACTTATTCAAGTGTTTATTTTTCTGCACTGTTTTGATTATTAACCACACAGATGTCATCCACATGTCCCACTGCTGTATCTGTATTTTCTGTATGACCTTATTATAACCCAATGTGCAGTTTCTTTCATAAAACTAGCTATTGTTTTTGTGAGTTAATGGATATGGAGGCACAAATATATTTTAATTTTGTTTGAGATCAAGTCACCCAATAACAGGGGGAGAAACTTCATGTCGTGTTGCATAATGTTAAAGGCAGTTTTCTCCAGACAGATCTGACTTCCAATGTCGTTATGGATGTTATGGAAGAGAATCAAACATATGGCTAAGAAAGTTACCCCAAATAGAGTTCTCTGCAAACGGAATAAATCAGAAAACACTGATGAATGTGTTGGCATTTATAAGTATGCTGTTAGGGCATATGGAGCTTCATAACCACAGATTCTAAAATAACAAAGAGTATCTTGGCATACCAGCTATTTTTTCAAAGTGCCTTGAAATAAAATATGCTATGAATTGGTGCTAAAAGAAAATCGGCTCAAGATCATCATACTTGTATAAACCTGCATGTTTATGTCGGGAAAGCTGTCGAGGCGTAACATTACCTATGTGTTATGTCCGGATTATCTTCTCTCACAGTGGGCGGGGCGATCTAGGTCAGATGATGACGATCATTATGATGCCCAAACTCCTATGTTATGTGGAAGCCGATAGGAGCTTTCCTTCGGACGGCGGAGGGAGGGAGGGGGGAGAGGGGAGAGGGAGAGGGGAGAGGGGGGCGGTCTCAGAAACACACACACAAAAAGGGCTTCGCTGGTTCATGCGAGGATAGCGACCGTCCTGAGCTGAACTCAATGTTACAAATAGGAGCTGCGTTATTCCAAGTGGAGCAGAGTGGATGTGCGCCACACACTTGATAATATTGAGTAACAGCGAGGAGTGGATCTGCAGAGTAAACCCAGAGAGGCAGACAGAGACAAGAAGCACTTCTTCCTGAACGGGACACACAGACTTCAGCAGAGGAAACCGAGAAGTGTTCATCCTTCTTCAGAGGTAAACTATTTTCCTTTTCGATTGAAAACAAGAGTTTTTAACTGAATGATTTTAAATGTCAAATAGTTGGTTTTTCATTTACGCTCAACATTCAGCGTTACGTATGTCTACATCCCCCTTCAGTGGTCTACCTATTTTCCGTAGTTATTTAAAAAAAAAAGAGAATAAGTGTTGAATTATATTGTGCTGTTATTGCTCTTGTGGCTTATGTTTTGTGTTGTAGAGTATGCTTACTTTTCATGCGGGCATACACACACACAAAAGTGAGTTTCTTGGTTATAGTCTAAAGAAATGTCACAGCCTAAGTAATTCAAGACACAAGTTCAAATGTGGGCATAACAACAACAACAAAAAAAAGTTTGAATTGCTTTTAAGTGTGAATTGGACTCTTAGATACCAGTGGTGTTGCTCAGTGTAGAAGAACAGAGAAGAGTCAGGTCATATAACCGACCGGAGATCAGCATGTCCCCGTCAGACATGTGGGTCAGAGCTGATGAAGTAACTGTCTGACCGTAAACCGGCTGGGAGGAACTTCATTTGTCATTTAAAAAAGAAAAAAGATAAATTATGAAATATGTATTATGGAGGGATATAAAACGATACATACATATTCGGTGTTAAATGTAAATATAGATTATAGTTTTAACATGTTCATTTTGTCAACTAAATGCATTTCATCTTCATTTCATAAGCTGTGTTCTTATGGTGATTCCAAAAGCCGGCTGATTGGCTGATTTGTGTCTGCATCACATATTGCCCCATATTGAATATATAATGACGCTTACAAGGTTATGGTACAAGTTGCTGCCGTTTTTTATTGGAGAGATGTAATGGGGTTACATAATATTGTGTTGTAATGGCTCTTGCGTAACCACTAAATCCTTCTCCCTGATCCTCCCGCAGCTTTCATCACTAGGTGGCACTGTTGCTGCATCCTGAAAGACGAGCGGTTCTCTTCAGCCTGTGCCATAGACGAAAGAGTCACTTCAGCCGTGACTGGCATGATGTTTGAAGAGGAGTCCCAGGTGAGGGGACGGCAGGATGTGGCCGTGCTCCAGTCTCTGGACTCACCTGAAGCAGTGACTCCAGGTGGGGGCGGAGGGTCAGGACCCCTGTCCTTCACAGATGAAGCTGTATCCATCTTGACCTCCAGCAGCATGCTGGCCCGCTCCCTGCTGGGACGCAGCTCCGCGGTCAAGCGGAAAGAAAGCCCCTCTTCCAGCATCCGCCGCAAGCGCGAGTTCATCCCTGTTGACAAAAAGGACGAGGGCTACTGGGACAAGAGAAAGAAAAACAACGAGGCAGCTAAGCGCTCCCGGGAGAAGCGGCGTGTTAATGATATGGTCCTGGAGAGCCGCGTTCTGGCTCTGCTCGAGGAAAATGCTCGTCTTAGAGCTGAATTGCTGGCCCTGAAGTTCCGCTTTGGCCTGGTCAAAGACCCCTCCAACTCCCCTATTCTGCCTCTCACCGCAGCTCCTCAACACAACTCTCAAACTGTGACGCCTCACTATTACCTCCAGAGAGGAGAGGGAGGCCTCCCTAGCCCGTCAGTCTCACATCTCAACAGCCAGACGGGCCAGCCGAGCAGCAGGAGCTCCAGGGATGCTGGGAACATGTCGGAGGACTCTGGGTTCTCCACGCCAGGCGGGTCCAGTGTGGGCAGCCCCAGTGTGGGCAGCCCCATCTTCTTCGAAGACCGCCTGAGTGATCATGGGAAATTATCACCGCACAGAGCAGATGAGGTAGGCTACGACCTCAACCACTCCCCGGTCGATGTCCATCACACTACAGGGGTTACAGGAGGGAAGCTGGACTACGCCGAAACCTTGAAAAACCTCCCTCACAAGCTACGCTTCAAGATGCCCGGCAGTGGGGACACAGGCGACGCTACAGGCGACAGACGCAGCCCAACAATGTCTACAGCAGGGCGGGAAGGTCAGAGAGAGGTCACTAGAGGACTCAGTGGAGGTGAAACGGGACCAGGGCACTTCACCGGCTCCTGGCTACAGCAGCTGGAAGGGGAGGAGGCGAGGAGGGGGAGACTTTCTCCTCAATTCAATGCCTCAGCTTCCAGCTACAGCCCACAGACTTCTCCCACACGAGGGCCCACTGAGGTCCAGTATAAGCACGAGAACACTCACCTGAAGTCCCAGCTCAACTCTCTGAGCGAGGAGGTGGCTCAGCTGAAGAAACTTTTCACAGAGCAGCTAATGGCCAAAGTCAACTGAGGACCCGGTGCTGTGAGTCAGAGTCTTCCAACGTCCGGACTTTAAGGACAAAGAAAGTGAACTCAGAAAACAGGAGTGATAAGGACTGATAAAACTTGACTTTTGAGTCTAACAAACTTTTAACAATGTGTTTGTTTTTTTTTTGTGTTCAAATACTGTATTATATTGTAACAAACATTCATCTCATTACCCACTGTTTAAAATCGCCTAAATCTCAGCTCCAAGCCGTGTTGCTCAGACAGGGAGTCTTATCTGTAATAGTGTCAAGTGTTTATAAGTGTCTCTTTTTCATACACTGTGATAACTGAAAACACTGTTTACATGACGTCATTAAAATACAAACCCAACATCATCACCTCACTTGACTTACACACAACAAGTTCAGGGGTTCTAAAGCCAGCAGGTTACAAAAACATGAAGTAGGAGGGCAAGTTGAATATTTGTATTTAGAGTGATGATGCATTGCACACTGCATTGCTATTCTATTCTATTGTTCTGAATAAATAACTTTGCCTTGAGTGGTACAATTTTACACACATAACACGTTTTCTGCTTGTTCATCATCACCTGTTTTGTGTCGTGTTAAGGACCTCCGCACTGTTACATGTTTTCTGTTTCACATCTCACCTCGGCCTCTGATCCTACCTGGTTTGCAGACATTTTATTACTGCCATGTTATCTGTACTGAGGGCCACGAGGAGAATTTAAAGTCTGCTGTCTTTCTGTGTAATTTAATATTGAAAAAATAAATACCTTTGACAGATTTAACATCATTGTTGGGATGAGTTATTACTGCCTTCTTCAGGTCTTCTTTCTAAAGAGAAATAACTGCCATGATGTCATGACTACATCATCACGGGTGAGTGGGCTTAAGGATTCAGTTAAACCACTGCTAAGAATTGAGTTCCTGAGTTTAAAAGAAGTTATAATTTAGTGGGGGATAGGGGTCTAATGGAAGTAGCCACTAAGTGGCATTATGGGCAATGAAGTGCATTAGAATTTGACACAAACTAGATTAGAACAATTCTTTTATTAACTTGTCTTTTGATTCAGAAAGTTTTTAAAGGTCATAAAGTCAATAAGTCTTACCTAAAACAAAGCAATACATATGTGATACATAAGTATCAAACTACAATGAAACATAAGGTCTAAAGCGAATACACAACACGTCATATGAGATATGAGATTTAATATAATTTTCTAATAACAGGTAATGACAGAATATGTCAAAGCGAACAAACAGAGTGGCTCAGCAAGTGCTGACAAATGCAGGCGAGGAGGAGAGGCATTCAGCACTCGACAGGTTTCTCTCCCACAGTCCCTGCAGGCTGCAAGACAGACTGACAGACGGAGACAGAGACAGAGGCTCTTACTCAACCAACAATCAGTCACCTTCCAAACAGAAGAGTTGCAATTGCATCATCAGGGAAGGGTGGGGGGGGGGGGGGGGGGGGGGGGGGGGGGGGCTGCCTGCAAGAATGGATTATTGTCAGATACAGTCTAGATAATGTTTGTTACAGATATTTTGCGATTTTTCTGTTGTCATTACACATATAAAGTCAACAGATCAACCTGCCAGTAACATTTTGTGGGGAAAATAAGAAAAAAGGTAGATTGGAGGCAGCAGGGGGCAGCAAAGACAACAACGTTTGCATCAGTATGGAGCTCCAGAGTTCATGTTTGACCATGTACCAGAGGATATAAATCATGCTATGGATCAGAACATGTTTTTGTTCCTTCAGTTGTATTCGATTAGTTGCCATTGTGATGAGAGACGGTTAAAATTGGGAGCTTTGCAAGTGTATATGTGTTTGTTAATACAGACACAACTGCTGTTCTTGTCCTCATATAAATCTGAAGTATTATTTCTAGATTTTCACGACCTTTTTATAATCTCTGAAAAATAAACACCTTTTTGTGACCCACCTGAAGCGTATGAATATGAAAAATCATTTGGCTAGAATTCTGTCCGAAAAGCTAATTAATAAAAATCCATATTTTGTTTCAAAAATACACTCTGAGTAAGTAAACTGGAGAAACCTGTGCTGAAATGAAAAGGTACAGGGGAGGCAGACTGCAGGTGAGGAACAGAGAAGATGAGCATCTGATTAATGGATTCACTGCAACATTCTGTTTTTTACACTATCCTCCTCATCCTCATCCATAAAAAAAAAAAAGCAACACTCCACAACCACAACCCCCATCCCCCAATTCTGATCCCCCTCTTTTTTTCCTTGGAAAGGATAAAGCCTGTTGCTAGGCAGGCAGTGCGACAGTTACCATGGGTACGCTTGCAGACGTAGCTGAAAGGGGGGAAAATGTTGGGTAGGGTGGGGATAAGTAAGGGGTGCAAAAAAGAGATGGGAGTGATGCAGAGACAGTGTGTGTGTGTGTGTGTGTGTGTGTGTGTGTGTGTTGCGTGTTCTATGGGGGAGGGGGACCCAAGTTCATGGCCAATGCCTCTGCTCCATCAGTGCTTTTTTGTCTCCTCCAGCTACAGAAGGAAACAAAGAGGTGCAAAGGAATGGGGATCCATATTTAGTTCAAATTGGAGGCACCATATTTAGGGTTACCCCCTGATGATGCAGTGTGGGTGTAAGTTGGTGTGAAGTGACTGAATGGCTGTAGATGAAAAACATTTGTTTTAAAGTTGGCTGTAGCAATTTAATGAATTTTCACTAAATTGAAAGAAGAATGGCCAATTGGCAGTACTGAGACAGCCAGTTAATTCTATTTCTAAAGAGAGAGCACAAGAACACATAATCAGTGTATGTCAAAGTCATTAACAACCTCCAAGGACACAAAGCGAATTATACAGAATTATTGCTGCAATTAATGTAATTGTATGCGCAAATGCTACTGGTAGGCTATACGTTGATACATGGAACATCTTTGTTGTGAATAATTGTGCTAAAACCAAGGGTACAAGTTTTCTGAACACACATAATAGCACTTAGGCAAAGGAAAGTTCAGCCTTCAACATACAACGAGATAATTAACACAAATCCGCAGCAGACGTCAGCCTTCAAGGCTTTTTTTCCAACCGTTAAATTCACTGTGTAGATAATGCTCCATGCTGCATGCTCACTGAGACACCAAGCAGACCTTGTGCCTGGGGCAGCGTGGAGAAAGATGCTTTCTGACACGTGGAGTTACTTCAAAGACAGCACAAAACTGCACAGTGGCTATTGTCTACATTGGACATTGTTTTTTTATGCACGTGCAACGGTCATACTGCTTTGTTCCTACCGCTTAATGGGGGCTGTCAAATATATTTCCAAACCAACAGTAAGTAGTATACTCACTTTCTGACACAGTCCCCAGCAGGCTGCTTTGATATCAAGCCATTGAACAGCTTAAGCCTGTCCAACAGCCCTCTCTACAATAACACAAAGGACAGTGTTTGGACACAAACATGCAAGCATGACACACATTCCTGCTTGTGATCAAGATGTATCAGAACACATGCTCTTCAATATGACTGGATTAAGGACCAGAGCAGCTTATTCGACTCACTGGTTCATCATGCATGTTGAAAAATACTATAAAGGAAAATGCGAGTGCCAGGCCAGGTTCTATAACTCTTCTATAACTGACGTCTGAAGGCCCAAAGAACAGACGTCACGAATCCCTCTTTCCCAGCTGTCTGAGGCACTTGCGGGCATAGTCGCTGTGAATACCTCTGAATCTAATCTAATCTGAATCTGTTAAGCCAAAAGTTCCACTTCTGTTAATGCTATAAAAAGGAGCAACCAAGTGTCAATGTCACAACACTGTAAAACTCAATACATCTGATGGCAAACATCACTGACTCAAGGCTTGACTACATGAGTTTGGTTTCAGTTTTAAAGAGTTGTAGGACATGAATCCACATTGTTTTCAGAGTATTTCCTCATGTGAGAGGTTTGAGATACCTATAGCTTCAGAATTTCTGTTTCATGTTTATTTTTTACTATTTTGTTGAATGTTATTACTACATGATACAATTAGCCTCTAATAACAGGAGGCATTGTTCAGATAAAAAATAAACTTGTTGTCACTGAGTTGTTTTAGTCTTTTGTTGAGTCTCTTTTTTTTTAGAAAATTAAAAACGGAATGTAGTGACAGCATGCAACCTCTTTAAAATGCAAAAAAAATCTTCTTTAAAGAGTAATCTAATAAATAATTCTACAACTGCAAACAGACTTATTTATTCTAGTTTTAAAATTGACACGTTTTAGAATATTTTGTGTCGCCTTCATTTAATGTAAAAAAAATGATACTTTGAATTTTTTTTACAAAATATTATCAGCATGTACTTTTAAGAGTCAAAACCAATACTTAAGCATAAAAAAGCCCCTCTGATCTTTGTTGTTTAGCTCTTATTGGACAAGCAACAAAATACAGAGCTCACAATTTTACCTATATGAGCCTTTTGAAAGGCCTATTGTTAAACTGTGAGCCTTTATAACAGTTCTCATGCTCTTGGCAGCTCTAACAGGAGCCACTTTTCTAGGAAACGCTTTCGATTCTGTAGCATCACCGAGGGAATATGATCCCATTCATCCAAAAGAGCATTAGTGTGAAGTCTGGCACTTTTGTTTGTTTTAAGCCATGGCATAACAATCAGCATTTCAATTTCTTACAAAAGGTGTTCAGCTGGGTAAAGGTCAGGCTATTTGAGTTCTGACAAACCCAGATTTGTCCATTAGACTACTGTAAAGTGAACTCAAAGGTACAGGTTTCAACACCCCAGTGATCGATCCTGGTTTGAGATCCTGGTTTACTCAACTCCAGCCGAGGCCTGGCGTTGCGCTCAGTGAGGTGAGGCTTCTGGGCCGGTGGTGTTACATGAAGCTCCTTGTGCAGAGTTTAGATGCTGAAGTTGCTTGCAGAGACGGTTTGTAACTCTGCTGTAAGAGATGCAACAGATCGTATAGGTAATTTTTATACAGTGGGGCCACAGTTATTTGGAGTTTGCATGGTTTTCACTTCATGGCTGACTTTTTGTGGCCAAAGTACTCAGACTTTATAATAAAAGTCAGGATAGCTCTAGTAGGGTTGACCTGTGACTTGATTTGTATTAAGAGGCACTGAAGTACTTACCATTCATAATTTCTATATTCTAATTTGTCTTTCTATTGGCTAAATCTTTTATTTTACATATTAATAGCACTGGGTTTGGATAAAACACCTCATACAATAATTGGTAGAAGAAATCATATTTGACATTTAACAAGTGCTGAGACGTTTTGACAAAATGTATTCAGTCACTTTTCACGACGTGTACAGCATTGACTGTACAGGGAAAAGATTGATAAATGGCAAACCATTTTAATATTCAAAGCAAACACACTTAAATCACTAATAATATCTTAAGATATCCTTAATAGCATTTCTCCCAGTCAGAACTAAAATATCCTTATTTAGAATTGTTATTTCAGATGTGCACATATACCAAACATATCCCTTTCCTTTGGAAAAAAAACCCTCCCATTTCAGATATGTGCTACAATCCAATCCTTGCTAGTTATACTTTAAAATTAGGATATGTTTAATTACATTATGGATATCTGGAATATTTTTTTCAGTTTGAATAATTGAATTAAACTTAAGACAACAATTTGAATTGTAGTTTTTTTTAATGGACATTTGTCCTGGTAAAGAATTTATTTCAGATATTCTGAATGTTAAGAATGACATTGTGGATATCTGTCAAGAATTGTTGATAGGAAGAAATAATTGTTAATAATTTGTCTAAGAAGAATTGAATTACATATATTTCTAATGATTAACCAGTCTATCTATTAAACGCTAAATCTGCTGGCCGTACCTTTGAGTCTTCTCGCTTTTCTATTAAGAGAGAATGAAGTGAATATATATATACTTTAATCTTGTATAGCTACCCAAAAGAGGAAATAATGTGAAATAAAAGTGGGTCTGTGAGAAAAAGTGTGTGTTGTACTGAGAATCTTGTTTTCCTAGAGCAGGAGCAGGGGGTAAATCAGGATACTGAACACACTGCTTCTTTCTATGTGGTTTTCCACTGTGCTGTTTTTTGTAATGTCTAGTAACCTTATTATGGGTATCACAGGCCATCATCTGACTGTGTCTAGCTTGGAGCCTAGCCCCTCCCCCTCCAGGTCTGGCTCCTCCCCTTGCGCGACCCAAGCATCTCCGCTCCTTCAACAGGATTTGAGGGCGAGGCGAGAGGGAGGGGGCCGAACGAGAGAGAAACAAAAAACGTGACTAGGCACCCAAAGCGTCCTGTTATGCAACAACTGACCTACTAACATACATTTAGAGACTCAGAGAGAGAAGCAGAGAGAGGGAGAGAGAGAGAGAGAGAGAGAGAAAGAAGAGGAAAGAGAGAAAGAGAGAGAGGGGGGGAATTGGGGCAAACATAACATGAGGAGCGCATTCAAAACAAGCGGCACTGTGTCCACACTCACTCATATACCTGCGCTAATGGGAGAGCTGGTGTTTGGAAAGTGACGGACTTTGTGTTACCCTACATTATATTCAGTCGTGTGTGGAAGAAAGCAGCAGCTGATGCCAAAAGTGGATTGTTAGAACTGAATTGTTAGACGAAAACGGTAAGTTTGTGTTATTATTATTATTTATTTATTATTATTATTATTATTAATAATAATTATAGCATAAAATATTAAGTTCATATGATGGATTTAGTAACTGCTTTTTTGACTATTATTACTTTTTCACATTTCTGGCTACTTCAGATGTATTTGTTTTGATACCTGCTCGCATTTTCTCAATGTCAAGGCGAGGAAAAGGGTCTGAGTGTGAGAATGGGGGAGTGTGTGAGGGGGGTGGGAGGGTTGGTGGGCAGCCAGAGGTTATGACTCTTTAGTCTTTATTCAAGTTGTTGATTGTAATTCAGCAATTATTAGTACTATTAATATATTTAGCCTACTATTATTATAATTACCATCATTATTATTAGGCTATTATTAGGAGAACATCATTATGATTGGTCTAATGTGACAGTAATTGTAAGTGAATATTTTGCAGAGCGTCTCTCTTTTAGTACGCGCCCTGTTTTGGGTTAGTAGGCTAGTCAGACAACTGGAAAAAATCCCATGCAGGATCCGAGGACACACTTCTCTCCGTCACGTGTAGCAGCTCTTTGTAAAGGTTAAAGCGGCTGTGCAGCCCTCTGGGTTAACCCTTTAGTGGCCGATCAGTCTGAAGAAGCACAACACAATCCAGAGCACAGCGACAGACAGGCATGATCATCCGTTCCTGGATACATGTGGACATTTTTTGTTCGATTACCTTCTTTGGCTTTGTTTAAATTTCGGGCAGCCAGACATAGAGAGGATGAAGAGTGCTGAAGTTCGCGGGCTCTGCTGAGTGCACGCGCTGCCAGGTGAGCTGGGGATCAGAACATCTGGATCAAATGTGGGTCATGTGTTTGTGGTGTTGAAGCCGCTTTGTTTGGAGCTAATGTGGACGAATTCATTCTTAATAGCATGGTTAATGAAGGTGTGTGGATTATTTGTTGAGACGCGCCAGTTTGGCGTGTTTTTTTTAGCGCATCGTTGGATTCATGCAGTCGCCTTGGGTGACTGCTGATCCGATTAAATATGCATGAGGACGATTTGTCAGACAGTGCAACAAAGGCGGCATGCGGGGTAACACATTTCTCACATTGTGCTGCTATGTGAGGGATTACTTGCTTTGCGCTCAACCTATGAAGGCGACATTAAACAATACCTTAGCATTTATTCAGACTTGAGCTGCGCACTCCGTTTGGCCGCAGTCCTGCACACACCGTTGTTCTGGAACATAATGTGAGAACTTGTTGGCACAAAGATAACAACACAATTAATTTTATGAAGCATATGTCTAGGCTTTTTTTTATTATTATTATTATTTTTTTAATACATTTTGTTCTGAATGAGAAACTCCATCTTGGCCTCATTTCCTCGCTGGCTTTGTGGTTTATTCACTGCACGTGGGCACGGTCTTCGCGGTCATTTCCTCCGGGTTAAAAAATCACATGCAATATTAGTTCATATTTAAATAAGTCAAATCTATTAACAGTGCGTACAAACGACATCCAGATTTATTAGAATGATTTCTAAGTAGGCCTATTATTTCCAAAGTGTCCAGCAGCATGTCTCTTCTCAGTGTGATGAGGTGTCACTGGAAGCATTTTCCACGTTGTCATTTCAAAAGGGCCACATCTGGATATGTTCGCCATGTAGGAAACACTGTAGGTTATGCATGTTGCATAATAAATTAATTAAATAATTAAAGTGGATAAAAGAAGGGGCAGATTACGCAACTGGCGGAACCCCGTAGACTGTGGCTATGCTGGGCTGCACTTTGCCAATTGGTTGGCAAACACTAGGTCTCTATGCCAGCCATGAATGTAGGTCACAATGGGCCTGTGCGGGGGGGGGGAGCTGAAGCGCTCAACCGCCTCTGACTAGTAAGGCTGATTCAAAACCAAACCAAAATACATTCCCTCCCAGCCATAACACAGAAACGAAAAAGACAAGCGGAAATAGAAGACTTAAAAGCTGATGGCTGGCAACTTAAATATTATTTCACTTATCAAAAAAAAAAAAAAAACATTCAGAAAAAAAATATCTATTTCAAGTATTTAAATAACATACACTGCAGAGACAGCTGTAGTTCTTAAGGTCCAATACAGGTTAACAACATCAAACTGTGGGAGTTGAGTTCATGGAGCAGTTTACATCCTGTCCCACTTTATGGCCTCTTAACTTTCTCGGAGTTTCCTGGCACATGAAAGATGATAAAAGATGAGGGCTGTGCTTTGTTATTGCACTGTGGTTTGGAGCCAGCACAGAGGCGAATTACAGCATTTAGTAGGCCACATGAGCGCATGTGACTAGTGCAACACATGGACTGAGTCACTCAGCCTTTTTTTCTCTTTTCCAGAGAGGGGTTATATGGCCCTGTGTGTTCTTGGAACAAGCATCCAGCTCGGATCGGACTCTGCCTTCCTGGCACGCTGCCCGATTCTTAGCCAACCCCCTCTCTGCTCTCTTTCCTTCTGCCCCCAGACTTGGAATTCAGGCAGGCCCCACCCATGACCCCCAACTCTCCACCACGTGCCATACATAGCAATTTCCAGGTTAAAGGGAGGCAACAGTTTCATCATTCTCTTTTTTTTTCCTTCTCTCTAGAATACCCGCCCCTCCTTTTTATTTTAGACTTGCTCCCATTTCCTGAAACGCTCCACAGAAACACGTGCACAGGGCTTTGAACTCATACCTCTGTTTCCAAAGCTCATTGCCACAATTAGACTCTTGCAGGGCCCGTCCTGTGGTTGTGTGAACGAGTGCAACTTGGATTCTATTCCTGTGCTATCATTCCACAAGTGCCACAGAGACCCAGTGATGACACGTGAAGACTTTATGGTAAACTGGAAAGAGTAATCTAGGTCAAGGGAATGTGTGCAGAGGAGCGGGGTTGTGTTGCACTGTATTTGTGCTTACATCAGTTGGATTTATTTGCAAACTTGAGCTGCTAAATGCTTTCAAGTAAAATGGCTGCATTTTCCCCCTTGCCTTTGTAGTAGGGATTCATTCATTTCTGCTTCTGTGGCCATAGGAATAAAAATGAATGTGTTGTCTTTGAATGACAGGATAGGGTGAATGGAATGGATTACAGAATGAGCTGTGAAAGCGAGCCAAAAAAAAAAAACACCTTAGTATGATTCAAGCTTATTCAAATCGTTGTTGAATATTCAGGAGATTCAGAAAAACACAAGAGCCACCACTGTGAGCTATTTAAGCAACAGAGTTCATTCATGAGTTTTCTAGCTCAATGTGACTGTAGGGGTGATATGTTACATGCGCACTCAGTGACATCAACCACTGTCCTTTTGTTACTGAAAGTAAATTCTGACCATTTTGCTTTTGATCAAACCACTTGTTAGAGGAAGGGGGAGAAGGTCCAACATGATTGGCTGCCCCTTTTTGTTGCTATGGGTGACTCATTCCTTCTGTTGATGTAATAACAATATTATCACAACTGCCTTTGGTTACCCCCCCCCCCCCCCCCCAGTCTAGTTACAGTATAAAGTTATCACACCAACATCCCTCTCTTTGTTTGAAATCTCCCTAATGGATCCTTTATTCATGTCTTGGACTCTGCTCCACTGGCTTTCATATCTATCTCTTTTGATACAAAGCTTTAATTTTCTCTTCCTCCTTGCTCTTTTTGGCCTTTCCGTCTGTCTTTGTCTGGTTTTCTGATCTCTGGCGGCTTCGTCTCTCTGCAGCTCAGCTGACCTATATTCGCAGTGAGCCGTACAGTGAGGCTTGTGTTTACAGAGCACGGCCGGTCCCCAGTTTCTGGGTCAGTGGGACACGCTGAGAAAAAGTCTCTCCGCTCATTTTTTCTCTCTTGTGCCAACCTGCCACATGTCAGATGCTCACGTGGATGACCTGAAACATTTCAGCAAAGCAGATGTACAAAAAAAAAAAAACCCAGACACACAAAAAAATAAATCATGAAAAGTAGCTTCCTGGATTAAATTTGCACCTCTGAAGGGACTTTGACTGACTTTCATTTACATCGTTCAGTGAATCCAGACAAAAATTAAAAATCACGGTGACAGTTCACCTGTAGTTACGTAATGGTGTCGGATCCCGGGGGAAGAGACAGTAAAACCAGTAGAAACGCCTCACAAGATTATCAATCTGGAGATTATGAGATTAAAGATTCAGCCAGTGTAATAGTCATTATACAGTTAAACCTAACTCATTCTGCAGGTTCCTAGTAGTTTGAGTGACGAAAGACTGCTTTGTTTGTTGTTGCTTGACATTTCCAAAAAAAGTTCAAGTCATGTGGAAACGTACACGTGCGACCTAATTATTTTCCAGGAAGTGTCTGTGTGTTGTTAATGCCAAGAAACAGGTTAAACAGGTCTTAAAAAGAAGGAAGAGTTTTAAAGGGAGGTCTTTTTCTTGAATTATTTGTTATTCCCTCTTTGTATCTAGGCTATGGTTTTGTCAGGTAATAAACCTGTGCAGCTCTTTACAGCTGACTCCCTTCTTTGTTGAAGCACCTGCATTGTACTGACACTTCTCATCTGCTTTAGTGTTTTCACTGATTGATAACAAGCCATGTTATACCTGCCCCCATTTGCCTCCCATGAGCCCTTGACCTATATTTATCGATGTCCCACCTCCGCACTGCCCCCACACCTCCGGATCTCCTCAGTCTCATTTATCCTCCACTTGCACCGGCTGCTGCCTTTGTCTGCCTTATCTGCTCACTATGCATCATTGATTTTAGCGTTGAGTTGTTTTGGCAAGGAATGCTGCCACATTCCTCTGCGGATGAACACATTGGGGAGTGCTCAAGCAGTGTTTGTGGATAATGTTTCTTAGAGTGGCGGGCTTTCTCTCACGGAAGATATTTTTAATGAAATATTCTTAAATGGATCCAAGAAACACCTACCTGCGTGTGACTCACTCTGCTCTGTCTAGCCCAAATACTCAAAAAAAGAGCTTATCCTACAACAGTCTATTTTTGGGGGCTCTCAGCACATGTTCGGCTGATGCAATGTCTGTGCTGAATCAGTAATCTTTTTATGTGTATTGGCAGATGCCATGTATATCTATAAAAATATGAGCATAGGTATTTTAACATTTAACCATTATAAGGGCAGTGTTTAGCTACTGAGAGATAAGATGAGACAAGATCATCAGCCTGGCAATGAAGTCATTGCTCTCATTACATCACAAAAGTCAACCTCAACATGTCAGGCTAAGGGTCAGGGGCCATAGGCCGCAGACAGAGCAGATCAATAGCGAGGCCAAAAGGTCAGACTGTGAGGTCTAGTGACCATTTACTGGTTGCCACGGGAGAAACTGTCACTTAAAGCCAGACATGCAGAAACAGCAAAGAAAAGCTGTTTGGATGTGTCTTTGGTCAGGGTTAGGGTTAGAAACTTAGGTCAGAGAAAGGACCGGAGAAATTCCTTAAAATAAATTGTTTTAAGTCTGATGTTATATATGATTAATGTTATTCTTTCTTTCTTTTTTGTCTCTGCAGCCTTTCATCTTGCAGCCAACCCCCAAGGGAACCAAGACAGACAGAGAAAACCAAAATCCCAAAGTGATTGACATGCTGAGGAAAACGGGTTGCCCTACATCCTGCTGGTTGTGAGGAGATCAAGGAGATCAATCATTTGTGCTTTTCAAGACAGATCTGATACAACTACAGTCTGTGAAAAGTCTGGACACTTGCCTAGTACCTTGATGAACATTTCAAACTGGCTGCCACAAGACAAGAATGGAAAATCTGACATCAGCTCTCAAGACATTAAATAAAACCTCAGGGAATGACCTAAACTGCCTTGAGAACTTCAGTGGCTATGAAGACTCTTCTTCTGTGCAAGGCAGTCCAACTCGCTTAGGGCGTCTCATCAAGCCTAAAAACAATATGAGCTGCAGGCGAAAGCGCGAATTCATCTCTGATGAGAAGAAGGACGCCTCTTATTGGGAGAAACGACGTAAAAACAACGAAGCAGCCAAACGCTCCCGGGAAAAGCGTCGTATCAATGATATGGTTTTGGAAAACCGTGTCCTTGCATTGAATGATGAGAACGTGAGGCTCAAGACAGAGCTGCTCCAGCTGAAGCTGCGCTTTGGCCTCATAAGCACTGCGTCTTACATTGAAAAGAGTCAACAGATTAGTGGAGGCAACAACGGGGGAAATGGAAGCTCATCCTCTTCTTCGACCCAGTATTACTCCAGCGGTTACTCTAGTGGTTCTCAGGTGATGATGAACTCGGATTCCTCAGAAACGGAGCAGTCAGGACATGGTGAGAGCCACCGGCAATTGGGGAAATACTCCCCACGTGGCTCCCTCTCTGACATGTCTGATGGATCCTCCAGGGACAGCCCTGAGCCAATCCCTTTTGAGATAAAACAGGAAGGTGACAGGCTAGAGATGGACATTGCCAATGGCACCACCACCCAGATCATGTTTAACATCCACCGTGGTCTTGCCTCTGTGCCCACTCACCACCAAATCCAGCAGCATTCTCAGGAGCTCAAGGCTGCATATCACGACCATCAACAGCAGCATCCCCTTCACCAACAACAACCCCATGAGGAGTCTGTTACCACAATCAACACTGTCGGCCAGCCTGCCCCTCACCCACCTGCTGCCCAGAGGAGTGTTATTCTATACGGCTCCAGCAGTGCCTCCTATCCGGTTGAAAGCCTGAAAAGGCCCCAGGACACCAACCTGCAAGCAGGCCAGATGCACAGCAGCCAGACAAGTGTTAGTCAACTGCAGCAGTCCATCACTGAGGGCTCCACTAAGGCATTGGCTGAGTTGAAAAAACAGCTAGAAATGAAGTTATTACCACCATCTCCATACCAGCACTCAGTCGACAGTCGTAATGAGGCTGAGGAAGGAAACATGTACAAAGTTTCCCAGCAGCACCTGCAGCAGGAGCACCAGCCACACCAGCAAGAGGGCGAATCATCTGCAGGGCTCCTTCACAGACAAATAGAGGGAGTCAACCAATCCCCCCTGTACCACCATCTCCAGCAGCCTCACCATTCATACCTCAGTGCCCAAGATGAGGAGCCACCCGTGCTCACCTACGAGGGTGGGTCCAGGAGGGAGGCGTTCTACCAAGGTCAACCTAGAATCAATTGCAATTTGACCTCGTCCAGTGATGGAGATCACCGCAGCTCTGACAAAGAGACCTCCACGGATGATGACGACTTTCCCTCCTCGTCCTGCTCAGATATGGGTAGCTACAGCAACCAACACCTGTCTGGCCTCCACCAGCCAGCCTCGCCTCCGCCCTCCTCTCAGGGCTGCCCGCAGGCCCAGGGCCGGGATGCACAGGGGGAGGTGAAGGGCACGGCGTTGCCACACAAACTCAGACTTAAACACAGGGCCATGAGCTCTGGATGCAGTGGTGGCCACTCCTCTGGTCAGGAGTCCCCGACAACCCCTCCCTCTTCAACACCCCCTCCCCTACCCCAGCACCCCTACTTGTCCCTCATGCCCCAGCAGAACATTACCAGGGAGAGCCAAGGTGAAGACTGTACACAAGGGGCCTCAGGGGAGGGGGTAAGGAAGGAAAGTGGGAAGAAAGACACAGGTGGACGACGAAACAAGAGGCGAGATTAAGTGACTTTCAAAAAAAAAAAGTCACAACTTGGACATAAGACATTTCTCGTCTAAGAACTACCCTGCCATCATGCCTTTGCCCTATAATTGAATCCCCTCCTTAAGCCCTTGGGACAGGAAGCTGGGCTTTTCTAATCCCCTACTCCCTGAATATCACCAAAAAAGATGGACAACTTGTAGGGCTGTAATATATTTGTATATGTTGTACATATTTATCATTTTTACATCCTCTCCATACTTACAGAAGCACTTTTGTTTATGTGATAAGAGGAGGAATGGAACTGCCTGATTTTCTAACTTTTTCATCCAACAACATCCAGCAGAGTACATCAGCAACCATCAATATTTTGACCACTAACAAAAAAGAATGTAGGAAAAGTTTTGAGCTTTATTAGTACTATAAATTTGGTACATATCTGACTGTAGACAAACATACAATTGTATGCCTTAATTAAAAATCAAATGCAAACGTACACTGGGAACATTCCCTTGACCAAAGAATCACCAACACTGCAAATATTAAGTTCCATGCCTCTTCCCAGACCCTACCTCTACCGCCCCATACTTTCCCCAGTCATCTTCATTATTACACAAAAGATCACAATTACCTTTATTTTTAAGCACTTGGTTTGTATATTACTGTGATATATGAATATATGTTTCTATTATAAATATATATTTTACGAAGAAATTTGAATACAAGTTCAACAAAAAAGTGACAAACCTGCAACGGTTAAAGAGGGTCTTGAAAGTGACCATCTTATTTTGAAAAAAAATCACTGTACAGCCACATTTCCGCTACAGGACCCATTTGAATTAAAAGGCCTCACTTTTGATTGTCAAGCTTTAGCATTAATAATTTGTTAATGCCCTGTTTACACAGAAATGGCCATCCAGTTTGGAGCGCCTACAGCACTGAATGGAGAACATGTTGTTTCCTGAGGCAAGGGCCTCAATAAAATGTTTGAATTTCTTTACCTTTAACCAGCCTTTAAATATTTGGTGGATTCACCAGCTGCAGGCTATAAGCCTTTAGTTTATTTGAGCTTTATCAATCATATCTTGTTGTTGTTGTCACCATTAAATGGCCCAATGTATTTATTTCCCTCTTCTCCACACGCCTATCACTGTAGAAAAGCCCACAGGAACATAGACAGAGAATGTGTACAGACCTTTTAGGATACATATTGCAGCCTCGAGTTTAAACTGTAAAGTAAGCATGGGAGGCAAGAGTAAAAATCAGGAACTCAAATTCATGCAATCACACAAGAGTGAACTGAGTTTCAAGTTAAGGTCAAGTTAAGGTGTGAAGACATAAGAAAAGAGTCCTCTACACTGGACATTCACATAAATGAATAGAGGTTCCATGGTGTGAACAAGCAGGGCTTGTGGCTTATCTTTGATTCCAGATAATTTAATTATTGTGAAATTGATCTTTATCCAGATTCCTGCACATGAATGCTGAATCTGTAGGTGAGATAGAACATGAAAAATGACATTTCTTGAACCCTCCAAGTTCTAATGTTGAAAATGTACAAACACAAATTTGAGCTTATATGGATGAAATCGAAGTTTGTCTCTTGTTTCCCATGTGCCTCCACTTCTCATTTAAGGGGGAAAGTCATTCTTTTCTCATGGTAGTTCTGCATCTGGGCAGCGAGGAATCTGCACCGGATCCTTTTTAACGAGAGTCTATGTACCATGTTTGGCTTTTGGTGCTTGTGTATAAATGTAAAGCACTGTAATGTTTATTTCATTGGTTTTTATATCCTTTTTTTAAAATTCGTAAAGGTGTTGTTCTGTTTTCATTTTTACTGTGTCTTTTCTCCTATTGACAGTGATAACATGTATTTGCCTCGTTTCTCTTTCCCTCTCCCCACTTCTCAGTGTGTATTAATCAGTAATGTTTGTGGTTTTATGAAAAAGATGAGAGGGAAAAAACAGGCAAAGATAGTGTGGTGTTTAAAGTTGGGTGGTGGTTGGACTGGTTGGTCATTACCATCCCTTCCTTTTGACATGAATATGTATGTACAGACACTAATGTTCATTGTGGAAGATGGGAGCATTTAAAGACCGAAAAGTGAAATAAAAAGAATGTTGACCTTATCAACATATCATGAAAAATACCTGTTTTTCTCTGTCATTCAATCACTGTTAGGTGGTACACACATTCAAACAGAGTCTTATTACAAACCATAATCATCCCACAACACAAGGTTAACACCGATCGAATCAGCCATCTGGCCATAGCAGCACATAAAAGCAAGCAGCCAGACTGGTCATTATATTACATTGGATGAAGATTAACTTTATGGCAGTCCAAACAGTTCGGTATTATGTTACTGACTGATTGACGTAATAGATGAATCACAATCAGGAACCAAGCTGATAAAATTTGGGCAATTATAATACCATTTTTATATTTACTATTCATGAAATTTCCTTAAGGAGAACTATTTTTACACCATTTTATTTAAATACACACCTGTAAGGTATTCTAGGTCTGGTGCTTCAGATCACGCCTCAAACTTGATCTTAAAGTTTGACATGGCATGCCCTGTTTTCTGTGCGCAAAGATACAGTAGCCTTGTATAAAGACTACTAATTCCTCACGGGCAAAACCCTGTTTTTGGCATCCAAGGCTAAACTGTAATGAGAGAAGGTTCACACTGACACACTTTGCCTATTGGGGCCAGAAAACTCCCCCAAAGTAACACTGACCTGCTTCTGCTTACAGCCATGATGCATAAAAATACAATCAAAAGTTGTTCTCATATATGCCAACACAATTCCTCTGAATAAAGCCTATGCTCGTAAAAGTCATATTTAAATCTCTTTAATCAAACACTCCACATTTATTACTTTTAAAATACATCTCTGCTCTAACATAATCTCATGGTCACTTTTTGGTGTACCACCTTTGACAGGTGTTTTCCCCCCTGATATTCAGAATATCGCAGAGTTGTGAGAGAAAAAAAGCAAAAAAAAAAAAAAAAAAAAAAAAAGCAACAGGCTCAAATCTGAAATGAGAGTCGACTCTGTGTGATGATCAGGACAAAGCCAGGGCAGAGACAGTCTGAGCCTCTGACTGCTGCTGCCAGCTCAACTGTCCCGCCAACCTCCTGGCTGAGTCCCACCGCATTCTTTGTCCTGACACAGAAAAGGCAGCTGTGTTATCAAAGTCCAGACTCATCGGCTATATGACACCATGTTTTAAACTTTGAGTATACAGCTTGCATATAACCCTTCACCATGTCAACGTATTCCTAATAAAGGATACATTTATTAAATAAATGCAAAAAAATAAAGAAATAATGATATCAAACTGCATATCAATGCAAACTGATCAAATGTTTATTGCCCCCTAAAATAGGTTCCTTTACCAGAGCACACAAATCATACTATATGTTTCACTGCCCCCTTCAAAACCAAAAGTATGATTTTAAAAATCATAAAGGGCAAAGGGAGGAGGATGAAGGGGGAAGGAAGAGGAGGGGGGAGGATATGGGGGGGGGGGGGGGTTAACCCAGTGCACTAACTTGATCTAAACCTGCAAACAAAGCACCTCTTTGAGGCTGACACATCAATGCCCTTCACAATGCTGCCTGTCAAACACATAAGCAATTCATGCACACACACACACACACACACACACACACACACACACACACACACACACACACACACACACACACACACACACACACACACACACACAGAAAAAGGAGAAAACCCTAACAGACTGCCGTCCCTGTAAGATTATGGATTTAAGTGGGGTTGTTCATTAAATTTCTTACAGTGGCCACTCAACACATGCAGCACCCATGGGATTGTATCAAGGTGACACTCCCTGCAGGATTTTGCTGAGTTCCCTGATTTGAATGGCTGCGGCACTGGAGCTAGCATAAACAGGTCAGGAGGAAAGTAGGTCAATGGCGCAGGACGGGAGAGGACAGAAAAAAGGAGAAGTGGATAGAGGCAAAGAGAGAGCACGATGGTGGTCGGACCGATGAAGGTTACGGCCTCGATCTGTGTCACTTGATTTGACTTTATAGCAGAAGAGATGCTCCCGCCACTCTCAGAAACAGGGCTCTAGTGTAACCTGGCTCCCCTCCACACCCTAGGCAAAGTTAAGGTTAGTAGAGCACAGAAGGAGGGAGGGATGTGAGGGAGGGATGTGAGGGAGGGTGAGAGCAGATTCCAGCTTGGCAGAAAGCTGGTTTGTTTCCAAGATGACACATTTCTAGGGCAGCGTTCAGGATGCCTCTAAAGTCAGGTCGGATTCAGCTAACATGGTTGAAAAGTTATTAAACTTGCATACTCTAAAGTACAGTCCCCTTTGGTATATATGCCATACCTGTCATACATACGCTGACCTACATACAGTGCATAACTTCACTTAACTTCACGACCCCATTTCTGACCTTAAACTGTCATCTTTCTCCTATATAGCTTCTGTGCAAACGCACCTGTGCATACAAATGTGCACTGCAAGTGTGCATGCAAACACACAGAGTACACATGTGAAGAATGCGCAGTGATGATTTGCACAGTTTCACTACTCTGCTGTTTACATGAACCGACTTGTCTTTACTCACAACCTTTACGGCGTGAATTCAAAACTTTCTAAGACTGAAGACTCCCCTAATCCAACATCATTAAATTAAACATCGCAACATTAGCTGAGCCCTGTGGCTTCTTCTCCTCTGTCTGTGCACTTCTTGGAAAAGTGCTCAGTGTCATCTGACAGTCAAAAGAACAAGCAAACCAAAGAGTCATGATCCAAATCAGTTTCTTCTAAACATTACAAAGCTTGCAGCCCGAGGCTCAGCATACACCTCATCTCTTGTTATAAAAAGGTTACAAGTAGATCGAGTGTAGTCTAATGAAACAATAAATGTGAGGGGAGATTGATGAGTAGTAAGAGGAGGTTACATTTCTCTAAAGACACAAAAATTCAAAAATCTATTTGATTTTTTAAATGAGGCGTTTCAGCTAAAGATACACTCTTACACTAAAAAGGAAAATATCTTTTATATTAGCAGAAGACCTCAGAGAAAGACGAGATAGATGACTCATTTTATCCTCCTGCTGTTGTTCACCTACATTCAAACTGGTCTGAAGCGGCTGGCTGATTGAAAGAGCTGAGGCAGGGAGTGGCCTTGCCCCGATTTAGCTTTGGGCACACTGTAGCCCTCCCTCCCAGCCTTTTCTGTCTCCATCATACTCACTAGGTCATGCACACGATCATAAACCAACAGAAGCCCTTGTAAAAGTGAATGCTCAATTGCACTGCAAAGAGCTAGGTGACTTGAAAAGTGATGCAAGATCTGCAGACCGCTGAAGTTTTTTTTTTCCATAAAAAAAATAAATAACATAAAAATGTAACTGATTTCTTAGAGATGCATTTGTTTGTGTTTAGGTGAGTAAAACCATGTGATGAGAAATTGGAGCAGCCCTATATTTGATTCATCAAGTTAGTTAATCCTTAACTTACTTAACACTATTTTCATGTGACCCATATGTTAACAACATCCCCAGTACAGTACAGTATCTGGTGGGGAAAAAACAAGTCATATGGAGTCTGAATCACCTCTCTACACCTACAACTGAAGAGCATGGGATCCCCCACTCCCACACTATTCCTCCTGCTGAACAAAGCAGAATGCAAATGCAGCAGCAGACCTGCTGATGACTAGCACACAGCAGTCGACTCGAGCGAAGGGCTGACCTTCAGCTTCTGCCAGATCATATCAGAGTGTAGAAGAGACAAAGGAAAAAAGGGGACAAAGAGGGAAGACGAGATGGAAAAATAAAAAACAGCAAATGTGCACACATCACGTAATCAATATGACAGATGGGGAGAATAAAAAACAGTAAAAGATTAAAGTTGTAGAACATTCTTCATTACAAAGACAAAGACAAAATTGCCAAGAAATGTACTTATAGTGTAAAAGTAAAAATTACTCCTCTGAAAGGCATTTGTACTGGCTGTGTCATATGCGTTCTTAACCTTGTATCATACTGGGAAACCACAACACAATCAATTTTTAAAATAAAAAATGTACTGCCTTTTTGGTTGAAAATACTTGCATGTTTACATCATGTGACATCTATGTAACATGCACTGATGGGCACACCAAAAAAAAATATTTTCAGTTTTTTTTGTCCGATCCAATTGATGTCAATATGGTTGTATGTTGATTTTTAGGAAGATGGAGGGCAATGACGTAAGGTAGGAGTACTAAGCATGTTATGTTAAGGAGCATTGAGTGTATAAAACATGGCATTACCCTCAGAGATGTCACGCATCGTTTTCTGAAGAATCGTAATGAAGCCAATGATTTGCATTTCACCACAATGGAAGTGCTGACGCCAACTGAAGTATGGCTAAATGATAAGCAGGCAGATATGTGGAGTGAAGGCAGGCCGAAAAAATATCATGGTTGCTGAAACAAACCGATCTAGCGTATAGCCAGTATATTCCATAAAATAAAAACTCCACGAACAAAGCCAATATTTTAAGGTCAGCAACAAGATTTAGCTAAAGTGAAGCTTAGCTCCTGTTAAACAGCTACAATGCAAAGGCCTCTTACCGTGGCCAAGCCCGCTTCAACCCTAAAGTCCAGTTAGTTTGGCCAGTGTGACCGCTCCGTGCTGTGCTCAGGCACGGTACACTTCCTTGGCTTTGGCACACTTCGGAGAGGTGTGCTTCGGCACGGTACACTTCATGCACGAGCACAAGCACGCGGGTACACAACGCTGACAGCCTTCATTATGACACTTGAGGCACTGCAGTTTGATTGGAATTTCACATAGGCTTCATTTTTCAACATTGGAGGTTGCCGCTTGGTAAGGAGTATAGGTACAGACATTGGGGTAAAAGTCAGAAGCAGTTAAAATATTCTCAAGTAATTCCCAGATACCTTAAAACTCTATTTGAATAAAGTAAGTACAGTATGTTCAAGTATTTGGCTCTGCTACTTCACACCTAACCCTAACCCTGAAGACAGGTAAAAGGCGAGTTTGAATCTGCCATCAGTGAGAAACAGACATAAAAAGAGTGAGCAAGTTGGCAGATCATAAATGTTGATGGAGGCCCGTCAGGCCAAAGAGCAGTTGACACACCTTTTCATGGTGTAAAACCAAGAGCTTTCGTTGTCATTCCCCCCCCCCCCCCCCCCGGGCTTTCTTCATGTAGGCCCACAAGGCCACTGACTAACTGCAGCCAGAGGTAGAAGAAAGAAAAAAACAGAAAACTGCTCAGCGTATGTGACCACTGCAGCCCCACCCAAAAACAAAAACAGCGGTTCCAACTACACCTCCCGTACAAACAGGGGGCTAACTGACAATTCAGTTGTGCATTCATTGCATCTCTGGCAAAGCAAACTGTAGCTCCTTTACAACCCCACAGAACCACCCAAAATCTCACTGCAAGCTCACCTGTTGACCAGGAGTTTATGGTTTTTTGGATATTTTTTAAAAGGGGTCTATTGATCTCTGAGGTAGAAGCTTAGAGCTGTCATTTCAAAGGCGAAGGCAATTATGGGATAAAACACTCTGACATGAGTCAAGCAATACTGTTAATATTACACAACTGCTATAAGACAGAGACCACTGATGCTAATATTTAATGATTTGGCCTTAAATGATGATAAAAGAGATATTTTCTTTTTGGAATTTTGACACAGCAGACGTATTCTTTATTACATCATGCTTAGGGTTTGAAGCTAAAATACTTTTATTAAAAGGAAATGTTGTACTGCTCAATTCCAGATTTGTAAGATGTATGAACAAATGTATTCAGACAATCATTATCATTTCACAGATTTGACAATGTAGGAGCTGTCAACCCTGAAAACGGGATTTACATTCCTTCATATTTCAAGGTAAAACATCATATTTCATGACCCATTAGTCTTCTATAAAACTTACTAACACAGGCTTTCAACTAGATTCCCAAAGTGGAGCCCGAGTAATGACGGGGGGGTCGGCAAGGCTCAACAAAACACAATGGCAGTCATTTTCACTGTTAGCAAATCATGGCAAATTTTGTGAGAGGACTTCGAGGTAAATGTAAGGCTGACAATGAATCCACACCAGACGTCACAAATGTGGAAGTTTCTTGTTACAGTGTCACCTTTAATTGCTCCCTCTTGAAAAGCGGCTCATTATTTTTTCAGCTTGTTGTCACACACTGAACTGCTATCATGTCATTTACCATTTGAAGCCAATGTTTGAGATAAATTCTAAAAATACAGAAATTTGTTCACAAAGAGTATGTATGTTGATATATGTTAATGTGTACTGTCAAGGGGGGGGGGATCTGGCAAATCATAGGATCATAGTTGTATCATAGGACAGTTTGGGAATCACTGCATTACTGCATGATGGTGCTACACTATACAATATAGGGAAGGTGTACAGCTCATGGTAATTTCAGCAAAGAATTGGTTAAATGTTATCAGTAGCTGTTGTGAATGAACTGGAATCTTATCAGCTAACCTCTACAGATTCTGACAGGTCTCTATCTACAGATTCTGAAGTTTTATGCACAAAATGCACGCATGTGTTCTGGTTTTCATTAGTGGTATAATTAGTTTCACCCACTACCGTAGCGTATGGCTATACATAGGAAAAGATTCTGTGTGCAGAGTGAAAGGAGCAGGTAGCAATCGGCCGTAATGGAACCTAACAATGATTTAGTTTTAATTAAAGTCGTTACACAGACACATGCATGATGGTGCATGCCCACAGTCTCAAAACCAACTCCATTCTCGCTCCTCAAGTTGCTATAGTTAGACAGTAAATAAAGAAATACACGGAGAAATAAGTCCTTCATCACTATCACCAGTGGCAACACCCTACACCAAAAATCACTAATGGTTCCAAGATTGTTTCTGTAGATTTGTTATTTTAACCTAATTAATGACCTTAAGTCCCTCCTGTTGTTCCATCTCTGCTGTCTTATTAGCAGCTAAATAATTAAGAGGCTGTACAATACACTACAAAGAAGCTGGAACACAGCAGTGTGACATTGCAACAGCATTTGAGCTACTTATCCAGAGAGTTGCGTCGAAGGAAAACGGCAGCAGATGATTATGGAAAACAACAATTTCACATTGTAAATATGATATGTTGATTTATGTCAGTGGAGATAAATCACGCTGCTCTAATTGCTGAACCTGATAGGACATTTGAGGCAAGTATCGTATTCCATTGATCATGGATGAATGGTTTACTGTACGTAACAGAGAGAGGTTAGCGACTGAAAAGGGCTGTGTGTATTTACAAAAACCCAGGGTTAAGCCTTTAAACAATTATTGCAAAATCTAGCAAAACACTGGCATTGGTAACACTGGGCCTGAGATAAATGTGTACTACTGCTGCTGCAAGAGGAAGGTGGGTTTTAAAAACAGAAACTGCAATAATCTCGTATAAATATTGACTCGATGGCTATCAGAGGTTTTATGACGCACACCAAAAAGGCTCTTTAACCGTAATGTGTAAAGAGTACATCACAGATGTGCCAGGAGCGACATGAAAACAGATAAGGTGTTTGTGTGTTATGAAGAGAGAAAAAATCACGTGACACTTTTGAAAAACAACACATTCCAATCACATTCTGATATGTTTAGTTGTTTAGTGTTTTGACTAATGAGAGAGCACTTCATGTTCTTCACACTTCTACAGCCATCAGATTTGTGCTGTACATAGAAATTGGTTGAAAAGCACTGAGGACGATGTTACACAATATTAGGCAACCTGCTGCATGTAGTTACACTTGAGTAACATACAGCTTGCCTGTGTTACTGTGGGATCAGGGGGCCGGGAGAGTGAGGAATGTTTGTTTTGGTTTGGAGAGGGCTCAGGCAGGGGGCCCCAGGACACTGCAGTGTGTGTGTATGTGCATGGGGGTTCCTGTATGTGTGTGTGTGTGTGTGTGTGTGTGTGTGTGTGTGTGTGTGTGTGTGTGTGTGTGTGTGTGTGTGTGTGTGTGTGTGTGTGTGTGTCTTTGCGAGAAGGGCGGGTTAACTCACGGCAAATTACCCTCACTTGCCTTCCCTCTGTTTTTGTTTTCAATTCCACATCCATGGCAAAAATTAGGTCAGCAGTCACATGTGATGTGTTTCAGCCAGAGCAGCGGTGGAAGGTGGAAAAAAAAAGAAAACACGAGACTTTCTGAACCTTTTTAACAGACTTCAATGACAGTCCACCCTTAACTTTACAATCAAAAGCTTCATCAGCTCTCAGTAGACTTATTTAAGGGATTTTTTCATCACCCTGACACATATATTGCCTTTGTGTGTGTTTTTTTTTTTTTACTGAGGCCAGATGGAAACAGCAGTTGGCTGTGTTATTTGCTTATTGTTGACTTTGGAAAGGCTCCAGCCTCAGTGACCTTGTGCAAAGTCACAATCACAGGTGTTATTGGTGTGGGATATGGATATGGAGTGTTTGCAGGCATAAATGAGGAAACAAAGAGCAAAAGATTAAGTGTCACAATGAAATACTTGTCAGAGTGTTGTCTTGACATCCTTTAATGATACAGTAAGTGCAAACAGACATGTTCTTCCTGAAAGGAACTAGATGAACAAAAGAATAAAAAAAACACGCCTTATGCATTGCTCATAACTATTTACTAACAATAACAGAGTCTGTTTAACTTGTTTTTCTGTCTGTCTGGCTTGGGGACGTGGACAAGACAAAAAGGGGAAAAAAGGAACAAGTGATAAAAGTGGTGACCCCAATGAAACAATTATCAAGCCTGCAGTCGTGTTCTGACTTAAAACGAAGACACAATAAAGAATTCATTATTTTACTTCATTTACACTTATTTATAACAGGTATTATGTAAAGTATTAAAAGGTAGTATCTGGACTCTGATCTTGTCACCCAATATGAAGATTAAAAACAAGCCCTGCAGCACATGGGAAGTAACAATATATCTAGTCGCACTTATCAATACCAGTAATATTCTGAAGTAAGTTTTAGTTAAAGTGATTAATCTCAGATATCTGCTTGTGAATAAACATTCTGTTTTCATGAGACTGGATTTATTTGGGTGACAGAGCTCTAGTTTGTGTTTGTGGTTTGAGCAGTTTGACAGACATTTACATATAAGTACAGACAGACATCTAGTCTGATGTCATCATAAAGTGTTGGTGGAATTTCCAGGATTACTTATCAAAAACATCAATGTCTACAGCAGCAGATGATAACCCAAATGTTCTGAGACGGATGATGATGTAATGCATGAATAAATGCAGGATGTATCAGGAGTTCATGTTGCTCTTCGATCTTTTTAGTGTGATACACACTTAAAAGTTAGAAAGTTTAAATTTGCAGTCATTTCTCACATATTATGTTACCTGCGTGTCAGTGACATAAAAAGTTATACACATAACTCTAGATTTGTTTATTCATGTTTATTTTTTGCACTAATAAACAGCTGTTCCAATGCACATACCAATTTCAGAAAGCCTCCAAGTCTGCCTAAAGTAGATTCAAGTATTACCTTCCTGACTGCTGAGAGCAACTGTTCTGAAGCAGCAAATAAGAGGCTGAAGGCTGTCTTTGTTGCCCAGGCTTTTTGTCATAAACTAAATTAACTTTTTTAACTTCTTTAACTTTTTCTGTAATTTTCAAAACTAAAACAATTGTGACTTTTTTTCTAGGTCACGTCTGTTGTTTTTTTTTAGAATCTATTGACAATTTTATGAAACAACAAAATCTTTCATCTTTACTTTTATGATATCTCGAGTTAATTTCTGCTGTAACCTCACATCTTATGATGCACGACAGTCATAGTTTGAACCATAAATAGGTATTAGTCAATCACACTGTGGTAGGAAACCACACATTGAAGAAGCATGCATGTTGCAAGCAGCTGGCAAAATGTAGGTCAGCTCCTCCTTCTTTCTTCACTGGGTCCCGTCGTGTTCTTCGCTTCCGCCCAATAAGTTGTGCGGCGAAACCTCAAATGAACCCGAGCTCCATGGCGAAGTAACGGAGGCCTGTCAGGCTGTGATATAATAGAGGGGTAAAGGGTTTGAGAGCAGGTGGCCAGAGCAAACAGAAGCTCCAGGAAAGTGGGACATACATGACATTCAGATTTTGCCCTCCTAACATGGCTGTGTCTTTGCGAACCCCCTCCTCCCTTTTTTCCTCCCCTGGCTTCAGAGGAAATCTCCCCTCTGCTCCTGGAATCATGACCATATACAGCAGCCAGTAGGATCACAAACTAGCAGACTAAACTATACTCACGTGTCTCAGCTGGCTATGATTTGGCCTCAACCGCTGACTGCAGGAATGTCGTGTTTCTGCTGCAACCCCTCTTAGGAGTGGCCGTTATTTATCAGCAAGTCCAGAAATCCAGTAATTCCCCGCAGTTTGAATGTCATGCTGCTTTTGGCTTCGGAGCAGAACCTAGGTTTCCATTTAAGGAGACATCAACAAAGATGGTATTTCATGTCCTGTACAGAGATTGAAGGAGAGAATGATGGGGGGGATTTTTTTCATCTCCTCAAACTGGAATGTGAGCACAGACGGTGCTTTCTGGGGCCCCCCCCCGACAGCAGCTGACTGTGCCAGAGCTCTGAGTCTGTTGCTCAGGGCGGTGTGTCACAGAACACATTCTCTCGATCACACCACTAAAGCAGACTGTGCCATAGCAGCCCAGATGCAAACCACAGGAAGTTATATCATAGGACAGACATCAACAATAGCAGAATGGAAATATTAAGGTGGAGGAAAAAGTTTGCTGAGTTCACCAAGATAAGTAATTGCCTATTGGACGAATACTTTAAAGCCAATGTGAGTTTAAAGAGAATGAAAGTGTACCTAAATCTAGTTCCCAATCCAAATCATTTTGATCCCTTGATCATTGAGAAGAGGACTATTCCACTTCAGTGTTTCCTAAAGTGTATGAAAATGTTTTGAAAGTAAATCCAAATCCAAGAGAACCCTTTAGTTTAATCAAAATGTCAACATTCGGTCATATGCAAAGGCTAATAGAAGTAACGTGTTATTTCCCAATGAATGCTTCTCAAACCAATGTTTGCTGTAGATATTTTTTTCAAATTTTGTGTCAACCAAAGCCAGGGCCGCAGTAATAACACCTGCTAAAAAGCAGCTAACTTTAGCTACGTACAATCAATAAAACATATAAATCAGATGTGTTGTTACAGTATTTAGATTTGCTTGTTAATTACATTAAATTACATTAAAGCAGGACATTACTGTTATAGTGGAAGCAGAGAGATAATACATCTCCAAGAAGGGTGTCCCAGTAAAATAATCACAGTATGATCTGAAAGCAGAGAAGTTTAACATGCATGTTACACAACTTGGCACAAAAAGAACCCTTTGTATTGGACTGACAGATAAGAACAGGGCTGTACGATCCAGGCTGGCCTTTGAAACAGAGAAGCTTCAAACAATGTTGTTTACCACTGATTGTACAGCGTATATAGTTATAAACTGCTGGAGGGCTTCATGTTGTGTGAGGCGTCTTATTTAATTCCCATGAATGTAAAAACCCTGTGACCTCCATCCTCTGCGATGCACATACATGTTTTGCTCACGTGGTCTGTAGCCTTCTCTCACATTGTACTTAATCACACGCATACATGCTTACAGCTCCAAAGTGTGTCACAGTGTAACTGATGCCTCTTCCCACGCACAAAGCCACTGAACCTATAGGTTCTCATCCAGTTCCATCCAGTTTGTCACAAAACAGCGAACAGCAGCCCTCAGGTGAGTGCGACTTCAGAGGATCGTGAGCGGACATACCAGAGAGCCTTGTGTAGGATTATTTTTGGGATCAGGTAACAGTGGGAAAAAAAGACCATTTCCTAACAGGGTTAGAGGTCAAAGCCACACTACACAAACATCATTTGAGCCGCACTTGTGAGACACGCTTGACAAATTGTTGCCCAAAAGAACAGACACTTACAGAACTGTATAACAAGACGATTACACATAAAAACAACAAGTGAAATGTTAGAAATCAGGAGGAATGTGTTATTATGATCATACAGGTCAGATACTATGTTCTTGTTGTTTCAGAGGCAAAGCAGTAGATTCTTTCTGAAGGTCATTGTCTTCCTGACCTTCACTCTCAAGTTCATAATCCACCTAAAAGCAAATCTAAAACTATTCCTTCAATGCTTAATCTTATTTCTTAAGCTATCTCACATGTGTGCCCAAGCTTCTCAACCTTGTTGCCGTAAATAGTTAAACATCCTATCATTGTGTCACAAGTGGATAAAATCCTTCAAAAATACATTATTAGGGACCCTCTGAAACCCCTCAAGGTCCTCACTTTAAGAAACACTGGCTGTACAGAGGCCGCATAACAGCTTTTCACCTGTTTCAGTCACATGCAACTAGAAGTCATTATATTGTCAAACATAACCAGTTAGACAATGATACAATTATCAATAAGTCGAGTTTATTTAATAAAATACATTCCAGTATTTTTACACATTCAGTAGAGAATATAACCACATGGGCAGAAATAAGTACATCGATTTTTTAAAAATCTGTTAAACACCTTCATATCCTGATGAGTCAAATGCTAATATGTCAAATGTTGTCATGCTCACATTAAAATTGGTTCTAACTGAAAAAGTTAAAGGATGACCGAAATGAATTAGGCACATCTTCGAGGCACCAGGGCTACTTGTACAACATTGTATTACCAAACCACCCAATATTTGATTAGGTGTTTCAGCTGCATGGGAGCAAAGTACAGATCCAACTGCCAACAGGTCTACTGTCATCATAGAGCCATGCTGCTGCCATTGCCTCATAGTTTGTAAAGATTTCATTAAAAGTTAAAGCAAACTCACACAAATTATTCTCACAATCTATTTATCTTTATATGAAAAGATGAACATGATAAAGATTCACTAATACAAGTCTGTTTTGTGATTATGTAACCCCCCCCCCCCCCCCCCTACACACACAACACACACACAGTATCATTGGCTTCAGACAAAGACCTGGCCATGAGCCTGGATTCCTCATAGACCTCCATGCGGATCAGGATTATTGTGCCAGCAAGGCACTTGCTATCAGACAATGCTGGCCTTGTATCTTAGTCTATATGTCTCTGAAGCTTACCATCACTCTCTATCTTGTGTCTTCTTTTTCTACCCGTCCCTCTCAACCCCTTAGGCCCTATATAAGTCCATGTCAGTAGACAAGGTCCAAAAAGAAACATGCTGTAATAACTGATTACTGTTCACATACACATGCACCTTGGGGCAGAGACATGAGTCACAGTTTTGAAGACACTTCAACATATAAATGATAATGAGAGGATGAATATTTTTTCATTTAAATTAACAAAATATCTGTTCCATTGTTTATTCTTTGTGTCTGTGATACATGTCCTATACAGCTGATGTCCTCATTTGAGGATACATAATTAACCATAGCTTTTGTTGTTTGACTAATACCTTGAACATTTCAAATTCAAAGATACTACAAAGGAGTATTAGAGCCACACGAAGGGGGAAAAAATCAGAGATTTACGAGAATTAAGTTGTTATTTTAGTCTTATATCAGAAGAGCAGCAGCCACCTGTATGGAAATGAGGAAGGTGGAGCATCTTGTGAAGCTATACTTTAGAATAGGTTTTCACAAATACGGAAATACGTAACACAGATTGACTGAGTGTCAACTCTCTGTGGAATGATCTGCTTCAAACAACAGTTTGACAAGGTCTCAAAATATCCCATTAGGTGTGTTGGGGCTTTACTTCTGCAGATATGAAACTACACACTCTTCTGGCACATCAGCACCACATTGTCACAAGTATCAGGACCCTAAAAAAGATACTGCAAGAAACTGGGGCTTTTCCGAAGAAAGAATCACATTTACGTCAACTTAAATTTACTGCTCTATTCTTGTAAATTTACGACTTTAATCTCGTAAATGTACGACTTCAATTTAGAAATTTTAGAATGTATTTTTCTTCAACGTTGCCTTTATACGCCGTCGTACATTAGAAATATTGTTTTATTACCTTACTTGATTCAAATGTAATGACTCAAACATATTTTGAACTATAGCTAACTATATCAGATGATATACGTTGGGCACAAATAGGGTCTTTTAAATGAACGTAAAGCAGTAATCCATTGCGCAAGACCTGTTAAACATGAAACACCTGCTTTTTAAAAATGACATTTTAAGGTCATTAGTTAGTCCACTCAAATTCATATTTAATGTCCATTCAGCCTGTCATCTGTTGAACAATGCACACATTTACTTTTACTGCCATAAAAAAATTGGCTAGAAGTCATCAGCAGTATGCGTTGGGGGGAATAATTATTATTTTTTCAAGAAAGAAGTCTTCAACATGAACCTGTCCAATTCTTGGTTAATGTCCATTTTTTGCAGAATTAACTAGTGAACATGTAAGCATGTTCACTAATTAATTCATCCCCCTCTGTGAATAGGTAAGCAACCAATGTAAGCAATGAACTGTAAGGGTTGGACTCAATGCCAGACTGCACTTATTTATTTCATTTATTGATGGTTTATAGGGACAGATACAATTTACATAGACAAACTGAAAACAGACATCCAATGCAAGTCACATAGTGTTAACAGCGGATGTTAATTATGTTGCCCCTTTACTTATATTTTTGGAATGATTCATCTGCTCCACTTCTCATTTTGTCAGAGGATTGTTGAGGGCCCAAGAGAGTGCAGTGTTTCATTTGGTGCAAAGGGGGACTCTGCACCATATACGACTTTTTATTGGGTTCAGGTTCTTATCTTCATACTGAAAGCAGAAGTAGCAGTGTGAGTGTCTTACATATCTGCCCACAAACACGATTGTATGCTTCCCTAATCTTCTGAAAAGGAAACACCAAATATGTGTGAGCTTGCTTTAACGCCACGTGAACTGTTGGTTAAGTAGGTCAGTCACTAAGTCAGGAGTGGCAGGGAAGGAGTGCACAAACACAGGCTAACTCCATTACCTCACACGGTCGATTAGTGTCAACAGGCCCATCCATCTGTCTAAAGCCGTCCTGGTTCAAGTGACTGTAAGAAGAGCAGCAGGTACTCATGTCCCTCCTGCTCGCACCCCCCCCCCCCCCTCCCCCCCACCAACAAAACCACAAACATATGTGCAAGCAATGTACACCAACCTCCCAATGTGTACCAACATGTACATGACTGCATGCATAGACACACACACACACACACACACACACACACACACACACTACAGCACACAATGTCAGGCCTGTAAGGTTACACCTGTAGCCCTCATTGCTGAAGTAGCAGGCAGACAAAAGGATTACTTCCTGTTTCTTGTTCAGAGTGTCAGAAGACGAACTGAACTAAGACACAACAACAAAAGAGAAGGAGGGGCCTTCCTGTGCCTCCTATAGTAATAACCTCATAAACAACCCTTCAAGAGTGTGCTGATTTATGACAAAACACATATACAGAAATTGTTTACATGCCAAATCTCTGATAAAACTAGTGCAATGAAAAGATTCGAAGTGAGGAATGTGTTTGCTTTAACAGAGTATTTATTGTTATTGTAATAATTAACAAACTGGAAAGGCTTAAATAAGATGCGCAGCAAATTAAAAATGTACTGCCTGACATGTTATTGCATGACATTTAACCTGAAATGCAGGATTTATATACCACTTGTTAGAAGCAGAACAAAAAAAATTGTGTTCCATAACCAAGTTCAGAGCAATATCAGGTTTCATTTGGGGTCACGGTTCTGAGAATCTGAAAACTGTCAGTGCAAAATTCATTTTAAATAAACATGTTTACTCTGTTTAGGGCTATAGGAAAATACATGAGAACTTATCAAGTGGTAGAAGAGTTGCAAAGTAAACAACACAGTAAGGGTCATAGTGGTTAAAAATCCACAATAAACTAATTGCAAAAGACAGCCTAAAACACAATCCAAATAAAAAACATTATGTATGCAGTGCTTTCACTGAAAGCAAATGTCTAACCTGGGTAAAAGTGTAATTATACCCATATGCAGACTTAAAATGCATGATTGTAACACTTCAGTTATAACACTACATGCTTGAGAGCAACAAAATAAATTGTATTTTTTGTTTGGCTTTAGAGTTCTAAAGTCTAAGTCTCTGTCAAGACCCCTTTAGTGTTAAAGTATACTAACCGTTAAGGTAATAACATGTCCTAATAGTGATGGGCAATCAAAATCATGAAAAGATCATCGAGATGAAACGATTAAAGTGCTGCATACCGAGATGCGCTCATTTTGTCATGTGTGGGGTTTGTTGTTATATTCTGGCCTGAAGAGTTCACCACTAATTAAAAAAAAAAAACAGTTCAATTATTTGATGTTGTCATTTTTTTTATATAGCTAATATTATTTTTAGATATCTACATATCTATATGTTTAAGTTGGATAAATGTATGTGATGCGGATGTAAAATCAATGAGTACATGTTGAATAATCCTGATCTCATTATCAGTCAAAATAACCTTGATTATGATTGATGCCATAATCCAGCAGCCCTATGTCCTAATTCATAATCGTTTGTCTATTGAAGCTTTGAGCCAATACCATCAAATGAATCACTGAGCCTTGAGCCTCTTTGTAGAAGCTGTTAGGGGGTTATCACTGTTTATAGATCATTAACTCCATTAACTCTTTATCAGTTATACACCTAACAGGGAAAATGTATGTCACCTGCTTCTGACCAAAGTCCATTTATTACTACCTTACAACTTATAAAGAATGTATTCAGCGATGAATCGACTGGCCGATAAGTTAATAAGTCATAAAACAAAAAAATAATTTCAAACAATCTGAATTATTTATTATATGTTCAGGTGAAAGTAGGTCATTTCTAGATTCAGTTGACATCTGTTGAATTGACTCTCATCTCTGGCTTTAAAAATGAAAGATGGTGAGAAAGAACATTACATTAAACTGTCAACCAGGAGTAATCATTCAAATCAATTGTAAAATAAATTGCAGCCCTGTTTGTAAATGTACTATGAATAATTATACCTGAATTATGATTTATTATTTAAAGAATGAAGGTTTTTTTTTTAACACACTTTGTTCTAAATGATTTCTTATAACTGATCTGAAAGGTTTAACTAAGCTATCGTTATCTTTTAACCAACAGTGAAGCCATTAAATTGTCATATTTGAATAAACATTTAAAATAATTGATGTCTTTGTCTCTGATACAATGCTTAACTCTATAATGTTCTCCTACAGTCACCTGGTTCATGTATTCAACATCCTTAATACACAGTATTAGCTATTAGATGATAGACACACATCCCATCCATTACATAACTTGATCGAAGATTAAAAAAAAAAAAGCAGTGTCTTGGTTTGAAATAAGCAAATGTTACTCCATCATTTAAATTAAATGCTGCTAGTTGCCATGTACCAGAACTTCGTTTCAAAGGTTTTCAGGAAAAGTTACAGCACAGAAAAGTAGGGTAAAAAAAAAAATCAAAACAGAAAAAAAGTCAGAGCAGTAAAGCAATAACTGCACATAAAAGTCAGAAAGCCTTTAGCCAAACGGAAAAAGAGAGGTAAGTTAGGAGGCAGAAGTGGGCTGTGAGTTTACATTATGGGCCTCCCTGCTCCTCCCCTCTCAATCCGTCCTCCACTAATCCAAACACCTGGAGGGGGAGGAAGGCGGGTGAACGGCAGGCCCCATGTGAGTGGTTGCTCACATGCAGTGAGCGCGCAACGTGTTACTGTAACACCTTTACTGGGTCCAAGGCAAGCGGTTACGTAAAGCGAAGACACACAAAAGCTGGCTGGGCCAAGGGCATGGGGTTTGGGGCTGTCGGGTTCACAGGTGGGTATTTCAGCAAATGGGAACGGCAAGGATTTATAGTATCAGCTGTTGTTTGTATTTTCGGTTTCATCACTTGCATGCTGCGTTTAAAGCGTGCCACCATAATCTCCACCATTATTAACACACCAAATCAGACGCCAGAGCTTATAATGTGGGAGTGTTTACATTTAACAGGTTTACAGGGAGAGAGATGGCTGCGGAGGATGTGACAAATCCCAAATTGGTATAAGAATTCAACACAATAGAACATGGACGTAAGGGCCCTTCGAGTTAAGACTCTTTTTTCGACCTACTTTTTTCTTTTTTTTTGCAGGGTTTCAGGTTCAAGTTCAAGTGTGTTAGCATTGACATAACAGAGTAACAGAGGAGACACTATGGCTGCATTTCCAGGAGGTTGAGCGGAGATTTTAACCACAGTATGTGGGTCACTGTTCCTGTAACTCAGGTTTACAGACCCTGTCATGATGCTGCTGATGACAGATAACAGTCCAGGCATGTTCATACATTTCACTGCTGAGTGACCTGAAGCATTAGCCATGAGCAAATAAAAGTTATGATCCCTGTCTTTGTAACAGCTAAGTTCCTCCGGCTGTTGTATATTAATGAAGAACATGATATTCATTCAACTGAGAAAGTCGTGACTAATGTCATGTACGTGAGCAGGGTGAAGCGCTTCCTAGACTTGATTTGACGTTAAACTCTGTCCTCATTTTACCCAGTTTTCTAAGCAGCCCTCCCCTCCTTCTGTCAACCCCCACTGGAACTCGTGGCAAATGTTTTTCCAGCTCTTAAGCAACTCCTTCACCGGCCGCTCCTTATTAATAGCAGCTACAGCCGGAGCAGTTGGGACATGTTTAAATTTAGCTTGAGCAAACGAGATACAGACATGAGCTCCAGCAAAGGCCATGAAAACTCTTCAACAGCAGGACGACTATCATACGGATAAAAAGCAGTTCAATATATAGCCTGCATTAAAAATGTGTTTGAAAGCAGATTTTTGAGAAATGTGAAATGAAAAAAACTCTTTCACAGTTCGTTGTTTTGAAGAAAAACTGGGCTATCAACTGGTGCTTGAATGAGATAATAATAATGGTCTCCATTGTCTTTGAAGCAACAGGCAGAGTAAGTGAAAAAGGGTGGGTTCTTGGAAAAGAAAAAGGGGGAAAAAATCCAGGCGGAAAAGCAAGAGAGGGAGAGAGGGAGAGAAAGGCTGAAGGACAGGACGTGATGGCAGGGAGTGTGTTGTCTGAGAGCCATGTGCAGGGGCCAGGCGTGTGACTGACTGAAGCAGTTTTACGTCACTGGATGACTCACTCTAGAGGAGGCAGGGGCACCACACATCTTCATTCACATCCACACGCATGAATCCTTCCATAAATACGTTATTTGCTCGATGAGAGAACTGTCTAAAAATAGACACACAGGCATGCACAGTTAGGTTGGCAAAAACACTCAACGTAACCAAACATGCACACTGACGAGAAAAGCGGGGAAAGTAAGGGTAAAACATCGAGCCTTCTGCGTTGAGTCTTCAACACGTCTCTTCTGATGTGGAAAATCATGGAAGACGCACCTCTTCTTCTCTTCTTTACAATATAAAAAGTGTTATACAAATAAAGTGTCAAACACCCGACACATTTCATGTTCAAATAATTATTAGTTATTTTACATTACATTCAGTAAGTGATATATCTTAACATTATGTAATGTCAATCAAAATACAGTATTTTACTGTAAAATAACCTGGTGTCACTATAATTTGAGTCTGCAGTTTTTACAATAATGTAGTATATAAGTAACTAGTAGCTCAGAGCACACCGAGCAACCAAACGGTGTTGGAAACAACCTGAACCTGCTATATTCATATTTAAATACAAAGAATACAGCCTTTAAAAATCAACGGCACACACTGGTAAACAACGTAGTGACAAATGTAACTTGTGATTCATCTGGTTTCTTCAGCCTTCCATTATTATAAGGCTGCTCCTTGAGCGGCAACCATTCTGTGATCACAATGCATATTGATGTTTTAAAATAGCTCATGTTCATATTTGAGCCCAGGGTCTGAAATTCACTTTTTGAAAAATCTTGTTTGGGAACATGGGTCTTTAATATTAAACAAATGGGTGTCAGTCAAGCACCAAAAGGCATCTTATTTCTCAATATCTACTCGAAAAAACCAAATTGATGAATTCAATTATCTGCGTTAAGAAAGCTGTAACAGTCTGAAAGTCGAAACATGGAGTCTATTGAGGAAACGACATAGCAAACACACCGTGAAAGCAATTCCCCTTGTTTCATACCACATAGAGTTTGAAAACACCCTGGTGTATAGTTACATATAGTACATGCAGCTTTGGCTTGACATGATCGTTAAGCAGTCAAACATGATACATTCCTACAGAGAGAATCAAAAGAACTTCAACCTCGTTGTAGTGATAAATATAAAGCTCGATTAGAATGTTCTCAAAATGAAGCTGATGCCAGCTCTGTGTTTAAGCTTCCGGTATGAGACAAGACTAGTCAGGGCAAGGGAAAGGTTAACAATCCTGATCAACATATCCATTTGAAGGTGATGGATCTGAAGGTATAACGCACATCGGCGGCAAAACATCTGTGAATGAGTTTAAATCTGCACGCAAACGCACCGAAGTCTGCATTTGTATGAGTTCTCGTTTTATCTCTTGATTATTCTGTATGTGTGAGCATGTGCGCATATATGGCACGACCAATCTGCACCCTGCCAAGAATATCTGGGGGTGCATGAGCGCAAACAGGCACGGCTGTCACTCATGGTGATTCAATGTTTGTGTATATGGTGTGAGTTCTCTTCTGTGTATGTGTATGGGGGTCAGTATGTGAGTTATTTTCAACACCCTCCACCCCCCCCCCCCCCCCCCCCCGCTTCCTCTTCTTAGAATGAGGAACAAAGTTTATCATCAGTATGCACAGCCGCAAATGTGTTACATCTATGTTGAAAAGACAACAGTAACTCTCTCTCTTTCTCTTTCTCTCTCTCAAACACACACACACACACACACACACACACACACACGCATCGCCATCACATGCCTCCTCTCCTCTGGCTCCGAGCTGTAAACACAGCTCAATGCATTTCTCTTCGGCAGGGGGGGGAGAGCCACCCAGGTGAAACAAGGTTAGCAGCTGTCTGTCATCAGCTTTACAAGCTCAGCCCGAGCGCAGATCAGAGGAAACGGTTGCCTAACATTTTCATACCTTACACACCCTCGCATGAGCCTACAATTGCTATGGTTATGAAACAGATCAAACAAAAACAAGCGCGCTTGTTTTGTTGTCACATGCTTAACTTGATCCTGAGTTTAAAAAAAATTAAGCTAATACGCCCTAAGATTAAAGCACCATTGCATGATCTGGTGTAAGCATTATGCAAATAATGCAGAAGCTTTGGATGAGAACTTTATATGTAGATAGGCCGATGCACGATGCATTTCATGACCATATATTGAAACTACATTTGTGAGGGGAAAATGTATCAATACACAAGTGTGCAAATTGCTCCTTAGTCTGTGACATGCTACACTCCAAGAATGCAAGCAGCCTCAGACGGAAACATCTCTGACTTCCTCAAACACTCTTGGGTCAACCGAGGTGAAGCTCATCGCTTTTGTTGACAACTAAACCCCATGTCTCATCAATCCCCATCAGAGACTTGCTATGCAGATTTCCTGGACAAATCCAGATAAGACCTTGAAATCCTCATCTGGCCTGCTGTTCAAGGATCTGTCAGGGGCTAAGAGGTAAGTATTGATACATGGTGTGCCTCCGTGAAGACACGCAACACACACAAACACAAACTAAGCCACGCTCACGGCTGGACATCATCACCGGCATGCATAATACATGAGAAAGTGAGGGGCAGTGTCCGCTTTCTCCTACAGAACTGCTGACTGGTACATCCCCTCCCTCATACACATTCCCCATGTGTGAGAGAAATCATCTAATGAATGCAAAACGAGTGCGTTTCCGCTGAGTGTGCGTCTTCTGCAGCCAAATGCACTGAGTGTGTCTGGCCTGATAGAAAACCCTGCGCTGTAGCAGATGATTCAACTGCATTCAGAGCAGACTTCACATTCAGGTCTGGTGGACAAAAAGACAGCGTGTCCCAGGGATTTCAAGTTTTTGCACTTTCAAAAAAAACTCTACCCACAAAACAGCCTGTGTTTCCAGTCACATTTAACTACATAAGATGCTACTGCCTCCTAGTGGCGTCTCGATGCCAATACAGTTGTAGGCATATAGTGTTCACCAGAGCGTGTCATTTCAGCTCTATTGCGCCATCTTGAGGCGGTGTTTCGTCTGCTTTCAGGCACGCAAACTTGAGGTGAACCGTTTCATGGCACTTCTTTTAACTTTACCAGTCAGCAAGGTGGCGTAGCTCTGCCAGCGTTGTCTTACCTTTGGCAGGCGGCCGGAACTTTGTCTACCTCGAGGATATTAGAAAGTCTTGACTCGTCGTAGGTAGGCTTATAGCGAGTTCTTTAATGTTTGAAACCTTTCCAGAAAACGCTGAGTTCGTGAGGTAGGTAGGTATCATTTGGGAGGCAACTGCGCGAGACGAACTGTAGAGGTCAGTGACGTCACGCGAAACAGGAAACAAAAACACAAAAGAACATTTTGCAACAAAAAACCTCTGTTTAATTTGTTGTTAATATATGAAACGGAACAATATGCTACTTAAAAACTCTTCGTCACTCCACCAACCCAAAAGCCTTCAACAGGCCTTACAATATTCAAAAAATACAATTGTCTAAACTGCTGATCCTTTTTATTACAAATGCTCAATTCAGTTTAGTATTATTGACGGTGACTGCAATAAAGTCCAATAGATTATATAGCCTATGGTAAAGATGTTTCATTCAATGAAGCACATCACGTGAGTTATTTTGCTTGGTTTTCCAGAGTAAATACTTCTGAAAAGGGAAAACCTCCTGGTATTAAAATTAGGAAATTGAACCCTGATGAGTAAATGAATGAACACAAAGTGGTTATTCACTATAATAATAATAAGAAGAAGAAGAAGAAGAAAAAGAAGAAGAAGAAATAAATAAGGGCAAGCCTCTTCAGAAAAACATACCTTAAAGTTCTATAGATGTGTAGATGGGAAAACAGTTTGGTTCACTTCCTACAAATACGGGAACTGGTTAAGAAAGTTGCAGACCTTGAATTTCAATAGGCTGCTAGCTATAGTAAACCCCACGATACAATATCTTACAACAAAAAGAAAACATTAAATGGACTTGAGCTTGTGGAGCACTTTTCTAGTGGCTACTTGCGACTACTCAAAGTGCTTTTACACCACATGTCACACCTACCCATTCACACACTGATGGTAGAGGCTGCTATTTAAAGTGACCATCAGAAGTAACTCATCCCATTCCTTCACATGCGTACACCACCGACGAAGCAGCGGGAGCAATTCAGGGTTATGTGTCTCACCCAAGGAACACATCAGTCATGTTGCTGCAGGATCTGGGGATCGAACCCCCGGCCCTCCGGTTGAGAGACGGATGACTCTACCAACTGAGCAACAGCTCTGCCCCAGTACATATTTTGAAGGGTTGTGACCATTTCTGTTTATAAACTTTGTTCTAAAGTATTTAACTTGTTAATTATATGTTACATTTTTCTTATGAGACTTGGTATATAATACAAATATGCTTTCTATGGATGAAATGTATATATTCTTTGCCAAAATTGTACTTTGATGTTCAATAAGTTAGAATTACAGAATGCATTTAGGCTACTCAATGACTGCACCACATATACTTGTTATTAATGATTTAACTTGTTGTTGTTTATTTATTCCTTTTTGTATAGCTAGCTGTTGTGTCCCTGAAAAAAACTCACACTGTCCCCGATAACAAAACCTCTTCATTGACAGGGTACAGAACAAATCTTTTCCAATAAAAAATCTTAAAGATGATGATTAGCCTTTACATTTTGTAAGTTAAACATTAAAGTTAGAAAAGTAAGCACAATACATTTTAAAATCTTAGACAGACTTCACATCAGAAACATGTCAAACAAATAGGACTGAATAGGTATTTATTGGGAAATTTTCAATACAGTGTGGAAATCCTGTATTTTACTTTAAAGTGTTAATTAGTCTGTTTTAAAACCGTTACATTAATGCACCAGTCGACGAACGCAGGTTTTTTTTAGGAGAAAACTTTCAATTTTACAAAGTGTGTCAGGTCATTGTGCAAGTCATTCTCTTCTCAAATACACCCTTCATATTTATCTGTAAGAAAATATGATCATTATCAACCATGTCGTTAGACTCCTGGCATCGATTGACGTCTTTGAAATGTTATATTCTAAACTCCTCTATTGGCTCAAAATCAAGCTCTTTAAGCACCCGTTACATCGAGCCTTCACAAGTCAGAGCAATATTATTTAAATACAGTTTTAAGTTAAGTAAAAAAAACTTCACTAACATTTTAAGTGTTCTCATTATTCATCGGAAACCATAGACATCTCAGAATATACAATTAGCAGGTTCAAAGTAAACTGCTTTGAGTTGGGGTTTTTTTTTAAATATGCTGCAATCAGTGAAGGGAGGGGACTGAAAACCAAATAGTGAGTCATTACAATGTTAGAATTATATAAAGAAAGGTGCAATTCTCAACAAAGTGAATCTACAGTGACAATAAATATTAGACATGAGAAAAAAAATCACAACTCTAAAAGTCAATCTCAGCATGTCATTGGATTAACATCTAGAGCACAATCAGGTCACCCCTATCGTCTAGATAAAATGGTGAGTGCACATCCTGTACAGTCCCTTCACGTATCTGCAGCCGCCATGGTTACGCAGGGCTCAGGAATGCCATCTTTCCAGTCGGGGCTGCCAGTCACACACGACGAGTGTCACTGCAAATGTGTGCTGAAACTCAGTGGGAACACTGTGAGCTCTGGTGATCTAGTCCCCACCCACTCATCTGATGGCATCTGCACAGCAACACACGAGCACACCCTGCTATCTCGTCTTGAGTGGACGACAACCTGCAGAGGGGTCCCGGGGAGTTCATCACTCACTGTAGGCCCTTCACACAGCATCCGACCCCCATTCCCTTTTTTAAACACACAGGTTGTGAGTGGCTGCCAGCTGCGTTGGGTAAAGGCCAGGCATTTCACAGTGCTCATGTTTAAATAGGTCACTGCTGTGGGCACGTGTTGCTCTCTGCGGGGGAATGTGTGCTCATGTCCTTACAGTTAATGGAAGTGACACCTAACCGCAGGAAATCAATCGCATTGATCGACTCACTCCATGTGAGCACTAACCAAAACATAAAAAGGTTTCAGTCGAGCTTTTTTAAGGGTTATTACCTAGTTCTTCCAACAGGAAATAAAAGCTGACTGATCCAGATGTGTTCTTAAAAAAGTTTCATTAGTTTCCATTCTTCTTCTTCTTAAAGTGCTTTGCATTATCACATATAGTAGTTTGTGCCCAAAAAAAGGACGGATCATTGTGGAGACTGTACTTTCCTTGGAAAATAGAAAAAGTAAAAGACTGTTTTTAAAGCAGTGTTCCATGAACTCAGATGTTCCAGGTGCAGAATCTGTTGACATGAGGCTCTACTTTGTGTATCGTCCGAGACTCGACGTGGCTCTCAGCGGTTTCTTCTGGCTTTTGTGGAATTGGCGCAAAACAAAGTCAAAGTTTGCCGTTGTGGACATGGCATAGAAGACATTTGCTTTGTCTGGTATGAGCAACTCTGAAAACAGAAATACAAAACAGACTATGAGAACAGGCGTTATGAACACTATTTATACAATCCATCTGAAAGCAGTCTTGTTTTGCTCTCACCTCTGTCCTGCGTGATGACCTGGGACAGTGTGAAGTCTCTCCAGTTCATGTGCTCCAGATGATGTTTCTCCAGTGCCCGTTGAATCGCCTGTGCAGTTTTGTCCTGGCTGGTCAACTATGGAAGACAAAGTTGTATGAGTGCTAGTAAACACACCTAAAAGACTTCTGAAAGAAAGTGGAATGCAAAATGACAGATTGAATCTGAAGCCAAAGGGATGGTGTACAGAGAGCAGTGGAGTAGATGAAGAAGTATGTAGATCAAAAATGTCTTGTGCTTATTGTTACATAACTTAGATGTTGGCGCCGCTCTGTGCAGATAGTTGAATGTGCAGAGTTCTTACAGTACAAACATGTTTACGCCTGTTCACCTAAAGTCTGAGTTAAAGACGCCGTTATGGTGGCGTGATTTGTTACATCAGAGCTAGTATGAGAGCCAATGACAGTTCAGCAGGAAACTTTAAAAATGTGATGCAGAAACTTCAGATTAGAGACTTTACGAGAAGGAGACGTCTTTTTTTCCTGTAGATTAACTTTTGAAACGTGATTGCTAATTTTTAGATTCTGGATTTTCCAACACTGAACAGGAAGTAGATGTCATTTAATTGTTATTTTCTAAATAAATTATTGCAAGCAGGTGACTTCTTACGGTCTTACAATATATCTGCATGGGTAATTTAATCAAATATAAATACAATAACCCAACGCCACACTAACAATCCTGTTATGAAAACGAGATCTGAGGTATTCGATGGCTTAATGCCTTGATCAATTGGACCGAAAATAATCGGAACGATTTTGTTTACTGACCAATCATTCCAAAAATGCAATTTATTGTAAAAAAAAAAAAAAAAAAAAACTCTAATAAGCATTTATCAAATTATTTGATATTTCAATTAATTAATTAAAATAAAAGCAATGGCACATGAGTTTATTTAACAACAACAAAAATCAGTACATTATATGGTAATGACAATGATCTGAAATGCCAGAGATGAACACAATGCTTTATAAAATGTAAACATTCACTGGACCAAACTATTAAACGTCTTTAACCTCAGTTAAGCTGAATATATGCAATGCATTTGTGTTACCATGTACTCTTACTAAAGGATTATATGACAACAAACTGTATGAGAGTGTGTAGTGAATTCTTATGACCATCTGTAAAGTCAGATCAACTCACCAGAATACTTTTGTACATATTTCCGTTGTTTTGCCCCAGGTCCACGCTGACCCTGACTATACAGGAGTCAGCCACCTGGCGGTTATACACGGGCAGGGAGGTCATGGACACAGAGCGTTTGTGGTGGGAGGCCTGGGCAGGCTTCGGCCGAGCACCGCCACAGGATGTTGCTGGAGTGCAGGGAGCCGTCTGGCAGTCAGAGGAAGAGGAGGAGGAGGTGGAGGGAGTAGGGGAGTCTGGTGAGGAAGCCTCGGATGAGAAAGGGGAGGAAAAGGAGGACGAGGAGGAAGAAGAAGAGGAGGAGGAAGAGAAAGCCTCGGACACGTTGCAGGAGTTGTGAAACGACTGCGGAGAGGATGAGATAAAAAAAACAAGTGCAAGTGGATATACAGTATAGTCATAATGATTGTGATTCAGAATTGATTGTTCAGCTTTGCAGACTGGTGTAGTAGGAAGAGCTGTGACAAAACAAACCCCACTACAGCTTAGCTCAATTGAAATTCCACCTGTGTAGTGCTCACACTAGTTTCAATGGTCCTTTAAAAAGGATCCTCTGTGAAGGGAGATTACGCAACTTTCACTATAAAAACCCATTGTTTGGATTTAATAGTGATTAAAGATGCTTCAGGTGCTTTTTTATTGTTTAATATGGGCCAATGTTTTATACAGTGTAAATACAAGATCTTGTTCTAAACACAGAGACTTATTGAATAAGGGCGCATCATGACTCAGCACTAACAAAGACACTGCTGTTGGCGAAACTGAGGACAAAGAATTAAAAGGGAAAAAAAAAGCTCTGAGAAAATGAGGCAGACGCATGCAAACACAGACACACACAGAGAGAGAGAGAGAGAGAGAGAGAGAGAGAGAGAGAGGAACAGCTGTTTACCTGCAGTCTGATGGAACACGCTGAGTTTGGCGAGGAGAGATCTTCCAGCTCACTGGATCCAGAAGATGAAACGCTGATCTGATCAGCAGGAACTTTTTTAGATCCATCATTCACTGTCAGGAGACTGAAAGAAAAAAATCATTTGAGCTTGTGTCAAAACACCTATGAAAAACTCATTTTTGTTCAGAGATATTAATCCAAGAAATCAGACTCAAACATTAGCTCCCCTAATTCAGGAACAGAAAAGTGGTTTCTGAAATGCTTTGTTTGTACCGACTATGACGTCAGTGTTTGTGTGTTGTGTGCAGGCCTGTGTATCTAGTTAAATGGACATGTACTTTGTGTGTTTGAATACTCAAATGAGACAACAACACTGATACTCACGAGGAGAGTTTCTTTGTCAGCGTGCGATGGCTCCATGGAGTAGGCGAGCACAAGTCCACTGGAGGCTCCAGCTGCTTTGACCGTTCATAGCTGCAAAAAAAAATAAAAAATGTAGTGCCACTGTCTCTGACCGAGCTTTGTTTACAACAGAAACTTATTTCTGGATACTAACTTCCTAGTTTACAAATCTTTATGTACGGGTATATATGGTCCTGTGGAAACACAAAGTTAGTTGTGATATCTTGTTGAAAAAGTCAACTAAAGTCTTTGCAGACATCTACATTAGGCCCATCCAGTTTCAACTCACAGTTGTGGCTGCTTCAATTACATTTTAAAGTGGCACTATTGATCCAATGGCTCATCCTAATAACTCAATCAGGCAATTGTTTTCAAGACTCCCGAGGAACCAGGAACCACATTGTTATTAATGTCATAGCAACATTTATCGCTTAAGATTTCTGATATTCCAAACACAGCCCTTTTGCTTTGCTGAATGTTTGCTTTATTTTTTATTTCTTCTAAGTTTACTTTGACAAAAATCTCCCCAACAACTACAGATTCCAAACAGATACAGGACAAATTAACAAACGTATGAACTCTGTATAGCAGGAGCTGAGTGACTGTGTAACGCGTTATCACATTATAATGCGGTTTATTTGTGTCATAGCCCTGATGATGACAGGGTTATACCCTTCTCACAACTGATAACAAGAACAGACGTACTAACCAGATGCCATTAATCAGTGTGATGCCGCATTTTGATCGTAAAAACTGCACCTCATGACGTTTTTTGAGACGTATATTACTACAGCAACACGCCTTTGTTTGTCCTTATGGAGAATAAAGTCTTAAATGATGGTAGAAGATTTTTACAATGCATAGATTAGATTATGTAACTAAACTTTTATTGGACTTTCCCCTGCTATTGATCCAGATATGCTATGTGAAGGGGTAGATAAAACTTGATTTAGCTCACCTCTCCTGGTCAGTGAGCAGCTTGTGTCCCTGCAGCCAGGCAGCAATTCTGGGGTGATTTGGCAGATTGTACTGGGAGCAGGACGCCTGCAGCACACGGATCTGTGACAGAACCTCAAACTCCTGTAGGGAGAGAGAAAGGTATTTGGATTAACACAGTTACAGAGACAGTGACAGAGATTGTGAGATGTCCTGACTGCTGACGTCTGTGTTGTTGCATAACCCTCCTGGAGCAATACGGTGCTGCACACAGGTACTTCCAACAGCTACATGGCTAAAGAAAAGTGTTCTTAAAGAAGTCTTTAAAAAGTGTACTGAAAGGTCTCCTGTTTTTAGAATGTCGTCATGCACTTAAAAAACACATGTCAGAAAACGTCCCTCATTGTTTACTTTGAGAGAATGGCTACACCTTACACACTGACACTAAACTACATAAACGTGGACTGCATTGTTGACAGAGCGTCATGTGTTCTTTTGTTTTTGTCATTAAGGATACAACTATTGCATAAAGAGGAACACAAATAAGATGACACAAAAAAGACAATCCACTTACCCTCCGTCTCTTCTCGTAGTTTATGAGCCCACCCTGTCAAAAGAATACACTGTTAGTAACTACTTATCAACAGAGCTTATTCATAGCATACAGTATATCAATGACCAAGTGGCTCAACAGAAGAGTTGTGAAAAAGGAAATCTCCGGGTGCAGATGGCCTAACGGTTAGGTTGCGCCCCATATACGGAGGCTATAGTCATCTGAGCCGACAGTCCATGTTCAAGTCCAACCTGTGTCTCCTTTCCTGCACGTCAAACCCCACTCTCTCACCCTGGTTTCCAACTCTATCCACTGTCCTATCTAAATAAAGGCAAAAAGACCCCCCCCACCCCCCCAAAAAAGGAACACGTTCAAACACTTTTGGTTTGAAGATGCTGTGTCCTGTGTTTTATCCAAAATGCAGAAAACAGGGGATTATGGCCATTCTATGTTAAGCAGTCTACCCAACATTTTCTGCTTATGGATGCTTAACAAAGCAGATGTGTCACTAAGTACTGCCCAGAAGAGGTATTTGCCCACACCGTTCTTACTAACTCATTGCATATTTACACTGAAATATACTTCAGAAACTGTTCCTCAGGTTGTATGTACCTCCACAGTGTCGGGCAGAGCAGTATCCAGCATGGTGAGGACGGTCAGATATGTGCCGAGGTAAGGAACCACTCCACTGGCGGTACACTGCAGAGAGACATAAAGCACACCGTCCATTAGGCTTACAGCAGCACTTTGGCTGTGTCACTGTATTTTTTTTAAACGTAAAGTCATTAGCTTGTTTCTTCCTAAATAGGTTGGGATTAAACAACGTGCACACAAGGAAAGTTCAAGTTAGCGGCACTGTGGCGTCATGTTACAGCACCAGAGAATGTGCATATGACTCATAAAAGACCCCAGTCTGGTCTATTATTACTGTCCTATAATCCTGGTGATCCGAGGCCATTTGAAACTTGTTAACAGAGCAAGGTTAAACATAGGTTTGAGTCCATGCCATGCCGAAGATACTCCACCCACACTGAGTGAAATAAACTCTCTTGTGACATTTGGTGTTGCATAGAATATGAAAGGGACTGAACTAAACCCCGCCTCAGGTCAGATCAAAATGACTCTGAGAAGATATCAGATTGTATACGGAAGACATTTTCATTTATTACTGACATTCTGTGTGACAGAATAGCAAGTTGCTGTTTAGTGTTTAGTGACACATGATGACACAGGGCTTCGTATCATGACTTCACTCTCTTCCCGTCTTGAGGTATTGCTTACCATCTGTCTGGGGACTGGACTCCTCTTGGATATCTTTGGAGAAATGTTATCCACGCTTGCTTGGCCTCGATCCTGTTAAAGTGGGTCAAATGAAGCCATGTTTACTTACAGTGCTACAGGAACATAACCCAGACCATTAAGGAAAAGGGAATACAACTTTTTCAACTCTAGCATGTTTTTTCTTCTTTTGCATTATGATGTTTTTAAACCTGAATAGCAAGTATGAAAAGGGGCACACACAAGAGTGCTCAAAAGAAGAATGTGAGCAGATTGTTAACTGTTCTTCAATACAAAAACCCTAACCCTAACCCATTTAGTACACATTAACTTGGATATGCTGTTTAATAATTATCTTGAGCAAGGGACACTTCAAATCCTTCTCTCAAGTGTTTACGGGCCATATGTGACAAATAGGACAGCGAGTCGGCTTTGTAGGAGTGACTGTGGCAACATGGACAAAATGCAGCACCTGCATACAACTACAATGACACGTGAAAGGACGAGAATGAAAGCAAATGTAAGGATTAAAAAATTTGAATGATAATGTAAAGCAGAAATTACTAGTGCAAGCAACACTGTTACTGTTGTTAGTACTCGTCTATATACGTCTATTGACTTTAGAGTCCTTTCACTGTAACTAGACACAAGCCTCCTCTGACGCAGTAGCCTAAAGGAGACTACATAAAAGAAAAAAGGGAACATACTGTTCTCAAGGCCTCTAGTTTTTCATTAACTCTCTGTTAAACGCTTAACAAAAAAAATAATATTTTTAATGATTTAAAAAGAAACCTGTGTACTTTGAGTGCCACCGAAGGTAATCATTTCCAAACATGTTTTCAATATGTTAAACATTATTTGTATGTTCTGAATCTGCAGCTCATATCCTGTTGACTTTATGCTTAAACATCATCTTCTGTTTTTTTTTTTTTTATCCATTGAATCCAGTATTCAGTCAAGTTCTCTTCAGATTAGATGACTGAAGGTCTATTTAGCCCCTTCTCAAATAGACTGCTGGGACTGAAGGCATGTAACAGCTGCAGCTGGCTGACCTGTCTGCATTGGTAAACATGAACCCTATAGATGCATGTAGGTCAAGAACGAACTCAGTGAGATTCCTCATGTTACGTTATTGGAAAACTGTCTCCTTGTCAGTTACTTTTGTTTGACAAGCAAAAACACAGAATTTACTAAACATCAAATCAACATTTGATCTAAAACATTTTATTATTTAATCCACTTCTCAGTGGTAAATTGATGCCTATTTTACACACAATTCTTTCACTTTCCAAATTCTCTACCGAGTAGCTAACTAACCTTGATGGATAACTTAACTGTAGTTGTTGATGAACTGTGGCCATAAGCAAGTAGTCTAGGCAAGTAGCCTAACTTGCTAAGTAGCATAAAGAAAATAATGTAAATCTGCTATTAAAATCAAACAACGCTTGATAGCTAAACAACTATAGCTCACAAGCTAAATAACAGATGTGTTTTTCTTATTAACTTTTGCCATTTATAACTGATACCATCTTTGCTAGTTATGTTGCCCACTTTAAAGAAAGACTTGAATGATTATTCTTTACTACAATCAAGTACTTCATATCAAACTCGCATTAGCTAAGCTAACATGTAATTGTTGGTTGACTGTAATAAGTGAGATTAGTAGTGCTAGCTTAGTCGCTAAGTCGCTTTTCATAGAAAGGAAACTGCAAGTTGGATCATTTAAAAAAGGAAAATAATAAACTAATATTACAAATGGATCCCAAATCAAAACTTTGAAGCAGGATAATGAAGACGAGTTTTTGACCCACTTATGGAGGCGTGTAGGTTAAAATAAGCTTTACATATACAGGTTAACACTGCAAAGCAAACACAGGAGTAAAATATAGAGGTTTCCTTCTAACCTCCACCAGGAGCTCTCTGTTAGTCAGGACACAGTTCTCATCAGGGAAGGTCTCGATGAGGATATCAAACGTGGCCAGGCTATCCCTGCAGGAAAGATATATAAAGTGAGTGTGCAGATATTTAGTCAAAAACAAGATACCTTAATAGTTAACTATGTTACACAATGATTTACATGTCACCAGCTGGTCCATGAGCAGACTTTTACATGCTTCAGTTATCTTTAATAATATAATAGCTCACTTCAGTGTCCAAGACTGACATTGAATATAGGTCATCCAAAAAGAAAGACACTTGCTGACATACAGCGATTACACTAAAATGCACTTAACCAGGGTTCAATGGCCTCATTAAAGGATAATTATCTGTAAACAATAAAGATATAACCTAAGGAATAGACAAGGTTTTGGCCATAACACCACTCTACCTGCTAACAGCAGCCCAGGTCTTTCTCAGCCTGTAAACTGCATTAGACTGAAGAGCTGACAGGATGGCCTTGAGAGAGGAGAAGTTCTTAAGTCGACGACATTCCTGCAGAACACAAAAGTTAGTCAATTACTTTCAAATTGCATTTTCTATCAACAAGGTCTAGTGATGCTACTATGAGGTCTTTTTGAGTGCATATTAACTTTTTCAACTAACCTGTGCTACTCTGATCCACTTCTCTATGATGCGAGCCCGTTGAGCTGGTGTAGTGGGGGTCTGGAGAGAGGAAGGGGGGCTGAGGGTGGCATCTGTTGGCCGGCAGAGCAGGGACATGATGACATAGTTGGTAATGGCATTGAACTGTGCAATGGTGGCTCTGATGGTGGGAGACATGTTTTCCTTTCTGTCTCTTTGCGACCACACACAGCCCAGACACTGGTATGGCACCACTTTGGCAAACAGAGCCTGAACAATTGTAAAAAAAAAAAAAAAAAAAAAAACATTCATAAGCCTCCAATTATCAATGTAAAATAAAATATGTGATCATCTTGAACATAAAAAACATCTGCTAACGTACAGAGTCCATTTGGGTGAGCTGTTCAGCAATAGCTGCAGCAGAGAAATCCATGATGCCACCTTGATCCAGAGAGTTATCACATCCTGAATCTTCATCACCAGAACCCTCCTCTTCATGATCATCTTCAGCCGGGGCAGGACCGATATTTGTCCCAGCTTCTAAAAACACACATGGATGAAATGTTAGAAATAGTGAATTACAGATTCCATGATGGTAATATTAGTATACATGGGAAAAGGCCTATGTCCATCATACTATGTTGTGGAGGATCACCTTCATTCTGAAACCTCTTGAGCAGTGCTTCAGCTTGACCAGCCAACGAGCAATAGTTCGGCTGACAGCGAATGTTGTCATGAACGGCAGAGCTGATCCTTAGGTGATCCAACAGCAGCCTGAGGGCTGCGTGCAGAGGAGGGTCCCTGAAGTCCTCACTGTACTCATCCAGCCATGTCTGGACAAAGGCCAACAGAGGGCTGAGGGGAAGCGGAAAAATCATTAGGGATTAACTATTTAAAAAAACACTTTAAGCCATAGAGACATCATACATCAACTGGATAAAGAATCTAACCAACTTGATTTTCAGTTTTATTTAATTCATCAATGTTTATCCAGAATTGTTAACGAAAACATTTGCTGGCTTACCTGCTGTAGCATTCACTGTTGTCTAAATCAGAGGCAGCACTGTCTCTATGGGGAAAACAACATGGACAAATTATGTACATTCTTGAAGCATATTTATTCTATTTGTTTTGTGTCATTTTAATAAACTATTTTAATTATTATTTGCACCTGGTCTGCAGCTCACCTGACCCTTGAATCATGCCAACCACAGTCTAAAACTGCTCTATAACTGTTGTTGTTGAAAGCCACAAGATAATGAGCACCTGCTAGGTACTTATTATTACATCAAAGTAGGAGACTGTTGCTTTGTCAGCGAAACAAAAAAGATCCTGACGCAACATAGTGACTTTGCATCTGCAAAACCCAAGTTGTTTACCAGAATCAAGCACAAAAAAAAGGCTCTTCACCTGCAGCTCTTCATCATATTTAAAAGTAGCCCTTAATACATAATTAGGGAGGAATAAACTATGCTCTCCAAGGGAGGTTTTCTATAGAACTTAAGTACCACTCACATGTCAGAATGCTAAGCTAACTGGCTGGAGATGCGCCCAGTAAGCTTAGCTGAAAGACGGGGAGAGCTAGTCCTTCCAGTAACGAATTCTCCCAAACAAAACCGCAACAACTAACACGTTACACACACAATGTTGTTTCTTATTTGTTGGATTTATACAAAAACCTAATAGTAAAAACATCAAAACTGTGTTTTGAGATGATAATGTTCAAGACTATTGCTTCGTCAGACACAGGAAATTTAACCACAAAACCAAAAGTACAACTTAGTATAGTTTTTACACAGCTATGTTCAAAAGTATCGTTATTTTAAATTATCGTTGAGACCAAAAGCAGAGGGAAATAAAGATTGCCTTTTACACATCACTTTAAGTAATGATGAACAAATAAGATGTAAAATAGCATATGTACCTCAGGATAGCTACTTTTGCTTATTTTTAGATACGCTTAATTTAATGGCTGCTGGCTGTCACTTTATATTTACCATGAAGACATTAGAGTGCTTTCAACCTTCTTTTCTCAGTCTCAGTAATAAAATTAATAACGGGTGATTTCCAAAATGTCAAATTATTCCACAAAGAATAAATGTTCAAAACCAGAAAATAAGGGCTTAAAAAGTGACTCTACCTCTGGAAGAGCATCTCAATGAGCTTTGAGGTTTCACCGAAGGTTCTGTACGTGGAGAGGAAGATCCTGCTGTAGTCCAGCTCCTGGCACCCAGGGTCGAGGAGGTGATTCACAAGCTTGTCCAGGGTAGCAGCCTTCAGGCGCCGCACCTTGCAGGTTCGGTACTGGATGAAAGCGCAGCACGGACCCGTCTCAGCGGGGCTGGAGGAGGGGACAGGCTCTCGACGCAGGGTGACCCCATAAACTGCGCCGCCCTCATACTCCTCACCCCATTCCTGCACTGGGTTCTGAGGATGATAAAAAAAAAAAAGAAAAAGGGAAACAATGTTTAAAGTAAACACAAACACTTGTACAAAGGGAGTGGTAACCAACCAAGCTTGAGTCTTCAAAAAATACAGGCAGGGGTCAAAAACTCACCTACATGTATAGTAATGATAGAGGTCACAACAGAAGGGTCAGCCTAGACCATGACGGGACAAAAATAGCTGCAAGCCTTCATGCCAAAATGACATAATACTCTGTCACACAAACAAGTGACACAACACCACCAATACTTAAACTAATCTGATCTGAACCAAAACAACAACGCAATAATGCTTAACCATAATACCTGCAGGTAAGTGAGCAATAACAGTAATCAGAAGGTCATCTGCTTTACATGCGAGTGGTTTTCATTTCTTAATTTTCCCCTTGCTACACAGCGACCTGAATTTTCCAAGAACTTTGTAGGTTCAGATAATATTTATGGACAAATATAGGATTATTAAAGGTTAGGAGTTAGGACGTTGAATAGTTGGCTACATCAGAGCAAAATACCCAAAACACATGCAAAACACTGGCTAACTGTCAGAGAGCTCCTTGTTTCCTCTGATGACATATTTAAAAAGGGACTGCGGGGTCCGTGGGCTGCTAGTCCAGGATCAGTGGCTTAATTTTGTTTGAACATTCTGGCTCTTCATTTTGAAAAACAGACAGGAGGGCAGGCCCTGTTTGATCTGAGTAAGAGATATTTATCAGTGTGTGGGTGATTGCTTCTCCAGAAGGCACTTGATACTACATACTAAACACTTGGTGATGGGGTGAATCAAACATGAATACTGAGCAAAACAAAGGCTCTGATGCATAATACATTAAGATCCAGAAAAGCCCCCTAACAGATTGTGATTTCTATATTGAAGTAATAATTAGTGCACCACTAATCCATTTGAGGCTTCTCCCCAAGAAAACGCGACTTTGAAATCCTCTCTTTTTTTGTATTTGCAGTTCATCCTCCGTAATAAAAAATGAAATGTAAGAACCTGTCTACCTCATCATCTGACACCAAATCAGAGTTAAGCTTTTTATGTCTACCTCATCTACCCAGTGCAATACATCAATAACATCAACAGTCCCTTCAACCAAACACCAGAAGATATTCATTCATATGCACCAGCCATTGCTTTTTTATCTTTGTACTCCATTAGAAGAACACAAAAGTGACAGAGTTAGCAATCACGTTAGAGACATTTTTTTTTTTTTAAATAAAGAAAAAAATAATAATCTAAATATAAGAAGTGTAGGGCTGAGATATCTAACTTTTTTGTGTCTTATAAAAGTAAATCTTCAAATCTGTTGGAGCCTACATTTCCCAAAATGCATCTTGGCAGCATCCTGCCCCTGCCTTAAAAAGAAGTACTGTAAGTGTTTTGAAGCAGTTTGTAACTCATTGAGACTTTTACATTTAAAGCCTAAAACAAAGGTAACCCTGATGACATGAGCATGCATCACTATTTCTTTATACTTAGAAGGGTCCACTATACTTTATGTAGGTACCTGTTTTTTGGACACGAGGAGAAACTACAGTAACGGGTAAACCAAACATCATGTGTAAAATTGGAGAAGAGCTCTTTTTAATACCTGAGGCTTTACGTGCTAACAACACACATACATCAATACCACTTCTTACGTGACTGCTGTTTAATCCATCTGCTTTATACAAATCCTTCACCAATCTGAGCAGAGGCTTAAGAAAGCAAGTAGATGGTTATTTGTGTCTAGAGTTTTTTCTTATTTACAAAAATTATATATACTGAACACTTTTTATTTAACACAAATATTGAGTTATTAATTTGTCAAAATGATGAAAAAAAATGGAACACAGAAAACACACACTGTGGAGGAGATGAAAGACATGAGCTCATAATTATTTAAGAGTTATCGTCATGAGAGGACTTGAACCCTCTTATGTAAATGATTATTTAAATGTCTTATTGGAAAGGCAAATGTGTATACTGCTGTGTTTGCTGGTGCAAACCAGTATCACACAAACCCTATTGTTCCACATAGAAACTTGTTTGTTAGCTGCACGGACGGGAAACTGTGCATTGTGTCCTATTGTTAGTCCATGCCAGCTATGGTGGTACAAAGCACCGCTAACAGGCTATTTCCATCAGAATAAGACAGTTCAAGATTTCCCTTTTTCTTTGGGTTCATAACAGCCACATCAGTGAGTTTACAGCATTTAAAGCAGTTCGTGGAGCTCATCCTGTCCTGAGCTTCAGATGTTTCAATGAAATAGCTTCCAGCAAACACTCATGATCTTTTTCAAAAACAATATCTTACCGTGCCATGCAACCAATTCTCTTAAAAAAAACAAAATAAAAATCAAAGCAGTCCAAAACACTTGCAAAAGTCAATCTAAATATAATAATTCTGAATGCTCTGATTTATTGAAAAGGCTGTTTTTTTTTAAACCTGGTTCTTTTTGTCCTTATTTGAACCAAAATCTTAGCTGAGATACAACAATGATTTTCTTAGTTACAACATGTCCCGAAGAAAACTAATCATGTGATACTTGTGTATCTTGCTGGCATATACTGTCATACAAAATAAAACAATATGCATTGAGTTTCACATGGAAAGCACAAACTGAGTCTTGTCCTTCTTCATTCTTGGTAAAAAACAGCCTGTAGGCCTATAGACTCCAGATACAGACAGCTACATAACTGGATGTGCTGTGTGTAAAACATTTGTTATGGACCAACAGAGGTTGGACTTTTTTAAAGTATTTAAATATGACAAATACCAGTCATATTTAAATAAATAAAGATTTAAGAGACTTGGACTTGTTGATAAAGAATCTCTTCACATAGTTTTGGATTTGTTTGCCATCCTATACAGAGAATAACTTAAAACTAGCCTTGGATGGTAACATGGAGAATGATTTACACAGGTCTACTCTACAATGTTTACCTTATTCATCGATCACTCTATTCTCAAGTTGTATTAAACAATTGTCTTACCATTGTTAACTCCCATTTTCCCATCTCGTCCCTTCGACTAGGGAGTGTTGCTGTCCATCTCCACAGGAATTGTAGGACTGAGAAACTTGTTTAAAGGTTGTGTATCAGAAGGCTTAAGGCTGCATCTTGATATAATTCAAACGATTTTTTTAAATATCTTGTTTAGGACTACATTAGCGCTCCTGTAATACAAATGCAAAGAGGACTTTGACTGGTCAGTGATCGCTACATTTCACGCCTGCATAGAAATGTGTAGGACTGCTGCAGCTCCCGTGTGACGGTCTAGTCTGTGTTGAAACGAAAACGGACGAGCTCTTAACTGTTCCGACCCGTTTCCTCTGAGCAGCCAAGTCATCTGTATCCAGCAGGTCTCGCAGACAGGTTTCTTCTTCGACTGTGCACAGCTCCACTGAAACTCACCCACTGGGCGTTACAGTGGGCGGTAACTTTCCACCGAAGTGTTGACTGTAGGAGTGAGATGAGGTGTGTCCGCCTGTGTGTGACAACAGTCTGTCTGCTGAAGAAGAAATGCTGGAAAGAATGTATCTTGGGTATCTTACAGGGTGGGGCAGGGTCTTAAGACCTTATGAAAAATGCTTGGCCTTCCACCCCACCATTACTGTAGACATCCATCGAGCTCGGATAATCATGAGTTAATGACTCAAGAAGAAGGCTAAGCCACATGGGCGGTTCTAGGCAGGGGCCAACAGGGGCCAGTGCCCCTGTAACACTGAGCTTGGTCCCCCCCTGTGGCCACCCCTCCAAAAGGAAGAGCCCCCCCTAATAACACCTACACAGTATTTGACTCAACAACCGGACTCACAATCTAGTATTAAATACTGTTACTGAAACAAACATAAATCATGGTATTTAATGATGTGCGCTTTTATTTGGCATAATATTTATATATATTTTTTAAAGCAATCATCTTTGTCTATTTTTGACCTGGGTTTAATGTTCCCCTCTGACAAAACAACTGGCCCCACGTTTGGCCCCCTCAGTAAAAGTGGACTAGAACCGCCACTGCTAAGCCACAATCAGCAATTTTATGACACACCTAGTACACCTACTACATGAATGGCTGTGAATGTCTGCATTCATCGATTAAAGACTTGGGCCCATGAATTAATACTGATAACACAACTAGTCAAAGTCATGAATTTCAACAGGGATGCCTCAGTGTACTTCATGTATTAATGATGGTGCCCCACCAAATAAAGATACAACATGATTATATTTGCTTATTATCTAATAATCTAAAAATCCCCTCTGACAAAACAACTGGCCCCAGTTTGGCCCCCTCAGTAAAAAGCCATTTTCACATGTGCACTCCGGATAATATCTAGATATTTACAGGAGGACTTCTCCGGAGATTCTCTGGAACTAGCCGTTCACATATGCTCCTCACAGCGGGGGACTTTCCCTATCAGAGGGAAGGGGCCGCGGGGGATTTCCCGACGCTATAATGAGAATATTTGCCTTTATATCAATGCTATGTGTAAATTAATGGAATGACAAGATCCACTAAAGAGAGGAGAACAACATACTGACGAACAGAAAACATAATGCAGCCGTTTAATTACGTGCACGGAGATCGTAGTGGTCGCGTGCAGTCACTACATAAACGTCACTCGGGTCCCATTGGCTCGAATCGAAAATCTCAGGAGAATATTCGGCCGCGTTCAGACATCAGCTCACTCGGATATTCTGCGGATAAAATACTAGGGGTCTGGCCGGAGAAACTCCGGGTAAAGTCCGCGCAAAAAATGCAGCTGTTTGCGTTCACACATAGCCTAAAGAACCTCCGGGTAGCCAAATCTCCGGAGTTCTTCAGGAGATTTCCGTATGTGTGAAAAGGGTTAAAGTGGTCTAGAACCGCCACTGCATAGCTGACTGATGCGTTTCAGGCCTGCTGGCTAACCATTGAACAGTTAATCAGAGTTTTACTTGATGTTGTAAAGGTAACATAAACGTGCAAAAAAAACATGAATGGAACGCTGGAACTGGAAACCGAGATGGTGAAGGTAACCTACACACAGGTGAAGGGTTCTTGTGCGAACTTTAAAATATAATCCTAGTGCTGCCATTGATTTCAAGTGTTGAAGCAATTTACTGAACTCCAGTAAATTAAGTGAGTATGTAAACTTATCGTACAGTACTTGCATCACAACTAAAACCCGGAAGTGTTGACGATGGCTGTGGTGACACAGACTGCTAATTCCAGCAATGAGAATGCTAATGTGATGAACACATTGTGTGACTGTAATTAGAGAATAATGAGGAGAATGGGGTGAAAAAGAGGGCTGCATTGATACTGTAAATGAACTAAGTCAACTGAAAGTTAGTTTCTTTTGTCTTGTAATGTGTGCTAAAGATCAATGTTATCTAAAACAGTGATTCTCAACTGGTTGACCTCAAACGTGCGGAACTGGAGCTGTTTTCAGCGGGTGCAAAAAAAAGTGGTTTAAAAAAAATATTTTAAACATGTTGGTTTTTCTTTGATCAGGTGTATGTTTTGTACTGTCTGGGGTTCAAACTGCACACTTTTTTATTGAATAAATATGATTGGTTGAAAAATATCAGAAATTAGGCTCGCGATTTCTCATTAGGAGTTTTCGGGGTGTTGATTAGTTGAGAACCAGCTAGCAGGACTCATGGCAGACGGTTGTTTATCATGAGTCTATGTCTGCTCGAGATTCCTGCCTCTAGTGAAAACCGGCTGCAGTAGCTCTAGCTCAGTATGTAGGAACTTGAGCTGCGAACTGGAGTGTCGGCGATTTAAGTCCCAGTTGGACCAGAGTCTGGTATCGTGTGTGTTTCGAGAGACGGTGAAGTGCCAGCTCCCAGATTGGATTGATCCGAGAAGATGGTAGGCGTGCAAAAAAAAAGAGGAGCAGACAAATATTTGAATTGATTTGAATTTCTGCATGAACATCAAAGGTTTTGGCATTTACTGCATTCACAAAGTAGACAAAACTCTGGGGAAGGACTTGTGTCCTCTCAGATAATTGGGGACTGATTATGTGTTGGTGTAATGCAAATATGACGTAAAACTGAACAGACGCAAAAGACAAACTGTTCCGGCGCCACATATGATCAGATCTCTTTCTCACCTTGCTGGAATTTTGTAATGCTCAGTGCTTCACAGACATCACATCTTCAAAAAAGTAAAGAAAGGATTGGCCTCTAATGAATGGTATACCACTTCCTTCTTCCTTACTTCTGTTTTCGAAGTGGGACAAAATTGTACAACTTTAATCTTCCCTAAATTATGGATTTTTTTTAGTTCACCACTCTGACAATTTGAAACACAGATGTCTCCTACTCTGTTGAAAAGCTCATGTTCAGTATGTGTGCACTAAAGCTTCCACATGACACTCATGCACGTTGCATGCTAGACGATGATGTCACAACATTATGTGACAAAAGCCTGCCTGCAGGAACACGTCCTACTCTTAAAGTAAACACAGAGGAACATTTCTCCTACAACAGATGAATGTGAAAACAGTCAAGTTTCAAACTCTGCACACACACATCACTCTCTACAGTGCGCTCAAATATCAAAGTGAAGGAACAAGATTCAAAACTATTTATAGCACAAAGCATGCAACGGTAAACCTTTATAAAGTTGTTTTAGTTAGTTAGATAGTTAGTGAAGTCAGTTTTTTATCTCTGTGTAACAGTGGGTATTCGCAGGGCCTCTTGACAAACAAAGGCACAAATACAGACACATTTTATGATACCTTAAAGTGACAGAACAGTATCTCTCCCGTTGCTGATTTATTACCCTGATAGCATGAGAGCAGTACATGACAGAGATCATGGGAACTGAAGATTTCTATCTCTAACACACTTGTAAAGAATTCTAGTAGGTCAGTGTCAGAAGAATTTGAAACTCTGATCATAGCTTATGTTTCAACGTTTAAATCCAACAAAAAAGTGCAACATTGTGTTGTGATGTTTTATTAATTATTATCATTTTTAAATTATATACATTTTTTATTAAAAAGTCCTGAGATGATTAAATTCCGTAAGGTGCTTTCCAATTGGTAATTCAGGATCCAGTGGTTTTGGAACCTGATCCATCCGAGGGTCTTAAAGTTTGTATATCTCATTATTTTGGAATTTTATGGGACTCAAAGGAAGATCACTCCTACACATGATCTCTCCCTTTGTTCTTTTGGTCCGAGCCCTCCTGTCTGTCTTTTTTGCTGCCACATTGCAGCTTTCTGTCTGTCTTTCTGTCATATGTGAGTGATGGGCCTCAATCAAAACCTCATTCATTTTTGTTTCCAAAACTATGAATATCACAATTAAATAAGATCAGCATCCAGGTCCTATATGTGTGATATTATATATTATGTGTGTTTGTATTTTTGGCAACGCACATAATAGTTGCTTTTTTTTAAATATAGGGCATACATTATTTTATTTTCTCAGTGTGACTTCTGTTAAACTTATCAATCAATCAATCAATCAATCAATCAATCAATTCAATCAATTTTTATTTGTATAGTGTCAACTCATAACAAGTGTTAGCTCGAGACACTTTACAAAAAGCAGATAAAAGACCTTACTTATTGCTATATTACAAAGACCTGGCTTAAACCATCATGAGCACTTTAGCAAAGCAAACTTACAGTATCCTCAAAGCTAGATATAGTCATGGTCTTAACATCAAATTGTTAGGGACAACAAATAAACTTTATTTTGTGACGAGAAGATCTGCACAATGAACTAACATTCAACTATTTTGGCAAGGGTTACATGTCGTGTGTTCTTTTTTTTTTCCTACGTCATAATCACAGGCATCATATTTTTATCTTTTATTCTGACAGCAGCGCTGACAAAGGTGACGTACATCTCTTCTCCAAGTTGATAAAGTTGTCAGCCAGAGCATTTATGCAGCTGCTTTCAACCCAGAGAGATGCCTGTGGGTGTGGCTCGTCCCCTGAGTCCCTTTCATTGTTGATCGTGATAGCATAAAGTATAAAACCCATTCTGTAAAGACAAATGTGAAACCACACATTGCAGCCCCACCCACCCATCACGACTATTAACATGCCATCTCTAGTACTGTAAGGGTTTGTCTGATAGGTGTTTCTGAAGGTTAAGCAAACAAGGATCACTTTGATGCGATTTACTACTTTGAAGCCTGCAGCCAATGTATTTGTTTTATCAGTCAAGTTTAGGATAATGTAGGCATCATATAATTTAGGGTCTACAGTCATGCTGATAAAACTTGTAAAGTCTGCCATTGTTTAGTGGATTCTATTGTTCTTGGAAACATGCTAACGCTAAATCAGCCCCATACACACACTACAGAGGAAAGTGGCTAGTTTTAGAAGTATTTCAATAGATCAGATTATTGTTCATATAATGAATTCATCAAACTGTTTGTGAGACAATGTGGTTAAGACACTGATGGTTTTATTCTACATATCTTTTCTTGAGTCCAATAATCCAGTCCACTTAACCTTGTGTTATATCTCTTGGTATGGTAACCTGTCAGTGCACAATAAAAGTCGTCTGTCCAGTATTGTTAAAACGGCTAGTAAAATAACTGGCACACAGCAGCTTTCTTTTCTCAGATATCAGGAATTGACAAATTGTGAGGAAAGCAAAGTCAATCTTGACCATCCTCTCATGGAGAAATGTGGTCAGATCAGAGGTACAGGCCGACTAGGGCACAAATAATCGTGTGTTCCTATTGCAATTAATGCACTTAATCTTCTTTAAACCATGACTGCACTTCCAATCAGCACTGTAGCTCTTTATTTATATTGCTACCATTCCAGTGTCATTTTTAACAAACAGTCAGGCTACATTTTTCTTTTTTCTTGGTTGTATTCCATCAGGTTGTGTTGCACTGCCCTAAGTCTTTTCATTTGTTATGTTTTTGTCCACTGCTGTACATCAAATTCTGCCTGCCATGGGGACAATAAAGGTCTGAACTGAACTGAACTGAACTGAACTGTGGTGGACCATTGTACTCCCAACTGCACGCTGCCCGTATAGCTTAAAAAACACTATAGGCTACATAACATGCAATCCAACCACTACTGAGAACTTTTCCAACTCTGCATGCCAGCTCTTGAGACCACTCCAAATTGTTGAAGGCTCTTGAGCAGCAGTCTGCTGAACATTTCCATGTTTGTTTTCTGCTACACAAATGCCTGTCAGAGATCACTTCTTTTGATGCTTGTGACTGATATCTAACACGAATCATGGAATTTGGGTATTTGGTCACTTGATTCGGGAATTCAAAGACCTCAGAGAAAGTCTGACATACTGTTGTTACAGGAGAGGCAAGGAATGTCGAAGAACTGTTCTTTATCAACGCATCAGAAGAGACAAATACCTCTTTGCATTCACAAGTCTGACAGGGAGCTGTTTTTTTTCTGAAGGTCACAGACAGCATTTTAGTTTCTTCAACATTTTTGTGTTCCGAAGTAAAAAATGAAACTGACCAGCACAGTCTTTCCAGTGTCCCTGCAGTAAACCTGGACTCTTACGGGGTCTTTAGGGGATTTCAGATGATTGTTTCGGTTCTGAAGCCCTCAACCATACAGATGGTCTCACCGTCTTTTGGATTTTTTTGAGCCGTAGTCTCCAACTGCTTTTAGTTTAAAGCATTCTGATAAACCAGAGGCAAAAAAGGTTGGCAACCAGCTTATGAACATATTGGAGTCACTCCAAAACAGAGCTGAACGATGTGGCTAATGCTAATTGTTCTTGGTCCTCCGGATATGGAAGTTATCCAACTGTTGGGTAATACAAGTATTCAAATTTAATTGAAAAGTTGTGTGTTAGCCTTTTCTGCTGCCCAAAAATGACTGACTTAAATCAGCTATCGCTATCGACAAATGAAAACTGGTATGACATAAACTCATAACCTTCATGGTCAACCTTTTTTAACCATAAGAAGGTTTCAAATTGAAACATACAGAGGCATAACCATGCTGTTAAACTATTTTAAGGTTTGCCAAGGGCAACGCTCATACTATGACTCAAGCACTCAGGCAGTTCAGGTGTTCTCCATGGAGACTGGAATGCATGAAACCTCTCACTGGACAACATGCCTTGGGAATAACTCAAGACCTCTGACGCAAAACTGCAAAGTAAACAGCCTCTTTTGTTACTGGACACCTGAGTTATCACTGTTGAGTGTAAACAAAATGAAATAAAGTCCTTTTCCTTGGGAACGCTGATGATGCCAGTGTGTCATGATATGTAACCCTCCGGGAGAGGTGTGGCATAATGTGAGAAACAACAAAAAAATAAAACCAATCTTTATAAAGCTCCCTCTATACATAAGCCACAAAGAGATTGAGTCAGGGTCAAACGACACAATAAAAATGGTTTATGTTACACAATCACACTGATAACGGCTGAGCAGCAGTATACTTTGTGTGACTTTAAAACCACTTGTCACACCCACTTCACTTAGGGTACAATTGCCCACCAGCCTGAGAACCAGATGAATCTTTATTTTTTATTATCATTTATTTGCTCTGACATTTACTCTGCCAGATTTAGGTTGGATCAATCAAAATCATTTATGTAATAAGTTGAAGACCATTACAACCAATGACTGACTGTACAGAGAAGTGCCATTAAGGCATTTTTATTGACAGTTAAGGTGTCTGTCGCTGATTGGTAATATTATTATATTCAATTCATATGAAATGAACCGAGTGGTAGTTCAACAATTGATTGTGTTTTAGTGAGTACTTCTATCGTACCCAATGTCAGTGTATTATGATGAACCAAAATAGATGTCAACTGGATGTTTGGACCAGCTAACACATTAAGCCACAATTAAAATTGGAAGTTTACAAATAACTGAGGAGTTCCAAAATCAATACCTGTGTTTGCAAATTGGTTTTGGAGATGCTAAGTTAACTATCTGCCAACATACTGGGGATGTGCCACTATAACCAGTATTAGCACTCGGGCATTTGGCTATACTGTTGACTGTAAAAACAGCTTATGTTACACTCACAGATGTCACTTTTCACAGGTGGAAATTATAACAGTTGGCTTATGCCATCACATAATGTCTGACATGCTAAACACTGGTTACTAAGCCAGAAGTGCCAGGCTGTTGCTAACAGTAAGCAAAGCTACATTCTCAAGCTACAGTCTAGTGGAAATAATTTATTGCCCAATGAGTATTAGACATACTTTTATTACCACAGGAGTGGCTTAATGACACCAAGACTTAAAATACACAAGAGGGGAATTGGAAAGTTGACCAGTTACATACTGTGTGTAAGTGTCATACTTCACTGGTAGATTTTACTGTGAAGATGCACATAACCTGGATTTGCTTTCTCACAATGCTTTTAGTTACAAGTTCATGAATGCAGTTCCTGATTGCCATTCATTATATTTCGAGTGTTTATTGATTTAGTTTTTTTCCCTAAGTTATTGTGGAAAGACAGACAAATCGATTATCGTCACGGGTCATTTGGTGTCACAATTAACTTGTGGTGATTAAGAGTCTCACATACATCCGAGTATGTAAGGGTGTGGTCTAGACCTGTTCCTTTTTAAAGTTTCTTGACGTAACATTTGTTATGAACTGGCGCTATCAAATAAAGAGTCAGTAGAGTCAGTAGAATTGTCACACAAACACAATTAATGCGCATGCTGACTCATGATGAAAAATTATCTAAGCAGGTGACGGTTACATGAAGCCAGCATGTCTGCGTGATCAGAGATAACTGACTGACTGACTTGCATAAAAATAATTGGACTACCAAACCATAATTTAGATCATGCACTCCATCTAATGGCCACTTATAGAACAGCAGGTAGAATGTTTTCAGGTGAGTTTGTGCCTCAGCAGTTAATATGGATACTAAATGAAAACTTTGCATGTGTAGAATTCTCATTAGACATTTTGTGAAAATGTGATCCACATTTTGAGTATGTCACTCAATGTGAGCATCATTGAGCTGTGAAGAAAGGTCTTTACCAGCTTCTACTACATTTTCACCAAAGGATTATGCAGATCCCTTTAACTGGTAATGTTTTAGTTAGTGCTTTACACTCAGGTCAATATTTGATCAATACACAGAATCCACTCTTCAAACCTCTATCTTAAGTTTGCAATCATGAGTTTGATACTGCAGGAAACAAGATTCACACATACATGTTAATTCATAAAAATGTGATGGCTCATTTATCATTATTCAAGAAAAAAATGAGCTCAAATTGTAGACGATAAAACACAACATAAAGACACACACACATAATGCACCAGTATATATCAAAATTAAAATATTGTAAGTTATTAAAAGGTGTTACAAAAAACAAACATATCCTCTCTGACAGAGTCCAATATGAACAGCTTTCAGCCAGATTTCCACTTCTCACTATTTTCACCAGCATGCCTGAGCTTCACAGGGATTTTCAGTTTTCCTATTTTACAGGTCAAACTCGAACTCACAGGATTAACTGGGGTCCGTATGGCAGGTGAGATAATTCCTAACACCAGTCACCTGCACCACATGGAATGCTTGTAAATATACACATTTGAGACATGCCTCAAAACAACCTGATCTGCCTGCTCAATGAGGAAAATGGTGTTTATTGTAGATTAAAGAACACAATCTCACACATTAAGTACAAAACAATTTTTATTTCAAAACTCCCTCAGTTCAACTCCACAAACATGAAGAAAAACACATGACAATAGGCACCATGATAGAGTTTGCCTGATTTTTTTTTGATCTCTCTGCATAGTCCTGATGATAAAAGATGCACCAAAGGAGGAGATGGCAGATAAACAAATCTCCACTGAGTGGAAAATGTAATGGCTTTGGTAATATAAGGTTAAATATTTATTAAAATAAAACTCTATATATTTCAAAAAGACACAAATGCAGGGATTAAAAACTCATGTCTATAGACAACCTTACACTTACTTTTATGAAATGCTCAAATATTTAAAAAATTAAACTAAATGAGGTGTATCTTCGATAAAAATGTACAACATACCAAAAGTGTTTATAAAGGCAAAACAATTGGATTAAAAATCTTCAAACTTCTAACTTAAATAGCTAACATAATTAAAACCCAAGGTGTCAGATTCATAAGAAACACGGTCTTGGCAGTAACAACATGGATGACATTAGTGATTGTCACCTGCAGGCTTCTGGTAACTGATAGCATCACGTTTGTGTCCAAGCCCGTTTCCACTGAACAAAACACAGTCCATTCCAGCCCACAGACTCGTAAGAAGAGGTGTTTTACTCAGCCGGCTGGTTCTTGTTTTTCTTATTCAGTATTTTGCGGAGACTGTCAGGCATCAGGTAGGGCTTCTCTGCGCTGCCGTCGTTTCTCTCAAGATCCTCCACTGGAAAGAGATTCAATGAAATGAAACTTTATTTTTTACCCAAACATTTTGATGTACTGTGTGTGTAAGTGTCAATGCAGAAATTAAGCAGACCAAAAAAAAAAAAAAAAACATGCAAGCGCTCTTAAATGAGAGAAGCTTCATAATGATAAATCTAAAAAAACAAAGTTAATTTATCTTTGCCATTTCCAGTTCTGTAAAGGGAAGTGTATTTTCTTTCCCAAACGTACATTGCCTTTAAAAACATTCACCCATTTTAAGAGTTAATCCTTCCTTTTATGACATGGAGACTCATTTCTTCAAATGCTGTTTATTAAACCAGCTACTCTACTATGAACACATACTGTACATTTGTAAAAGTGAAAAAAAAATGCATAATTACATTATGTTAAAAGTCAAAAGTTCCAAATAACAGCAGCAATCCTAAGTAACATCATCAGAATCAAAACATATACACGATAAGCCGTTATGGCTTACTGGGAACAAAACCTCAGTGCATTGATAGTGGTTCATACTAAAGAAGGAGCACTGATGATCATTGAGTCAGCATCAACTGTAAACTATGATGTACGTTTAGAAGTCAGGTTAAAGATGCTAACTGACCAACATAACACTGTTAAGAGGCACATCAGTGGCTTCAAGTATCTATTGGCGAGTGGCAGCGTGTGGAACTATTTAAACGCTAAACACATTCTAGAAATGTGTTTTTACCAGAAAGAAAGTCTTTTCCACAAGTTCAAGACTTCTGTGAAACTGGTTGTTTCATGTTACTCTAATACATTACCAGAGGTGAAAAGCAGCAAATTACATTTAATCGCTTTACTGTAACTGAGTAGTTATTTTGTGTACTTGTACTTTTTAAGTAGTTTTAAAATCTGTAATTTGACTTTTACTTAAGTATTGTTCTTCGCTACATTTTAAATCACATCTGTTACCGAGTAAAAAATAAATAAATGTAGGTCTATTAATTTCTTTAAACCTGAAGTTTCCCTCAAGATCCTGAAAAATACTGAAATGTTGAAGCATTAGTGAGTACTCAAAACTTCTTGAAACTCTTCTTTTTGCAGTGTAACTGTCCAAGCTTGGCAAACTACAGTTTAAATACTCACAGTTTCTTCATGTGGAAAAAGCTAAAGTCTCAGTGCTTAATAAAGGTAACTATACAGCTTGTTATGTGTTGGTTAAGAGCATTTCTTAGCATCTTGTTTCCTGTTTCCTTGAGCCGAGAGATTCCGGGAAATTTGCAACACTCAGGTGCAATTCAATAACACTACTGAATAAAACTGAATCATTGCTATTTTAAGGCATTTTGTCTTGCAGTTGTTCTATAAACAACTTCTGCACGATGAACGGTTTTGACGCAAAGCTGAATTTTTCCCGACAGACAACAAAGCACCAGCTCCTTAATGTCATAACTTCAGTTAGTCTTTGAAACTAGCAAAGTGATGACACAGTGGCAAACAGTGTCTTTTCCCCAAAAGTCCTCTTTCTTAAGCTGCATCCTCCTCCTGAGCCAGCTGCTGTTTGACTTTGTCGTCCTGTTCTTGAGCAGAAGACGAAGAGGGATCCTCAGCCTCATTCTTCCACAAAATCTCGTGAAGAGTGGAGGACATGTAATAAGGCCTTGCAGCTGACCCATCATTGCGCTCCAGGTCTTCACCTTATTATGTGTGTGTGTGTGTGTGTGTGTGTGTGTGTGTGTATTTGTGAGTGTTAATGGGTAGAACGGTAGATGAATATTGAAAAAAAAAAAAGGGTCAGAAGAAAAGGTGTTATAGGAGCAGAAGAAACAAGGAGGGGAGGTGGTGAATTGTGGAGTGAGAGAAAAAGAAGGGAGAGACAAAGAAAAAAAAAAGTCAAATAGCAAGCAAGCAAAGGCACCCACAGGCATTTTGAAAGTTAACAGTTCATCACAAAGCAGATTCACCACATTAACATTCCTCTTTTTTCATGCAGTTTAGAATTAGTGACAGCCCAACACCAAAAGCAAGGCAAGATTCAAGAAATGAAGAATGTTTTGATTCAGCTGGATTTGATTAAGCTTTGCGCTTTACATCAAGCCCTTTCTTCAATCCAGCGTTTTGTTTGTCCGCACAGGTGTCAGGTAGACCGTGTTAAAGAAACAATGTCTGAGTAATGCATCATGTCAACAATGGCTGTGGAGGTGCTACTTACAGAAACAGAGGAAAAGAGTGTCCACACACATGGCGTACACACTGAAGAATCCATGGGCGATCAGGTAGGAGCCAACCACCACCGTCTGGTGAGGATTAGAAATGTATTTTATAATACACATACAGCAAACACGCAAGTGTCTTTGATCATTGTTTTCTACTGAGGTGAGAAGAACCATCAGACTCACCAAGATGGGCACCCAGTAGTAGTGGAGATGTGGAGCTGTATTTTCAAACGCCTTCACTCTGCCAGAGAAGAAGAAGAAGGCAAAGACCCCTGTGGAAGATAAGAGCATAAAACTCATCCACCTTTCAAGTCAATGATTTGTGACATGTTGGTAAAAAGCTACCCTGACTTCTTGAATGAATGTCCTCTGTAAAAAAGCCCACTGATATTTCAAAATTGTCGGTGCTGAAAACTTGGTACATGTAGATAAGTTAGTTATGTGACATGTAGAAATTGTAAGTCACATTTTGTATTAACCCTTAAACCTCTACAATATAATCATTTTGCCTGAACATACGTTATTTCTTTAGAGAATTTTAATTTAAAACAAATTTATATCCTAAGAATTTGTAAAACCTCTTTGTAGGTTGTAACTCAACATACCATGATAAAAATGTAAAGTTCTTCATAAACAGTACAAGCTGCTACCATCTAGTCACAGTTATACTTTGCCTAGGTGCAGGACGAACAGATTTCAAGCAAATTGCCCGTCTAGGATAATGAAGTTATCCTTGAATCTTACGTTTGGCTAACTAACACACAAATCAAATGAATCCAAAACAATCAACATTAAATTGTATTAATTGTGAAACTAAACGTTTTTTTTACTTTCAAAAAATGTTTTCTGAGTGCACATGATCATTTCATCTGCTAAATGTATACAATTCATATATTGATGTTTTTTGTTGATTTATTGTCATTTCCTAGATTTTATTCAAATGCTTTGTGACCCTTAAATCTGTAATTTAATTTAGGTTTCTAGCTAGAATGAGGTTTTTATAAGATTTAAGTCCATGTAAGCCCATTCTGTTTTTGATTATTGATAATGTGGTACCTGCATACAGATCAACTTGTTCTGTTAAAAACAGTGACTGACCTTGAATAAGTTCATTATAAGGACCATTAAAAGGTTTAAGTTGAAACGCTCAGTTTTTCTGAATCAATAACACAGCCAATACATTTAGATAATTGTGTTCTAAAGAGAAAAGTATGATTATAAATCCACCAATAATGTTAATCATCATCAGTTTGCAGCTATCATATAAATAATGAAGAAGAAAATCTTGTCTAGTAGACTCACCCACGAGCCCAACAATAAGCAGTTTGCCCAAAAACAAGAGGAAATCTGTCACTTTGTCCAAGACAGCAACCCTGTAGGATAAAAGATAATCATTTATTCTTTGTATGACTGCCATCAAATATGAATGATATGTTAAATTATCACATGGCAGGCAGTCTTTTGCAATCACCTTCACCATGTATACTCACCTGATCATGTTCCTCATGAGCAGGAAGAAGGCATCTTTGGCAGCGGTGCAAAAGTTTTTGCCATATATTGCCACCTAGAGGCCAAATACAGTCAATACATCAAATACTTCAGTATGAAAAATTAAGAATATATTTGTATATTTTTTAAAGTTCACTGAGGAAAAAACTGAAAAGCACAGAGGTACATTACACACCATGATGTAAGCATTTCTGTTCAGGAACTTGATGCATTTCTCCAGACACCAGAAGCAGCACTTCAGACAGCACATCAGAAACTTGGTGAACTTATTGTGGGCATCTAAGAAAAATACAATCATTAATGGATTTTAAAAACTTAACCAACAGTGGAATTCAAATGCATTTAAATGTTTTTTAATCATGCAGCCTCTTGAAATACTTTTACTTTTGGGTTACTGAACAACAAGATTGTTACTGAAGACACTTAATCTAGAAAGGAATACTAGTAAATATAAAATATGAGCCATCAAATTTAACATTTACATTTTTAGTAGCTTATTATTAGTTATCCAAAATAACCCCACTTAAGAAACAGTTATTCACTTTTAAGCTGTATACAGATCTAGTTTTACTGTCATTGCTAAACAACTTATCGTCTTCTAATTAAAAAAAATAAAAATAAAGTAGCAGACCTTTAAGCTTGTGGTCCAGATACTCAAGCAAAACCCTGATGATCTGAATGATTGAGAGGATGAGTGAGCCAAACGCCAAAGTTCCTGTATGATACCTAAACAAGAGAAGAAGTGACTTTTAAACCAGGGCAATAAAAACAGCAACTAAAAGAAACCTTAAATAACATTAAACACACAAAAGAAGAAAATCCACTAATGTTAATGAGCTTAAAAATGTCTTCCACACACACACACACACACAAACCTAAGAGATCTTCCTAAGGAGGAGAACACAGGGAAGGCAGGCATGTCGTCTGGCTTTACGAAGGCCCAGTAATATGAAGCAAACGCTCCGGCCAGGGTCATCTGTCCCAGAGCTGTGACGAAGTTGGCACACCAGAAGAAGAGAAAGACGTTGTAGAACTGCAAGCCGATCAGGTACTTGTGGTAAACAGTTTCTCCTCCGTAGAAGGCAAAAAGGCACTCGGAGTCAGGGCACTGATATTTCATGGGACTGGTGGTGAAGTTCTGAGCAGAGATACAGGTTATATAGAGACGTAGTATACATACCATGGATTAAATATTACACAGAAATCCAACCATATATATCCACTTAATGTGAGCAGGGAATGGTTTGAAGAGAGTGGAATCAAACAAAGTCTTTAGTTTCATCAGATAAATGTGTCCACATGAACATTTAAAGTGAAGAGTTCAACAGGTCAGTACAAAGATACTTTATTAACAATGATGTCTGAAAACTGTAGTAAGGTTTAGAAATGTTGTCTGGAGGTTCAAACAGCAAATGAAAAAATCAAATGAGAAAACTTACGGCAGGGTCGCAGGTTTTTCTTGAGTGTTCGCATTCTGTATCGTTAAAAACTTTGTAGATGGGTTCATTAGAGGTAGACAAGAAGCTGAACAGTGCTGTCAAGGACAATTATCAATTAATGAATCAATTTAACAACCTTGTTTTGTGTAAAGCAAATTCCTAACAAATGTCCCCTCAAAGAATTTTACAAAAAGAGCAGGTCTAAATATTACTCTATTATTTACAATGAATCCTCATTATTCTACCATGAACACAACACTAAGCAACATTTAGCAGAGTTACAGTGTCAAGAAAAAAAATAAAAACGCCTTTTCAAGGTACCAGGAAGAAACCTCGAGCAGAACTGGACTCATGTTGAACAGCCATTTGCTGAAACTGTGTCGGGCTTAATCCAGTTGTCAAGACACCCACTCACTCTGGATTCTGCTGACGTCCAGAGTGAACTTGGGCTGCAGAATTCACCAAACTTCACTAAAGAACTCTTAGCACAGAGTGACAAGTTAAAGGTAAGGGAACAAATAAAATAAAATGTGCCATATTTATCTGAAAGGAAATCTTTCTTTAATTTAGAAGTATAGTCTTACTGATACAGTGAAGTGGATATTTATTTCACATAAAAAATGTGCAAACTCATTAGCATTATTTAGTTGCTACATGAAGGTACAGACCCTGCACAACGTGCATGTAGTAACACACTTTTTGATCTCCATTAGAATAAATATTTCCAAATATGATACGAGGTCAGGAATTTCCAATTTAAAAGTGTTGAAGTCCCATCTTAATGCTTTAATGACTTTCCATCTTTAGATTATCATGTATGCTTTGAATTTCCCTCGGGATCAGTATCAAGTATCTGTTAACATGCCACAGGTCTGCAAGACCAGACATTTACATTGGGTCTCATACTTCAAAGTAGTCATTCTCATATCAAAGAATTTGATGGTTAGCTCAGATAATTTTGTTACAACTCAAATAAGTCTACTTGCATAAACTTGAATCTAATGTTTATTTCCGAGGTGATGACGTCTTGTTTTGTTGCTGGTGTTTTTCTGTAATGAAATGTTTAATCTAGTATGCGTGATTGAAAACAATCAATGGAAAATAGAACACTGAAACAGTTTAAGTAACATATCTAAAACTTAAGAGCTGCTGGTGAAATGCCTAACTCCAGGTAACCCTCGATAACGACACAACAACATTGACTGACAGGAAGTTGAAAGGATACACAGCTGTTACAGCCCAGTAGGCAATCACCATGGCGAGGAGGACGAAAGTAAACAACGGGTAGAAGAGGGAGGACATGACATGCCCAATGGCCCTGTAAACACAACAAAAAGCAAAAGAAGAGAATCTTTCAGACTAATGACACATGCACAGATTAAGTCATCAAAATGTAACTCAGATCCTGACACTTAAAGTAATTTCACAGTCACTCATGCCAATTGATTTAAGTGAGAACAGTTTAACATCTTAATTTTCATTGATTTGTTTTGTCTCTTTTCAAAGTGCCCACAGCTCTAATGGAAGTCTGACCTGCTGGCTTCTTTGATGAGAGCAACAGCAATGAGAATCCTCTTCCTGAGGAAGATGAGCAGCAGGATGATGATGACCTCCACAATGGCCAGGATAATCACTGCAGGAGAAGTGTTGCAGAGAGAGAGAGAGAGAGAGAGGTCATATGGGTGTTTTCCACACGTAGATAGTTAAACACATAGATGGTGTGCTGTGTACTGACTGAAGGCCAGCCAGGTCTGTCTGATCTGCAGGTAGATTGTGAAGTCTGTCTGGAAACCAAGTTCTTGTAGCGTCACATCAGCACCTGGCTCTTCTTTCAGGGCAGCGTACTCCATGTAACAGTGAAAGATACCTGAGCAGTTTGCAAACAGGAAATATGAGCAATGGAATTTTTAATAATAAAATGGCAGCCAGTTCAAGAAAACAGAGACAATATTTTTATGGGAAAAAAAAGTCTTTAAATGTCAGCCTTCAAGAAGACAGGGATGCTATTCTTTATCAGAGGTCCAGAAAGAAGATTCAGAGAACACTCTTGGGTTTGTTATAATTGAGTTAAGGACTTTTTCTTTCAAGACACAGAAAATACTTTTCATTTGAATCAGTAACTGCAGTAAATGACTCTTTGGAACCTGATCAATGACAGGCTTTCTCAGAACAAAATGTTTTTTTTTTTTTATTCTAGTGGCTCAGTGAATTTTCCTCGGTATAGGCAGAGGTCTGACATAAGGTAGACTTGTAATTTGACATATCTTTTTTCCCAATAATTTTTTGTAGACCAATGGTTATAGCAGAATACGATACATAGGCGCATGAGAACGTAGCCAAGGATCCCAGCAGAGTAAAGAAATGATTCAATGCTTACAGCCTGTCCGTATTTGATGTTGAGAACACAGAACTATTTAGAGGACATAGATCCTGTCAGCACGTCTGCTGAAACAGTCACAGCGTCGTTCGGATTGTTTTTGAAGTTGGGGGATTAATTCAATAAAATGTAACTTAATTCCGCCATCAACATATTTCATACAGTGTCATGTGTGTGTTCTGTGTGTTCAGTGGCACAATGAAAGCAGAGAAGTTAAAAACTGAAATCTGCAGTATAAATAGCAACATGCCCACCTGCATCTGGCTTTAAAAGGGAGTGGGCTCTAACGCTCTGATTGGTTTGATTCATGTTACACCCAAAACACGACTGTGTATAATCAAGCCACATAATCCATCCTCTTTGCGCTCTGCATCGCATAAATACCTAAAGAAAGTCGGCCACGCCCCAAAACGCTGTGCGCCAAACACACTTAAGACAACGCGCTTAACACCATCAAAACAGGGCCCTTAGTGTTTTTTATGGAAATACACATATATCAGTTCTGGAACAAACATAACATGCAGAGGGCCCTGATGTGCTGATCTACTTTGAGGTGAGGTGAAAAAGAGACTAGCATGACTTTGCCCTTACCATATCCTAATACCAATATCACCAAGGCAACCATGATCCAGACCATGATCCCTGCCAAGAAGCGAAGGAGGACGATGAAGAGCAGGCTGGTGAGCATAGCGATAACCAACCCTCTAAAAGAGAAACAACATTTGGAGGAAGAGAAGGAATACAGAAAGAGTGACTGATCCAGTTTGTTTGTAATGGAAGCTATCACTGCTCTAAGTGGAAAAAGTCGCAGGTTAACACGTGGGGAGTGACTTACAACAGGATCCAGTACCAGGACTGCGTGTAATCCTCAAAGATCTTCATGACCACCTGTCGAGCCTCAATAACCACAGTGGCATTCCTGTTGGAAATATTTCCGTGAGTTCGTCACTTTAAGCACTATGGGATAAGAAACCTATGAGGCAGACTGGGGACAGGCCAGGCCACAGCTATTTAAAAGATGTGTCACACTTAACAGTATCATTATCTGCAGAATTCTAATGAGGTACTCACTTGACTCCATCCATAAGATCCTTTGCATCTCGAATTGTTCCGCTTCCGTCATCAAAGTGAGAGTTGTTTCCCACAGTAATCACCCCTCCTTTCTGTCCCAATGCTGGGAAACACCTGCGAGTGACTGAAGGAAGGCAAAGTACACATTAACACTTCAGAATCACTTTCTGCAATGCAATGATACATTTGGAGAAGAGTTTTTTTTATACATAGACAGATGTAACTCACAGGGTTTGCTGGGGGTCAGCATGGCAGGACAGAGACCCAACCTGAGGATTTCTGGAATACCCTGAAACACAAAATCCAGATGATGGGTATCAAAACCTTGGGGATGGGGATTTTCTGTTCTGCAGAACAGAAAATGAGCATCATAGAAGGTTAGAATCCAGAGTCTGGTCCACAACGAAATTTAAACTCACCATTGAATTAGTAACACCTTCCTTGCAGAATTGCTTATAGTAATCAAAGTCTTTGCTGTTTGTGTAAGCTTTGACCAAGGTCAAGAACTTTTCCGGGCACTTCCCAACACACATCTGATGAGGAAAAAAAAAAAAATTCAGGGCAGGACACAGTTAAATCAAAAGCATGAGAAGCATTAGCTTGGATGCCAAAAGCAGCACATTAGGAAGCTCAATAAACAGTACAGAGCTGTATACACCTTTAAACAGATCAAGATTGTAATGTTTTTAATACTACAAAAATCTGAATTCAAATCCTCTGCCAAGAGAATGGACGATGTGAAAATAAATTTGTGGATGATGTGGATTATCACAGAAAAATACATGAGAAGAGAATAGATTTGACACCTGTGTGGTAGGACACTGGAACTCTAGCAGCACCATGGGGCTGGCACACTTCATGATGTTGAAGTAGAACAGCATCGGCTTTTTCCTTTTGAAACAATAACACAAAATTGTGAGAAGAAGAAAATGCTTGCAGGGAGAAAAAGACAAACAGCACCTACGAAAATAAAATAAAAACATGTCATTATACCGTGCACCATAGCAATTTGGTCTTTTTGGCTATCACTCCTTCAACATGGTAAAGAAATGAGAGGAGCAGTGTCACGAAACACAAAGGATTATTTATCTGTTTAGAAGGCATGTAGGAAAAACAACATTTCAGAGATTTATTCAGTTGCTGCAAAATCCAATGAAAATGAGTCATCCCCTCTCCTCTCCTCAATTCATGAGAATTTGTCAAAGAAAGGGTGAGTAATGAGATCTTTTTTTTTTAAGAACAAAGGATGATAGATATGTCTTGTTTATTTGCTTTCGGCTTTTTTTACTCAAATGACTGGAAATTGGAGAGGACAATTGGAAACAGTCTGACACAGTCTGTACCTCCATGCGGATAAGATAGCTGAAATGTTATGTGCATAAAGCATGGTGTATTGTGTTGTTCATCTTGTGAAGCTGTTGCGATGGTGAATAATGAATTCAGTCAAAAAATAGAAACTGCAAAAGTCCTTAAAAATTAATTCAGTACAAAATAGTTTGATTGTTTTAAACTTGTTCACAAGATGAATCGAGCATAGCAAGCCTGCAGTACCCAAAGAGCACCTGTATGTGAATAAGACCCTGCACAGTGCTTCCTCGCCTTTGTTTTAAAATCCAGTAGAACTTTGATTTGTTTCAATTTTGATGAACTCATGATGCTCACAGTGGTCTAAACATTAATGAGTTCGTGCTCTCAAAGTAAAAAGAAAAATCATGCACAGAAAGAGGAACAATTATGATCTAAATTATGAACTTGGAAAGAAACTCACTCAAGTGGGGTGCCAGCCTGCCCGCAGAACTGGCCTCGGCTGTCCGTGGGATAAATCACCTTCCTGGGGTCACCCTGGGACCAGGCTGGAAACAAAGAAGATTTTGATAGGTTTCTTTCATTGCCAACATGAGGTTGTATTTTCACACATAAAAGAGACTGCTGCTTCTTACTTACCAAGTATTCCAACTGCAATATAACCCAGTATGGCAAGAATGAAGAAGATGCAGCAGACAATGTCCGTGCAGCTCCTAGGATGGAGAGAGCAAAGTTAAACAGAATCATTTGAAACAACTCAGACACATTAAAAGCATCATCTCAATCCTACCTGTTCTGGATTGGGCCCTTGAAGGTCGGGTCATACTTCCTCGGCTCGCCTACGTAAAAGAAAAAAAGGGCATTTCTCATTCAGTGAAAAGTTTGCAACACAGTTTGCTGAGACTTGACAAGATATTATGCAGAAATATGACAGACTGACTGGCAAAAGTCAATACCAGCTTGATTGTAAAGACGCTTTATAAATTGATTGGTTATGACCATTTATTGCTGCCCATGTAAGTAAGATTAGTCCTCAGCAAGAAAATACAACAAATCATATCTACAGCACCTATTCTGTTTGCACATAAAAGCTTAAAGTTTGTGAACACACACAAGTCAGTAGAACCATTTCCACAACCTAGAATCTGGACTACAAAATGGGAGCAGCAGGCAGAGGTCTAAGTGTTGGGACTACTGAGAGTGAGGCTAAATGACAACTGGCCCACAAGTGTATGAGCAACATAATATAAAAAGCAGAGAAGCACCTTGCAGCCACTGGGTTATGACACAGCACCCCTTAGCCCCACCCCCCTTCCTCCCTTTCTTCTGTCAGATGACTTTCCCCCTCCGGCAGACACGCCTGGCAACACAACAAATTCCTCCCTGGTGACTAAGCAGAAGCAGCGATCCCATGTGAAAGACAGCGCCAACATAACAAGGCCAACATCATGTTTCACAAAACATGTAGTTTGACAAGCCAATAATGTTGTGTTTTTGAAAGATGTATGGCAAATGTTTAATGGGTGTGTGTGTGTTTTTTTTTTAAGTGTTTTGAGATGGCATTTGTTATAAACGTGAACTTTACAAATAAAGACTAATTGATTGATTAATTATGTAGTTTGAATAAAGTTTCTTAGTATTTGAGTGATGCTCTGCAAGTTCTCATAATTCCAGAGTCAGTCAAAGAGTAATAGTAGCTGCAGGTTATCCGAGTTCAACATGTGATTGGCTGAAGACAGAAAATCCATTATCCAAGCTAATTTATCTTGTGCCGCAGCACAAAAATCCAACAAGCAAAATTAGTTTCACAGAGGAGATGTGTGGTGTTCAGGACAGAAAGAAAAGTGAGGTCAAACTATTTCTAAAGACCAAAGAACACAGGCACTGATCAAAAGTCACAGACTGCTTCCCACTCAATGCTCTGACACAAAAAAGTGGTTTTAGATCCAAAATCTCAAAAAAAATAACCATTTTAACACTGACATCACGTTCACTTTGGAACACTTAGACTCTGTTATGATGTACTTTTGAGGTTCAGGTTTGCAAACGGTATCCGTGTAGGAATCCAAAAAATAGTTGGGATATTGTAACACCTCAAAGTTCCACCAGAATTTGACAATCGATTAAAGTTCTAGAGGTTGACTGAACTGGAAGCGTGAAATGATGACTGCGTCAGTAACTGACAGTTATACATTTTGCAAAAAATAAACATAGCAGTTTTGCATTTAAGAATAAGTTTAGCTTCCAAGGCTGAATGACATCAGAGGTTAAATGGCAGCCCTGAGCCCTGGTTCAAATTTAACATTTTGGCAGATTTTAAGGACTTTAAAAACTTGTGCTACTACAGCTTGTATGTACTTGTGTAGCTTCTGAGCCTAAACCCAATAGTCTAGACAAGGGAGGATGGTATTCTCTCTGGCTTATTTGCATTTTAATTATGTATGAGGTCAGATGATTATGCTGCAGGAAGCATTTACCAGACAAGCTTTTAGAGAAGTCCCAGCTTCCTGATAAAAAGATCATTACTGCTCTATGTGATGTCTGTATTGTAAGTCTATGGTGCATCCAACTTTAGGCTAGCTTTGCTAAATAAACTCTTGATATGTTGCATTTCCTTGATGAATAAAAAACGAGTTCAAAAAATCTCAAAGGCTCAGCTAACATAAGGAAGGCTCAGGTAACTTCAACATAAAGCTGTAGTAGGAACATGCAACAGACTGAGATATATTTGTGTTGAAGGAAGAGCTGATAAAAGCTCTCTGCTCTCACACACCTGTATAATCAGCAGAGCTGCCAGCAGTAGCAGGTTCTCCACTCGCACACATTCACACAAACACATACACACACCCATTTTCCCCAACAATGTTGACATACTGATACTGCAGCTCAGGTTTCACAAAAAAACAATTCACAGACCTGATGAGAAAGATTCACCTTTTAAACAGTAAAAACAGCGAAACCCAACGCAAACCAGGAATCCTCAAGTCCTTTCACAGATTGAAACAGAATGAGAGAAAAAAAGCTGCCAAGCAACATAAAACTGTTGGGGAAGCAGTTACCATTCTTTCCAAAGTATTCCTCATCCTCGGGCATGTTTAATTCCTCTCAGGGCCAACTCTTGAAATGTTCCGAGGAGCCTGTAAACCCTTTTCCCAGTATCTGCCTGGTTCGCTCTTTCCTTCCTTGTCAAGTATAAATGTGCGCGAGCAGGGAGACACAGGTATTGTGGAGGGAGAAACCAGTCCGACCTGTCCTTGAATAGTGGTGCTCCACCTCACCTCAGACTTCCACTCTCTGTTTACCCTGAAACAAATGCCTCTTTCCAATCTGTGCCCCACCTGTGCATCTGTCTCTGCCTCCTCCCCCTTCCAAGAGACCCCAACCTGTCTTTATTTCCCACTTTTGTGTGTCTCCTAACAGCCGACAAATAGACTGTTGTTGTTTGAGAAAGCCAAAGTCAAATTGTTTGGACTCAATCAAAACCATGTGTTTGGAGTAAACAGGAAAAGTAACGCCTTGCATTGTTGCCTCTAGTGGCTTTCTGTGTCTCTGCTGTGGGGGAGGAGGAGTGATTAGAATCAGGTGGGCAGGCTTTTTTGAGCTGCAAATACCATCATATGCAGTGAGACAAAGCACGCAATAATAAGCTGGAAAATCAATAATTTGTGACGTTATATAATCACTCATCATTCTAACTGTCCTGTGGAGAAGCTCAAGAAAGATCCAATCAAATGTTTGTCCCTGCTCTCGAACCACAAAGTTTTTCTTTTTTACCACATCACAAACTGCAGCTCCAATTACAAGTATGAACTTTACTTCATACAGTACGCATACAAGAATACTTTGTCATAAAATCATAAGATCAAGTCTTACACTCTGATCCTCTGACTCATACATTTATGAAAACCTCTCACAAGAAGTCAATCAAAAATTAATAACAACATTTTGATTGTGTTCCATAGTTTTTTTTTTTAAATAATATAATGAACATGTTTATCTTTCTTTTCTTGTTATACAAGTCAACTAATTACCCATACATTGTTTTTTTACTTTTTTGAAGTTGGGAATGAGGCTTTGTCTCAGAGTCTTTTCTGCCATCTAGTGGGGACATTGCAGTATTCCACTGTAACCAATTGTTTTAAAGACATATGTTTCAGCTTCCCTTTTTTTTTTTTTTTGACTGTTCCCTTTTTTTTGTGCCTTCCAGCAGTTTGAAGTTTTGATTACAGTGAAAATGTTTTTGCAGATGCTGGCTGAAACAGAAAATTCAGCTGGAGTGACTGAAACTTTCCAAACATTATGTTCTAGTGTTATGGCCAATTTTCCTTTGTGAGGGAGTTTTTATTCAGAACCTGGTACTTTTTTGGAGATTTCTTCCACAGCGACACAGCATGCAGAAATCAAAACAGTTCCTGCCTCCAGTTCTTGGCCTATCTTTAACAGCAAATGTGTGTACATTTTTTAAAACTTTGTTGGGACTGGCAGAAAGCTACTTTGATTTGTGGGAATGTAGAGTGAGTTATGCTGTGTAGAAATAACTCACTTTTCTGCTTTATATGTACATTTGTTTGTCCTGATTTAGTTGGCACTGGGCTGCAGTTTTACTCTGTTAAAAGCTCGGCAAAGGATCTAATCTAATTTTAACAGACCAGCTCTGTGTTACCAGACAGCCCAGAGCATTCTCTAAAGTCATTAAATAAAGAACAATGGACATTTGCTACATAAGAGCTTAAAATGTAATCTTAAAATGCAATACTGATTTTCCAATGAGTCTCTAAAAGGACAACAATTTACAGAGAAACATTCACTCTAGTGCTTTGTGTGTTATACGAGGATGTTGAGTATGTTTGCACGTTCATTGGGGTTTCATCATTAAAAAATGTATCCTTATCATCATCATTATGAGGGAAGAAAAGTGTAGCACACAAAGAGTCAATTAGTCTCATACCCATGTTACCATAAAGATCGCTTGTGTTGTAGTTTACATTTTGTTAGACAGTTGTGTTTTTCGCAGAATCAAAATCAGAAATGAAAATGAAACACAGCTGGTTTCCTCGTATTGTTTTCTAAAGTTTCTCTTCCTCAAGTGCAGTATTGACTTCTATGACATGGTATGTGTTTTGACATTCCTGAATGTCTTTGCTTTATTATCTTACCCCCACCCTTTCATATCCAAATGTTGACGAAAGCTGGTTGCCTCAATGTGGACACAGGACTCAATGATTAAAAAAAGTGATGGCTGAATACCATTTAGCTACTTTGGGTTCAGGGCATACTGAACACTTGATCTGCTATTCTTATAATGTCATTAGTAACATCTGTGCTTTTCCTATTGGCGAATAGCCAGCTATAAAAAGGCAGAAAAAGTATCTGTATTCTTCATTCCCTCCATGGAAGCAGAAAAAACTCTCAACCACGATAATATGAAAAATGTAATCATATCATAGTTTGAACATCCAGAGACATGACTTGCTAATATAATTAGATTAGTTGTTTGCAGAAAGATAAACAATACTTATATAACAGCAGACAATAACAATGACCTGAAGCAATCTATTACCATAAGTTTTTTGGTTTTTTTACACCTGTGACCAGCAGGTAAGCTGCCATGTCTCCATCCAAGATCTGAACCTTTATGATTGATGTATTTGCAAAAAAACACAATTTTACTATACATTTTTAACTTCCAGTTCCTAACAAATGAAAGAAGCTTCGGTAAGGGTCAAATATAAACTCATAAGCGATACGACAGAAAGATATAAAAGGCTATAAAGTGTTGATTTTATATCTAAACAATACAGAAGGCGGACTCTAAGAGCTCCCAGGCTGTGGGTTACAGCCCTCCCTTCCCACGCCCCACATCTTTCATTACAGCAAGAGGGTGTGGAGTATTCAAGTCGAAGTTCAGATCTATTTTAAAAGAAAGCTAGGCTACAATTAAACACACAAACCTACTGCATGTATCCACTGTAACATGTTGTATCCAAGCAACAACATTTTGTAAATATCTGTCTCATCATATCTACAAGCTACAATACAACATTTTTTTTCAGTTTCTCGCGAAGTTTATCTTTGGACATACCACAATTTGACACAATAGCAGGATATGGAACAGTCCTTTATCTTAACTCAATCAGGATGGGACCTTTCTGGCCTCACAAGAATACTCATTCTACATCCTATAAGGTCAGGCTCCTGTCTCTGTTGGTACGCCAAGCTATTTCAGTAACACAGGTGGCATCAAGTGAAAGTGAAATCTAATTCATACAGGACTTATGCCATCTGACTCATACAGAACTAGCCATATTTACTGTCACAAGTTGGAAAACAGTATGAGACACAGACATTCATTTGTTTACATGTTTTCGGTTTGGATTTCCCGTTAACAAATTGAAACATTCTTCATCAATGAGGAGGGTCAGTCAGATCAGCCAAGATCAAAAGCTACATAACTGGAACAAGAAGTGGCTAACAGAAAGGAAACAAGAGGATGTCTCACTGACGGGGTTCCTCTCCCACGTCTAACTGCTCTGCATTTATCTCTTCATTCCACCCAAACTCATTTTCCCTGACCTTAATTCTGTGTTCACACAGATCTGAACACGCCTTTGTATTTCAGACTGGCCAGTTGGCAGACACTTGTTGTTTGGGTTGTTAGAGTATGATCATGTTGAAAATATAAGCTGGTGGATGTAAAATCTGGGACACTTCAAGCTATTGGTGGTGGAGGTGATGAAGACGACTTAAGACGAGTTCAGAAACTGAACGGGAGAAAAAACATGGAACAGGACAAAATTTAGAAAACACAGCTTGATCTTGCTTTTAACAAAAAACTGCAGGCACATAAAAGAGAGGTTGGAGAAGATCAGGTTTCAAACCAACTTAAACATGGCTTATAATTACACCTAAACTGCACGAGGGCATGGCTGCCTGACTTCTTCCAATCCTGTCATTGAGGTTTCCTGATATAGCCAGCCCTGAAATTACTCCAACTTCTGAAAATGTGGTGGCTCCTACTGTATGTTCTGAAATGTTCCCACTGGAACATGTAGAGTTCTTTTTGTTCTTGGCTATATTTTGTATTCACAATACCCTTCCAATACAAATGGAAGCAAAAACATAGAAACACTGAAGGGAAAAACAGTGACTGCTGACATATTAATAAACTTGACTAATATTTGTTATTAACTTGTTACTAACTTTTTAGTGTAAAGTTATGGTATAGGACTGGTGCTTTGAGTGGCGTTCCTGCTTATGCCACGTTCTGCATTTTAGACAGTACTCTTAACTCTTGCTGTACAACTCTTTTACTTGTCTGGCTGCCTGTCTGCTTGAGCTCACCAACTCTAGAAATACTCTCAGCTGCACAGAGTATCACAGCTTTCTAATCACATTGTCCATTTTTTGATAAAGAATGCAAATTTGTTGCAAATTCTACATTTCATTGCAGCTCCAAAATAAGTCTATATTTGACAACTCTTAAGTGTTGGATTTTTCCCCTTAAAAAAAAAAAATCCATATCGGTCAATCTGAATGTCTTATTTATGCTGATCCTTTCTGTCTCCCTATTTGCCACCTTGAGTCAAACTGTCTGAGTCCTTTAACATCCTCAAAGTATTTTACAATCTGGCACTAAATGCATTGTGCTGCCTTCAGTTAGAGGTTGGTAATGGAAGTCAATTAGACAGGTAGGCTGAGTGGAAATAAAAAAAAAAATAAGGGTGTGTACAGAGGACAGGAAGCAAACACTGTGTTGGAGCGACATCGTAAAAGTGATGCGCATGATTATGTAATCCTTCTTCCTACAAACATCCTACAAAAAGTAAACATGCTCCACATGTTGCTGCAAAAAGATGTACTAGATGTAAAACACTAGTTGTCTATTTAACGCGTAAATGTGTACAGTAAGGACTTGTAAGTGTAAACCTGCTGGCTTAACATGCATGAACTGATTATTTTTTTAAATTATCTGAGTGAAATACACGTTCCCTATGTGACAACAAGCAAACAACAGGGCGTGTCATAATATAACACTTACAAATATTTGGGGAGGGAGGGCATAATTACATAGAGGGAACTCATAAGTGACAATATAAACAACTAAAGACATGCTGTTTTGATTAGGCTACTTGTGATGTGTTGCATTTGACTTTTAAAAATCGTGCAGCATATTTCACTACCAAGTGAGAATGAAGGCATCTAGTTGACAAACGCAGAGCCTCTGTACGTGTTTGAGGTATTTTCTAATAAGGTCTATACATAGCTGGGCGTCAGCTCAGCCACTGATGCCTGCCATACCAGTGTCCGGAATGTGGCAGCAACTGCACAGCACAAAACATACATAGAGGTTGTAGCCCACTGCACACCAACAACACACGAGGTGGAACCAGCAGCTCACCTAAATATAACTTGAGTTTATCAAACATGGGTATAACTTATTTCATAAAATGGGTTGGTACACAGACTGGAACTTACACAGTTGTACGCTAGTTAATATTTAGGTCGGTTTTATCTGCGTAAGTTCAAAGGGTATGAGAGAAAATGTTACACTAGTAGCAGCTAACATGCAGAAAACTAATAAACAAATAGGCGACTGAAACAACTGCAGCAACTATTTGAGCTCTTGCAAAGCCTTGCGCCATACAAAAAAAAACAGCTAACCTAAGTTATTGTTTAAGAGAGTGCTTAGTGAGCTATCCCATGCAAAATTAAGTGAAACGTGCCCGTGTCGGACTTTTAGTAAATACCATATTTCGGTTTCTCCTCCAGCTCCATTGTTGAGTGTTTCTTTTTTGACCAAAGATGACGACTAGCCTACAGCATTTTTTCCAGCCTCGACAGCGGTTTTCGTGATGTGTTTCAGTCAACTTCAACACTTGGTAGAAATCCGCTCCAAAATCTTCTTGACTGTGCTGCTACCGTTTAAAGGGAGATTTCTCAGAGGACAGTTCTGACCAATGGCGACGCAGGACACCGCGATTGACAGGTGCTAAGCCAATCCCTGTGCAAGGGCGGGAGTTCACGTATGGCAACTGGACTCATCGTTAATTATACAACAGTTAGTTCCGACCAAGCAATTTGACAAGACCCATTACAGGAACGCTGATGGAGAACAACATCACTGGGAACCTTATGATGTATAATATATACAGGCTATATTATATCACTCATTACCGTTACTTTATGTTACAGACCTATAATTTGTCATCATAAGAGGATGAGGGGCGATTTTAGGTTTTGAACTTTAGGGGTGCTCAGCTCCTAAATAGATTGACATAGGCCTATTCTGTTCATGTGTTCAATACTCCCTTTAAACACGAATTTCATATTTCACATTGTATTAACTACAATAATATCCTATAGGCCTATGTATCATGCGTTTTACATCACAAAGCATTTTTGTAGGAAAATGAAATATGAAATGCTGTTTTTGCATACTGCATTTTGCATGTCATGGTCATTATCATGAAGTTCCTAGCATTAGTAGGATTTTTACTTATATGTTAACCTGCCTCCCACAGATCATCGGTAGGCTTACCAGTTGTGAAAGTAAATAAGTGTGCTGCAGTATAACACTTAAGCACTTAGTATGCACTTAACATAGTATTGATTATTACTTCACTTTGTTAAATATTATAGAAAGACAAGAAAAAACCTAAAGGGGTTTGTTGACACATGAGGTAACATTCCAGTGACCTTCAGTAGTGTCAAAAAAAGCAAATGCTGTCTCTATCAAGCAATTGCAAAATGCATCAAATACGCGTACAACTCTCTCAATAGGCTATTATGACTCATGATGACGTCAAGGTTACTTGTGTTTTGTTGGTCAAGGCTTCTCATGCAGAGTTGTCCTCATCAGACAAGATTGAAAGCAAAGTTACTATTAGTTCATAATTCAACTGCAAGCTTAAATTTGTCTGTTTTGACTGTTAGGCAAAACAGCTGTAAGGCTACAGAAGTGGAAGAGGTGATGTTATTCAAATTTAACAAGTAAAATGTGAAATACCATACCATCAAAATACATGTAAAAAAAATGTGATATTTACATCATAGGCCAATGCAGCAGTTTAAAGACATGGATATACCATGGGCATGTACAAAATCCTACAAAATAAACTATTCTGACTGTGTTGCAATTGGCTGCAAATAGTTTTCTTTACATGTCACTGTAGCATATTGTCCCTCCTACTTTAAACTGTAAATAAATACTCTACATATATATTTCACAGGTGCGTATGAGGAATGACTGAGTCCATACAACATTTTCAAGCAAACTCCTTTTGACGATAGTATTTTTGTGTGCGGGAGTTTACATGTAATACTACTACACTTTACATTGTGACTTTGGACATGCATTTTCTTTTTGAGGCCTGACAGAAATATGCTAAGAAGTTTTATATGCTGCTATTTTCTTGCTTTACTTAAAAGTAGAAAGGGCAAAGAACACATAGCTTTCAATAGTTTTGTGTAATAGAGGCAATAATTGAAGCTCTCACAGTGTTTCCTCTAGTACTAGTCTGCAAGTCTGCATAAACACAACCAAAACCTTTCTGTGTAATTGTTTTCTATAGCGAGTCTCTTGAATGTACTGGTTAGTTGTTTCTACTCCGGCCTTCAGTGTTAATTGTTAAGGCCTCCCTGGCAGCCTTTGCTTCATGTTGATTGTTCTCAAGGTCTCTTGGTCAATTTAGTTAAGAGGCAGCTGCTTGGTAGCAGGGGTTTAGTTCTTAATTTTCTGTGCATTATTTAGTTTAGGAAGCTTGTTTTGGCTCTATACTATTTTTTTGTTTTCCTCCTTTCCAATCTATCAATTGCGATTTTTGGGGTTATTCTTCTGGGACAATTTTAAGATACCCCTGGGCCCACATCTGCGTCCCACTCCCCCCTGTTGCTCTGCAACCTGGACTGCCCCGGGAATCTTTGATGCACCTGTGACTGATGTTACTTTTGTAGCTGATTACCCCTTTTGCAAAATAACTTTTTATTATATGCAATAAAATACACAAAGACAAAAGACTTTGACTTGAGATCTTTTATTACCAACAGAAAAATCCACAACAGTCCTCATCCTGGGCATTCTGTACCTGCGCCCTGAAGTCAAGAGGTCATATTCCGACCAAAGGGGGTGCAGAGGGTCAGCTGTAATCTTGATGGCTAAAGTCAATGTGTCAGGTAAGAAATGCTGCACATTTGCTCTCCAGTTATGCCTGGAGTTATGCCAGTTGATGCCTATTTAACAACCTTGTCCAGTTTGTTCTTATTTTGTACAGACAGTGCTCCTCCCCAACATTGAATACAAAAGGTCAACACGCTTTCAATTAAACTCTTGTAAAATAATTTCAGCATAGTGCTGTCAACATTAACATTTCTAAATGTTGTTCTATAGTCATTATCAAACTAGCATTGCAACTGTGGCAAACAAAAGTCACAAGAATTTGCATTATGTATTATTGTTTACATAAGCCTACAAAAGATTAGCTGGACAAGGTTAAACATTTTCTGGTAGGGACCGGCACACAGAAAATGAAAAAGATAGACATAAGTATTGATTACTGCAGCTTTCAAATGTAACGGGACAGATGAACCAATAACTTAATGCAGTCTATGAGAACATCATCAGAGAACAAGACATGATTAAACCAAATATCTGATAAGATGATGGGGACAATGGATGATGTTATGGTAGCTTGTCTGGTGCCAGGTCACTTCCGGAGTACTGGTGCCCTTGAGCAAGGTACCGAACCCCCAACCGCTCTGGTGTGCTGTATGTGCAAGAGTGTGTAGCAGCCCCACTCTGACATCTCTCCACTAAATGCATGTCCACAGGTCCTGTTTGTGCCTATGCTGTACTTGAGTTTTTGCAATTCATCAAATTTGCTACATGAGAATAATTAATAAATTGTTTAAATGAAAATCAAGTTCATCTGATTATTCTCTTGCATGTACTGAATTATTTAAAAGTGAATGTAAATTAAAACATTTTAAAGTTTAAAAAAATCTGGTTTAAAGCTAAATACATTAGCTTTATTAATTAAAAAAAGTCCATACATTATAAGTATTTTAAGTAAATCTGGTTTATTGTTTAAACCTTTTAAATATGCATTATAAACACATAGGATTTATTGATATTGAAAACATACTTTATTATTATAAAATTAAAACAGATTAAATGTATTGAGGGGAAAACACATAAACTTGGTTTTCATATTTTGAACACATTGAGTTTATTAATAATATCACACAAAACTTTTAAAATCATACTCATGTGTTTTATTTAGGTTTGACTAATACATATGAATAACATTACGTTTATGAGTTTGTTTTTAAGTGAATGGAAATTTGATATGCAATTGAAATACATAAATCTTTCATTTTAGGAATTTTATGTCTCTCAATAACAGAGTGTAAAGCAGAATTTATGAAGGGATTCATAAAAGTATGTAAATATTTGAAATAAAAAAATGTAACTTCTTCAAAATAAATTGAAATACGTAAAGTTTAAACCATTGGGTGGCAGTAGGCAGTACATGCACCAGGTGCCAAAAGCCTCAGAACCCCAGAGAAGAAGAAGTAATGATGACGAAACACACACCCCCACCTTTGATTGGCTTTACGTCATGACGTCAGGTTGTATTTTGACGTTGTGTGTTGCTCAGTTGTCAACCACGCAAAGTGCAAACCAGGACAAGGGGGGCTGTTATCTCATTAACTCAGGTAAAAAAACTTATCGTGCATACATCACAATGCTTTTCACAGCTTCTGTTAATATACAACGTTTGTACAATACGCTGTTATTATGTTGTCTAGTCTAGAATCAGACCACAAAGTCTTTAGCCGTCTGTAAGCAGTGTTAGCTTAATGTTACAGGAGGTTAGCTGAGCTATCTCACCTTCACTAAGTGCTAAATCGAGGCTGACTGGTTCTTAATAAGATTTCAGCAATTTGATATTGATCAGTGAGAATGACAACGGCTTGACTGTCCGCTCAGTAAGGACTTAGTAGGTGAGTTTATGACAGATTTCTGGAGAAGATAGTTGCAGCATTTCCAACAAATCCAAACATTAGTTATATCTTATATATTTACTTAGTTATTGAAATTACAGATACAGGAAGTCAACTTCTGAAAAGTCAACACTGAAAACCAACTTCCTCCAGTAGCATCATCTTTTCTCAGTGAGACATTTGGGACTGTTGAAATTACTTTCACTGCTTTTTTTTGTTTACAAGAAAAAAAATGTGACTGGTAAACTTGTAAATGTTTTTTTTTTCCCTCTACAGATTAATCTTCATTATGGCGTTGAGAGGTGCTTTGTGCCGTCTCTTGGTAAACTCTCAGAGATGTGCCATCATCTCCGCTTCCAGAGCTCAGGGAACTGCAGCACCTGCCAGAAGGGGTAAGTATGACACCGCCGCAGCACCTCGATGAGGTCGAGTCAGGGAAGGTTTTTTTCTAGCCACAGGTTGCAACTGTTCATCCAAGAGCTCGAGTGACCATTTACAGCAACACCGTAGGAAATACTTTAGTAGCATTTCATTGTAAGTTATATACAAGCCTTTTATGTTACGTCTTATTATGAAAGGGTTTAAGATTACAGAGTTATGGCCTTCGGTAAGAAAGATTACAAGAAATCCTTCTTACCGAAGGCCATAACTCTGTACAACAGCTCACCTCATGCGAGCAGAGAACTGTCATCATGATAATATCTGTGTCTCCATACTGTAATCTGATCTGCACATGTTAAATTGACTAATTATCCCTGCATTCATGTTCACTTCATTTGTCTGTCTACTCGCCGTTATATTGTATAGTTTCTGCTTATAATGTGTCTACACTCATGCACTTTAACTTATGTCAATACTGTCCATTTACTACTCTGTTTTTGCACATTTACATTTAATCTTCCATATTTAACACTAGTAATGCTTAGTTAAATCCTGGTTGTATATATTCACATTCTTAGTTCTGATATTTTTAGTACTTATTTACTTTGTATTTAATATTATATTGTGTTTAGATTTGCTAACATTGTGTTTTTTGCTCATATTGTGTGTTGGATAACCTGCTGCTGTAATGCCATAATTTCCCAGTTTGGGATCAATAAAGTAATTCTATTCTAAGATTGTTTTAAAAGATTTAGGGAAATTAACTCAAAATACCTTACACCGTAATTAATGTGCCGATACTATGCAATGTAACAAGTGATTTTTCCTCAATTTTGGAATTTTAAAGAAATTGGTGTTTAGCCCCTTTACTAAGCATGTAATATAGTTCTTTAAAAGTTATTAACAAATTAAATCAAATCATTTCTTTCACCTCGTAATTTCTTTTTATGGGTTACATTTTCCACAGATGCAGAGAAGACTGAACAGAAGCCCAAAGCACGTAGGTGTTGGCTCCTTATTTTCTGAAATGTACAGTAGGTCAGAGATTTCATTGTTATAGTCCGCCATTTGATTTGTTTCCACTTCTGAATGTCTGACAGCAAAGGTCCAGTTCAACTGGCTCGACGCCCTGGACCTTGAGGGCCAGCTAACAGAAGACGAGGTCATGATCAGAGACTCCTTCCGGACCTACTGCCAAGAGAAGCTCATGCCTCGCATAATCTTGGCAAACAGAAATGAAGGTTAGAGTCCACATTCACTTGTTTTGGTTTCCTTGTTTGTAAAATGTAAATGTTCTTGGTTCTAATTAAATGAATGTAACTCTCCTGTCTTACCTCATGTGACAGCTGATTTCTGAGGGGGGGGGGGTTTCTTTCAGTGTTCCACAGAGAAATTGTGTCCGAGATGGGAGAGATGGGTGTCCTGGGCCCAACTATTAAAGGTGAGAACATAAACATTGTTCAGTACTTACTGCTTTCATATAACACATGAGCACACTGGACCTTTTTGCATTGTTTGTTTTTTAGGAGTCTTTAATGTTTTTCTAGTGTAAGCCCATTAGAGCTCACTTTATCTCCCAACTTGAATTCACTTCTCACCTCACATGTCATAACAACACTGACTTTAATCCCTCCTTCTTTGTCCTTGTGTGTGTATAGGTTATGGCTGCGCTGGGACAAGCTATGTGGCCTATGGTTTGATTGCCAGAGAGGTAGAGAGAGTGGACAGCGGCTATCGCTCAGTTATGAGTGTGCAGTCTTCACTGGTCATGCACCCCATCAACGCCTATGGCACAGAGGAGCAGAAACAAAAGTACCTCCCTAAGCTTGGTAAGAAGATCAAACATTTAAAACAACTCTATTTAACCTTTGAGCAGTCCATTGTTAGTTTATTTATCAAAATCGGTAGTGAGATATTATTGATATGTCAACCATAAAAAACAACAAGTGACTGGGCTCTTGGTTCGTTCCTTCTCCGTCTCTTTCAGCCCGTGGAGAGATCCTGGGTTGCTTTGGCTTGACAGAGCCGAACCACGGGAGTGACCCCAGCGGAATGGAAACCAGAGCCAAATACAATCCATCCAGTCGCACCTACACACTCTCTGGATCAAAGACATGGTGAGTTGTGGATACATGAAAAAAAAAATCATACCTGTTTCTCCACATTAGCCTCAAACAGAAGCAACTGAAGAAACTGTAGAAGTCAAATTTGACTCTAATGAACGGCCCCAAGTAAAATTCTCTGCAGCAATATTGACAGAAGGAACTGAAAAGATCAAACATTTCCACGTGACACTTTTGGAATCATTTTCTCTGTTTATTCACACTAGATCTCTGATCACTTTGTTTTGTTATATGAACCTTTAAAAAAAGAAATATAGGATTACAAATCAGGCTATTTTATTACACATTACTGGCTGAGCAAAAACTATTTTTAACCAAGGAGAGCTATTTCAAGTCAGTGTGAAAGAGTAAACACAACAGTGTGCTGTGTCTCATAGGAACGATTAGCAGTAAGATTAAAGGGTCGAATGAAGTGCCAGCATGTCTGCATCCACCCAAATAATAATGAAATCATCAGAAATGTTACATTTACATGTCTTTGTTCTGAATGCATTGGTTTTAAACTGTGTAGTACCCAGCAACCACAGAAAGATGTTTTGAGTGAGCTTGTTGTATGACCTTCAAGTCATAGTGTAAAAGAAAAAAACCCTGTGTAATATTTTATTTTGTCAAATTAGGGGTTTTTGTTCTGTCTCGTGGCTGTGTATTACACATGTTGTCCACAAGGTGGAGTTCTTTACACCTAAGAGCCACACTGAGTGTAATCTTTACTCTGAGTTTAACTTTTTTCCACAATGTATTCTTTAAAAGTTTAACGGGGTTGCTTTACCTATCTTAGTATTTAGCAAATATATTTTTTTCTGATTTTATTTTTTTTACAAGAAATTCTTCAATTATGCTTTAGGTCAATGATAAAACAAAATAATATGGGAGGGAATATATAAAAAAAGTTAACCGCACTGGGAGTAAATGCAAAGCAGATTTCAGAACATTCCTGTGAGCAAATTCCCACCATCATGAGAAAAGTAAAGTTACAGTTCAAGTTGTTTACTATTTGTGTTAAACCGATGTAGGGCATCGGTGTGTACATAAAGGCATCTCCCTGACGTCTTCCTTTGCTTCCACCGTCAGGATCACCAACTCCCCAGTGGCAGACATTGCTGTAGTCTGGGCTAAATGTGATGATGGGAAGATCCGAGGCTTTATTTTGGAGCGTGGCATGAAGGGCTTCTCAACACCTAAGATTGAGGGGAAATTCTCCTTGAGAGCCTCGGCCACAGGCATGATCGTCATGGATGAGGTGGAGGTTCCCGAGGAGAACTTGTTGCCTAACGCTTCAGGCCTGGGGGTGAGTGCAGTGAAAGTGTGAACATTGCTGAATTAGAAAAAGTGTTTGTGGAAGATATTTTTACCTCGGCATTTAGGTGTTTTAGCTATACGTGGTTTTATTTGGATTATTGCCCCAGTGCTTCCTTCTTTGAAAACGTAAAAATCCACAGGACAGATATAATGAATTGCTCATCACACTTCTTCTGCTTCTTCCAGGGTCCTTTTGGCTGTCTGAACAACGCTCGTTATGGTATTGCATGGGGGGCTCTGGGTGCTGCAGAGTTCTGTTTCCATGCAGCTCGACAGTACACACTCGACAGGTCTCGTGTCCAAACTTGTATAATGTCATATTGATGTCATATTTATGTGCAAGTGTTCAATTCTGTATTTGGCACCAGATGAACATTTGTGTTAGTCTCTTGAACAGACTATAATGGTTCATGTTGCATCCAGGACGCCAACACATTGTGTCATCCTCAACAGAATCCAGTTTGGAGTGCCACTGGCAAGGAATCAGCTGATGCAGAAAAAAATGGCCGACATGCTGACAGAGATCACCATCGGCCTTCAGTCCTGTCTGCAGCTTGGTAGACTCATCGATCAGAAGAAGTAAAAACAACCTTTTACATCTTAAATGTTTTTTACAGGGTGTGACCTGGTATTGGCACTTGTGTCTCTCCAGGTCCATCAGACCACATTGTTACTCTGACCTCAGTCTGTCAGATCACTGAATTCAAGTACCCCCCCCCCCCCCCCCCCATTCTCAACAGTGTCATGAAATTGTAATAAGGCTGGGCATTCAGAAAATCAAATTATCTGAACTATGTCATGACATAACTGGAGAGTCAGGCTGAGGGTTTTGCTAGAAGAAAATGTGGGCGAATGAATCCTCTGAGGACCATGAATGTTTGTACACATTTTGAAGACATTAGTGAGATATTTCAGTCTGTACCAAAGTGTTAACAAAAAAAAACATCCCTAAGCTAGCGTTTCCTATACTAATGCAGAAAATGTTGTATTTTCTTAACAGAGCAGCCCCTGACATGATATCCATGCTGAAGAGGAACAGCTGCGGTAAAGCGCTCGACATCGCCAGGCAGGCCAGAGACATGCTGGGAGGAAATGGCATCGCAGATGAGTACCACATCATCCGCCATGTTATGAACTTAGAGGCTGTTAACACTTATGAAGGTAAGACATTGGCAGAAGAGGGTTGGAGGGGTTTAAAATGTTTATTTTACATTAGAAATGCATGTATTAGGTAATTTGTTAGTTTAAATGGCCTTCTACAATTTATTTATTCACTTGTGTCCCACATGAGTTTCTCCTGTTCGTCCTGTTTGATGTCTGTTGTCTCCTCCTATAGGCACTCATGATATCCACGCTCTGATCCTGGGCAGAGCCATCACCGGCCTGCAATCCTTCACTGTGGGCAAATGAGACCCGCTCCCAAACAACGGCAGTCTTCTCTTAGAGATGTGACATGCATGCCAACTCTTCAGCAAACTATTTTGTGTGAAGTGTAATTTATATCAAAGCAGATTGTTTTTCAACTTCAAAAAGGGCTATTTTTCTACTCTATTCTCAACAACACCGAATGTCTAATCATCTCCCTACACCATGTCCCAGCTGTACCTAAACAAGTACAATTCATTGTATAAACTTCCATGGACACGACTGTAGTGAAAGATAACTATTTCTCAATGAGGTCAAGATCTACATTTGCTTCTGATCATCTTGCCTTGTTAATTGTTTAGCACCAATACACCAAGTCAAATTCTGTGTATGTGTAAATGTACTATAAAATGTACAATAAAACCTGATTCTGATTCTGATGTATGCAACGTTAATATGTTACTGTAATGGTAAGACATTCAGCATAAATGGACACTACTCTTGAATTTTCTGTGATGTTTTTAACTGACCGGTATTATCTTACATATGAAAAGATCAGTTTGTTTTCTGTAACCACAGTGAATCATTTTGGCACTTTACTGGCTCTGTTACTGAGATGTCTTTCCTTTGCGTGGCTTTCCAAAGGACAAGGACGCTGATCAATAAAAGTTATTTTAATATTTCAAATGTCTTGAGGTGAATAATGTGCAAATATGATGAGCTCAATATTGGTTAGTCTGACACCTTTTGGCCATAATGTTTTGACAGGAATTACTAACAAGTCGTAGTCACTGAAACATGATGTTCAACACTAATCATAATACATTTTACTTAGTACAATTTTTTAGTTTTTAGGTATATCCTTTAAACTGAAGAGCAACCATAACCTTTAAAAAAGTGTTTGCTTCCTTACTGTGGTGGAGATGAACTTAAAAATATTCTAAAATTGAGATAGATATAAATTAGACGCTTTATTCATCCCCTGGGGGAAATTCAGGAATATCCTATAACTCAGGTTCAAACTGTGAAAACAACTGTTAACTTAAAACTGCTTAGATCAAATTAACAGATGATTAAAATCCTAAAAGTATCTGCAGTCCTAAATACTTCTTACCATTGCACATCCCCAGGGTGATCCCCAGGAGGAGGCTTCAGTGGCTGTAAATAGCATAGAAGCTGATGTTACTGACAATGCTTTGTGGGATGAAGACAGGTAGCTGGAACACAAAAGGATTATATAAGTTATACCTGAACAACAAAACTCTGAAACATTAAGCATGTACAAAAGTCAGAAGTTGATCTGTCAAACAACATTTACTCATATACCTGAATTGAAGCAGTATAAGCATTTAACAGGTAATTCATAGCCTGATTAGACGTTAATAGTTTAAAGCTAAGATATAAAAAAGAAAATTGTGATCCATCTATATTAAGAATGATAGAGCGAGATTGTCTATACCAACTAGTCAGAGCATATCAGCTTATCTGTCTCTCAAAGTGTTTGTTACTTCACTTCATGCAACAGTCCTGCTTCTGGGCTGCCCTCAGGGGTCGCACGCAGAAGAGTCCTCCCCCTGAGGTATTCATGAATAAAGCATCCTCTCTTTCACAAGCATACACCATAAAAGAAAGCACCACAGCTCAAAGGCATCACAGCTAGATAGTGAGAACAGCATTTGACCACGAAGAAGAGCCTGCTTCGATCATCGAATTGAAAATAATAAAATTACCAGCAAATCCCTGTCCTTAACTGCTGCTTAGACATGTTCTACATGGAGCTTACATAAAGATATAGCTTTTTTTTATATTTTTGACCAAAAGACTTTCATGATTTTATTTGATGTGATATTATTTAATGTAATGAACTGAACCCTGATTGGGCAGTGTGTTCTCTGTCCTGTCTTGATGATGGAGGCTAGCACAATGCTTCCCTTGTCATACGTTATGAAATGAACCGAAGTGAAGGCAGAAAGGCGACTGCTGTTCCTCGTATCTTGCTCACTGACTCAGAAGCCCTGTTTACACCTGTTGTTGAAATGTGTCCTAAGTAATCCATTCACATAAAGCTTATAATCTCCCAGTCATTAGCAGCAGCTATGACAGTAATATTCAGATAAGTAGGATCAGGATTATAACCTCAGTGAGCTCAATAGACAAACACACAATCCTCTGGCAACACCAAAATACAAGATAATAAAATATGAAGGTACTCCTTTACTTTAAACGCCAAAGAACATGAAATAAAAGTAGCTGTGTTAGGTAGCAAACTAAAGCTCTCAGAAAGATGTTTCTGAACTGTTCCTCGTCCTCTGATTGTCAAATTACAGTCAACTTTCCCCCAGGTTACAGTGTGAATAACTGTTCACTCTGTCATACTATTTTCACAACTACACTAAACTAATGAACATTTCCTAAAAAAAAAAAAAAAAATTGAGGAGGACTGGAGGTGTGAACACAAACGGATGATTGTTACACTGCAACTTTACCAAGAATTTTTCCTACCAATCCCCCTGGTAGGAAAAATTTGGGGTGAGTTTGGGTGAGCTGATGTGTGAATGAAGCAGGTGGCTGTTATTCAGGGAATTTACCAAAGGCGAGCAGGGGTTCCCAATCTTTTCAGCCCACGACCCCCAATATAACAGTGCTAGAGACGGGGGACCCCCACTTGTACCTGGAGGTGGTTAAAACATTTGAAGCACCTCACAATAGCCCAAACATCGTCATATTATTTTTGAAATTTATTGTAAGAAAAGCTAGAAGCCGAACAGACATGTTCTCTTGAACTACTTTTTTGTATACATTTTCACAATATTGGGTAAAATATGCAATTTTAAACCATTTTCCATTTTTCTATGTTTTTGTAAGGAATCTCACGACCCCCCTGACAGTGTCTCGCGACCCCCTAGGGTTCCCGACCCCCACTTTGGGAACCACTGAACTAGTGGACCAGGGATTGACCCATGTGATCATCATGCACGTAGTGAAGCTGCTTCATACTCTTTTCTGCTTGCAAGTTTGTTCTTAAACACTCTTTTGTTGATACTGTGAATATGTCCAGTAACACAGAACATTAAAGGCAAAAAATGTCATTACAGTATCAGACTTTTTTGCTTCATCTTCCATTTCCGTGTTGTCTTTTTAGGTCATGTTCTGCCTCCTGAGTCCCCAATAGGGAAAGTCTACCGTTACGGGACGCATATGTGAACAGGCAAGAATTCAGGGGCAGCCTCTCCTGGAATTCTCCAGAAATTTCCAGGAGTGCATGTGTGGGAAAAAAAATGTAGTTTTAAGTTCACAATCAAGGATAAAGATGACTGTATGGAAATGTAAAGGGCTCGCTTCATGGTCTACAAAGATTTTAGACTGCTTTGCGTTTTACTGCTTCATTTCAGATTTCTAAATCCACCGAAGACCTCAATGTTTAGTATCAGAAATATTGACTGGATACAGATGCTTGAATGGGTTTCCCAAAAGTAAAGCCTTTGCTTAATTAAGAAAGGTTCACATCCACCAGAAGACTTGATGACCAGGGCTTCAAACTTGATTGGCACAAGTATTCATTATTATATGTGGTAAGTACAGAATGTTATGATCAGGAAAATGTTTGAAATATTTGTCCCCGTTTGTTCAGATGTTGATTGTTTTCATCACACAACAGGTCAGTAAGTTAATACAATGTGAAAACAGCTACTGAATATGGAAACTGTAAAACAAGTTGGTAATTCTCTGATATTGTATGAAACCTTTAATAGAGAGTTTATATGGCCTATAATAATACTGAGAGAATGTAAACAACAACTTGTTTACAAGAAACATCAACAGAGCACTTTTAATCCACCAAAACAAGATAAGTTGCTTTACAGGGGTCAAAAATCTATTTTTAACAAAAGACTAGTGTTTATAGATGTTGACCACTGAAAACAAGGTATTTTAATTTATTATATTATGTAAATACTGTGGTGATGCAATGATAGTACATTTTAGATCAGGGTGCTCATGTTTAAAGTGTCCATAGACACACTTCAGACAGCAGCCCGTGCATCAGGGAAATTGCACAACGTGGATGATCTCAATCGACTCTTTAAGCGTCGGAAAGTTTGAATGATTGAATTCCAATGAGACGACTTCTCGGTAACTTGAGGGAATTAAGGGCACGGCGACGGCAACGTGTAAGCCTGTGTTAAACATGCAAGTAGACACAGTTGTGACGGAGGCGGACGAGTGGGCGGAACAGACGGTTCATAACGTGCGGCGCGCGCTACGTTACGCATCATTTCAGCACCAAGGACAGAGAGGGAGTCGCTCCTGAAACACCACTTACTGACAAGGACCGTGAAGTAACCCAGCAACTGCGTAACGCGTGAGACTCAGTAAGAACAACTCACTTCGACATTTAAATTGAACATGGTTTTAAGGGAAAGCGCATGTTAATTGCCTGACTTTCCTGATACATGTTTTTTTTTCTTCTCTTGTTTTCTTTGCAGAAATTGATGTGTCTGCTTTCCCAGAACACTAACGCTACTTCTATTAAGGGATGTCACTCTGATGTCTAGAGAACCGTCCAGTTTTGAGTGAGGGGAGAGGCAGAAGTGGAAAGGGAAACACTCTCAGTTTGAATACAAAGTCCCTCACCATGAATGGCTATAATTCCACCGGTTTTAACTCTTCATACGAATCCCAGCTTCATCCCTATTCATTGTCAATAGACGAACCCTTGTACAAGCAATACAAGCCTCCACCGAAGGACCTCATCGCTTTGCCAAAAGCAGTGGTGTATCTGCTTATGGCTGCCATGGTCGTTGTTGGAGTTGCCTATGCGATTGTTGGACATCTAATTAAGGATCTGGCCATCGACATAGCAGGTAAAATGTTGATTGTCAATTTTTTTTTTCCAGTCACCAAGTTGTCGGTGGTAATTGATGTGGCATGTATAGTTGTAGGCTATACTATGCAAGGTCGAGGGGTAGGCACAGATAGGTAGGTAAAGATTCAGGCCAATCACACGAAGATCAATATGTGATAATATGCCCTTCACCCAGTCATGATCAAATTATGTTCACTGGATCCTAAAGAGATTTTTATTCAAGTTTAATGTAATAAATACCAGTAGGTTACTTTTTTCCATATTTTTTAACCTGGGTATGTAAAGGTTGATTTGGTTAGTTTTCTGTGGTCAGAATCTAGACTTCCCTCAGTAGGCTTCAGTTTGTCGCACTATTTCAGACACAGTTCTATTATTGTGCTTGAAAACTAGTTCAGCTGTTTTTTCCATTACCATTAAGCCAAACCCATTAGACTGCTTTAGCTATAGGGCTGCAGTATTTCCATGGGCGGTTCTAGGCAGGGGCCAACAGGGGCCAGTGCCCTTGTAACAGTGAGCCACCCCTCCAAAAGGAAGAGCCCCCCTAATAACACATACACAGTATTTGACTCAACAACTGGACTCACAATCTTGTATTAAATGCTGTTACTGAAACAAATATAAATCATGGTATTTTATGTTGTGGTATTTAATGTTGTGTGCTATTATTTTGCATAATACAGGCTATATATATATATATATATATAATTTTTTTTAAGCAATCATCTTTGTCTATTTTTCACCTGGGTTTAATGTTCCCCTCTGACAAAACAACTGGCCCAAGTTTGGCCCCCTCTGTAAAAGTGGTCTAGAACCGCCACTGAGTAGTTCACCAGTTATCACTCCATTAACTTATTCAACTATTGTTTTATTACTTTCCGGCCGCTTACACTTTTCCATACAGGTCACATATTTATTTCAACAACCATTTACATTTATTATATCAACTGTTTAACCCTTTCTCCTGCCATAATATTTTATCCATTTATCCATTTGTTATCACAAAGAAGTTTAACTGTTCAGCCTGACTTTATCTATTTAAACCATAGCCTACTGTATATTGTATAACAGTCTATGATTAAAACCATCCATCTTACCCATAACTTTTAGCAAAGATTTTCAACTGTTTATCCGTTACTTTAATCATTAACTGGCTAAATTGAGCATTTTTCAACCGTGATCAGTACACATCTTTACTTCACCATTTATCCAATAACTAAATATGAAATCTTTCTCTTGTTCAGTTTTAGTCACCTAACTTTTTTGTTGGATCTACTATGTAAAAAAAAGTATATGTTTACTATTGACATCATTCAATGAATATAATTTAGATGTTTTGCCTATTATTTTTTCATGGACTCATAATCCCAAACCCAAAGTAGTTATGCAAAGTTACATTTGAATAAATGCAGTTGAGCAGTTGAGTTACTTTCTTTACACGTGCACCTTCAGATCTGTCTGACTTACATGTTGTGAATCACTGTTAAACACATTGTCTATACAGTCATCAATGTTGTGATACACCAGCAGCCACTGACTTCTTATCATTTTGTCTCACTTGTTTAGATTGTGTCTTGGGCCCGACTGGGGATGAAGAACTTCAGGAAAAAAACCCAAAGGGAATGACCTCCAGCTTTCCTCCAGGGCACCCGTTTGCCCACAATGCCTTTCATGTGTGGGACCAGGACGACGTGGTCATCCCTCTGCCCCAGGAAGAAAGTCCTCAGTTAAGCCCAATGCTACTAGCTGCAATCCCCTACATCCCCTCATTCTTCCCTCACACACAAAGCCCAACAAGTCACGGCCCAACAAGTCACGGCTCAATGACATTCACTGTCAGCCCTGGGACAGCCAGGGACACCAACGCACCCAAGGAAATCTGACCTCTTTTTTTTTTTTTTTTACAAGGACCAAGACCATAAACTGCTTGCAAAGTGTTTGATCCTCAGATCAGTTCTGACACATGTGACTTTGATGTGGCAGTTAGGAGAACATTATCAAATACAATGTGTAGAAACCGAAACGCCATCTCATGCCCCCCACCTCCCCCCCCCCCCTTATGCCAACAGCTGTACCTTCACAATGGGAAACCTTTAATGACTTTCACTGTGTCTTTTGCCCCAACAGTTTTAATAGTTTCTTAAAAGTATCTTACTCAACTGAAGCCTGTGGCCTCTTTCACACATCATACATACATACAAGTCAAAGTAAACATTGTAAAAAGTTAGAATCAAAGGACAAAATGAATTATTGGAGAAGAAATTGTCTTTGTGTGCCTGAGCTTCAGGGAGAAGCTTTGAGATAAGTTAGCTTGAATTTAACAAATATTACACGTTGGGTTTATTTACGTTTTTCTCATCACAGTAGTATAAAACGACAGTAAAACTACATTATATTTAGTGTGGGTGACTTATGCAACATGACATATAATTGTGATTGTGTACTAAAAATCCACTTAAAGATAAGCCTGAGCGACAAATACTCACAGGTTTCACAGCTTCCTGGGTAAAATGTGCATCTTATTTGTGACACATACAGACGGTTAACACTCTTAATGTACTTTGTATCCTTCGAAAAAGCCTCAAAAGTTGAAACCTTACTAGAGTTTGCCGCTTCCTCACAACAACAAAGCTGCTTCCAACCTGTAAAGCCAACCAGCTGGCGGTCTCTGCGCACTCCAGTAAAATGTTATTTCAAGACACCGAGGGATTAGCTTAAGAGGAGGATTTAACAGAGTTCCAGCAATTCAACTTGTACACAACTCGACTTTATCCTGCAACCTTTCTCCCATGTGTCACGCGTCCTCGTGGTTTTTCTTCTCTGGTTCGCTGAGCCTATCAGTGAAGCTTATAGCACAAAAGTATTAACTATGTTGCATGCTGGGAGTGAGCTAACTACTGATACCAGCTCACAGCAGCTCCAGCTCTTAGACGTCTTCTTACACTTATTAAGGTGTGAAAACGGTTTGAATCACATCTTCTTTTTTTGCAGCTACGTCCTGGCTGATGTTATCAATTTAGATTACTATCTCTTGTCTAACCAATGTCCTCCAGACTGTGCTTGCAATGAGGGCTTAGTGAGTTAATTGGAGCACTGACCTGTCTTTGAACTTGAGTCTGGCATAGCAAGATAAACAAAATATAACAGTCTGCTTTTATTGGATAAAAGATAAACACAGGATTGAAGGGTTAAGATAGGCAGAAATAAGTTGACCAAAGAACAGTTCACACATTCTTAGACATGTCTAGAAAGCAACATCTTCACGTGGAAAATGACATTTTTTTTTTTTTTTTTTAAAGCTCAGACTGAATACTTGCTGATATGTTCCTTCCATAGACAAATCCAGCGTCCAACAACACACTGTGGGCAGGTACACATTCAATTGACATATGTGAGGGTAGAGGCTACAGTGTAATTCTGCATGCTTGAATTTACAAACAGCCATACTTCTGCATCATGACCAAATATTGGACTTATTTTTCCATCACCAACAACACACTCCTCTCATATCTTCAAATGGGGTTTTCTTGATCAGCTGTTAAGCAGATAAAACCTTCAGAAGTTCCATTATACATTATGAATCAAAGAAAGTATGAGACCGTCCTTTTTACTTGTGGTTGTCCTGAACATTCTGTTCTGCATTTTTTTGTCCTAAGTGTGCCTGAAGACTCAAAGATACAAAACTTAAAATCCTTTATAACTATTCAGCCTTCGGTACTGCCATAACTTGTGGTTATACTGTATCATTTTTCAATGAAAGCATTTTGACTTGAGTGGAAAATGCTCCCATTAAAGATGTTTTGGTTCCACTAACTGTCCAGCATGTTAGCTCACTCAATAAAAACAAGCTTTAGATGGAGCTTCAGTCTTAAACGTACAACATGTCATGTTTGTGAAAAATAAACACATCATACTGTATTGGTATTTGGAAAAAGTGTTTTATTTTACCCTCAAAAGTAGTTATTTCTGTACAATGGGGTGATTTGCTTTAATAACTGGGGCATTAGGATGTAAAAACAACAAGTAGCCTTTCCTTTAAGTCAGGGCTTGCACTGATGTTTTGCAAGGTTACACAGTAAGTTAACACTGCCCTAAGTGAGGCTAAATGTGGTCTGTTTTGAGAAAAGTCAACACGCTTTCAGCTACATTTGCTTTTAGTCCAACTGGAATATCTTAAGGTTGGAGGTCTCTCTTAAGTGAGATGCACAGATGAGGAGTCAGAGTAAAGGCAAGGTGGGCCCGTCCAAAATGATCATAAAAATAGTGATAGAGGTTGGGTGAGGCTCAGGACTCCAGTCGACATATGGGGCTGTCGTAGACCATCTGTAGGTTCACCTTGTGTCCGACCAGCTCTCTGATGTTGTTGATGCCGTATTTAATCATCGTGGGCCTGCAGGGAGAAAAGACGGCCAAGTGAGCAACAGTTGTAGCCAAAGTGTTTGGAATGAGTCTAATTACAGGTCTGACAGGTCACAGGAAAAACAACTCAGGGTTGGCTTGAAGAGGGAGGATTACTCTGGGGGGGATTACAGAGTCCAGCTCTTTAGCTCCATACATATCAGCCATGATGGTTGTCACTGGTATAAACTCAAATACAGCTCAGTTTAAACACAAAATATTCTCTACAACTAGCTGTTGGGTTGTGTTAGGCAGTATGTTGGCAAAACACTTTCTACAATGACATATTGCTAATCATAGCTTTAATATCTGTAATAGATGGGATTAAAAATACATTTAAATCATTCTTAAATGTGAGTAATCCTCATCCTACAATAATTATCTAAAATGTAGGTCAAAAGTGAGCTCAGACGACTGATGACGTCTATGCACAGACTGAATCACACACATGCTCCCATACTTCAAATGCCAACAGTGATTTAAAATAAAATGTAGGTCAGTTATGGTCTTTGAAAAGAACCGCCACTGAAACAGTGTGTGTACTCTGTATGTAACAAATTCATATTGCGTTTCACGCGTTCACCTTTCCAGAGACAGTCCCCAGGCAATTACCGACACGTCCTCAGGAAGACCCATGGGCAGCAGCATCTCTGGTCTGAAGATCCCCGAGTTTCCCAGTTCCACCCACTTTTTTAGTCCTGAATGAAAAGACATAAATGATGCACAGGTGATGGAACAAACAAAACATGACACACCTGTGTTCTAAAAGTTAGAGAGAAGTAATTACAGAAGCAGTGAAGCTGACATGTTTTGGGACTTGCTAGTAAATTGTTTTAATGCTTCAGCAGGTAAGAGACACCCCCCCCCATATAACATCAATAAAACCTACAAAGTAACTGTTTGTTTTGGCGCATAGCTTGCAGTGTCCATCTCCTATTAAAACAGATGAAAACCAAAGTAATTACCGGTATATCATACAATTATACTTTTTTTTAACTAGACTAAAAAACTAAGATGTTAGCTGCTATGATCTACTAAAACATTAGCTCATGTTGTGTAATAACAAAGGAGCTTGGGAGGCTGTAAGGTCCTTAAAAACAGATTTTGTATCTTTCTCTTCCACTTGATACAGGTGTCAATAAATCAGATTTACCACCAATTGCACCAATTGTTTTTCCTAAAAAAAAAATTCCACAGATGTACAGAAAATGAGAGGTAATGTTATTTATTGAATCATCACATGGTGCATTGGCAACCAGTTAATGTTGTTTATGAATAGCACCAGTTTATCTTTACGAGTCGTACCTTCATGGTAGCTGAACACTTCCATGCTGGGTTCTGTGTACGGGTTGTAGGCAGGCTTGAAACGAAGTTTGGTAATTCCTTGGATTAAAAAAAAAGGAAGAAAGATTAAATACCTTGAAAAACACACCTGAAGGCAACATCATCTCCAAAATCAGCTAAATCTCTCAATGGGCACTAAACACTGCAGACAATACGATCACTGTGTGAGTTTCTCTCTAAAAAAAAAAGAAGTACATCCCATAGTTCACAGGTGAATGGTAGCTACCTGTTTCAAATCATTGTAGTGTTTTGGACTGTTAACTGTCTGGCACACTTTACTAAGTTCTAAACACTTTCTAGTTATAATTCACCAAATCACACTGACATTGTATGGAGGCTTCCTTACCTAGTTTGGTGAAGAACTGATGCAGGATCCCCATCAGGTCCCCCAGGGTGAGCCCATAGTCGGCCACTACGCCCTCAATCTGGTGGAACTCTGCTAGATGGGTGGCATCCAACGTCTCGTTCCTGAACACCCGGTCGATGGAGAAATATTTGACGGGGGTGAACTTCTCCTGGTGGGCCATGTATTCATCACAGTTCATTTTCAACACTTGTAAAAGGACATGTGCTTAACAGTCAATTGCACTCCTGCGTTTCCTCGTGCAGTAATGAGAACTTGTGTGTTTGTACACGTGTGTGTCTCACCTGTTGCGCAAGTTTGTACAACATGCGTGCACTGACTGCTGTGGTGTGAGTGCGGAGGATGTTCTTCTGAGCCTCCTCTATCTTCCAGTCGTATTTGTACCTGAAAGTAAGCAGCAGGGTATTAACAACCATTACAGCCTGATTCACGGTTCACATCTTTATGTGATGATGACTCACCCTTGTGAGCCGTAGCCTCCCTCTGAGTGGACCTTCTTGACTCTCTCCAGGTAGTCCTGCGGGAAATCATGGGCGAGTGCTGGGTCTGTAAAAAAAAAAAAGTTCAGTAAACATATTATTTAAAAACAACTCAATTGCAGCTTAAGATGACAGGACTCGAAGAGAAATGTTGAACCTCACCAGACAGGAAGAAGGTGTCATGCTGGTCTCTTGCTGGATGCTGCTGGGGCTGGAACAGGGAGTCAAAGTTCCAGAAAGAGCTCTCAATGAAGTTGTTGGTCGGCATCTCTGTGAAGCTACACAAAGCAGCGGGTTTGTACCGTGTGTTACTTTGTTGTGTAATGTGGCTGAGGAAGAAAAGGCCTTTTTACTGTAATATCAACAGAAACTTACCCCATCTCCAGGAAGATCTGCCTAAACTGTGTTCGCACCTTCATCAGCGGGTGCAGATGTCCACAGTCGGGGGCCACACCCAGGGCCTCAAAGTTGTAGGGCTTAAATTTCTTCTCTTTCCAGCTGCCGCTAAAAGACAACACAACACGAGGCTAAAGACGAGCTGCTGAGGAAAGAAGAGTCTGAAAATGGGTAAAAAGGACTCCAGCTTTGACTGAACTGCAAAAAAATAAAAAAAATGAGTGTGTCGATGGCTGCAGCGGACAACTCATGCTCAATAAGTGCTTGTGTTGACCAGGAAAAGGCAAGGGTCAAAGACTGACTTATGTGAGCACAGGATGAGACATTGCAACCAGTTTTGGGCACTTTCAAATACACACTTGAAGCCCGGGGTCCTCTATTTCTGCATATGGGTGGGTGCACAGATGTTGAAGTATATATGCGACTAGCTTCGATAACGTCTTTGGCTCTCTCTGCTCATACAGAGGCTTTACTAAAAACAGCGGGGATAAGCTGTTGGTTTGTTTTTTTTTAAAGATATGTTGTGGCCCTTTTGTGCCTTTATTGGATAGGACAGCTGAAGAGAGGCAGGAAATGTTGGGAGGAGAGAGTGGGGGGTGACATGCAGCAAAGGGCTGCGCTGAAGACTATTGCCTCCATACATGGGGAGAGCGCATAACCGCTAGGCTACAGGCGCCCCAGCACAGGGGATAAGTCATTGAACACCTGTATTCTTTTGCTTAGATCGGGTGATTGGCACATCCGGGTGATGCTATCTAATATACTTAACATGTCTAGCACGTTTCCAATGACATACTACACTTGGAACCCGGAATTTAGAAGCAGATGGTTCTACTAGCTCTGCTGTGTCATCTTGCTTTATTACCCTTGTTCTTCTTGTGTTTTGTTGTGTCGGCTTCTTCTTCTTCGTTGGTTGTTTAATCGCTTTTGGCCAACAGTTATGAGCATTACCACCGCCTAGACTGGGTTGAGGATGCTGCCGTGTATGATTGTCTTTTTCCTCCACTCGGACATATTTCTCGTATGACTGCATGCACCGAGCTGTGACGATCGAACTGTACAACACATACCGTTACACTCCTAGTCGCCAAAGACTTTTCCACAAGTCAAGAAACGGAACAAAATGCTCCTGAAAAACGCATTTTAAGTCAGCATCAGATCAATCTGGGATATGGAACACCCTCAAGCTGCTTTTAGCCAACTATGAACTGAAAACCTGAAGTAAGAGCTTTTAAAAATGGTGCTAATATTTGAATGTCTCATCTTCAGCATTGATCATTATCGTCTTAAAGGCTTTATTTACCAGAGAGTTTCATCATATTGTGCCTTATTTCTTATCACAACTGTTTTGTCCAGCCCTGCCTTTAGGACAAAGTCCCCCTCTTTGGACTTGTCCCCTTTAATGGGCCGATGTTTCTCTGTGTCTTATGTCTGAAGTCCTTCACACCACCACTGACAGGTCAGGTGAGGGCAGACGGGACACACATTATCCTCTTGAGTTAGCAGACAACATAAAGGATTATTCAATTTGGAAAGCAGCAGCTACACTCACTTCGCGATCATCTCCGGGGTGAGCTCTGTCTCCTGTTTGGTGATGGTGGTGCTGAAGGAGTCACCCTTGGACATCCAGTATGACTTCACAGTCCTGAACACAAAGAAAAGACATGCAGTCAGTACCTCCGGATGAGTCTTCCTCCAAGATAAAGATGTTTAGTGAGTTCAGCAAAAAAATCATCTGAGGCCTGGGCTCCAGTTTCTGAGTCACTGCTTTCTGGGTTTTGAGGATTTTGAACGAATCTGACCTTTGTTATCATGTAGGGCATGGGTTCCCAAACTGTTCAGCCCACGACCCCCAATATAAACGCTGATAGAGACTGGGGACCCCCATTGTCCCTGGAGGTGGTTAAAACACTAGGCCTCTCGAAACACCATCATATTATTTTTGTAATTTATTATAAGAAACTACTTTTTTTTTTGTATATATATTCTCAAATGAATGGGTGAAATATGCAATTTTAAACCATTTTACATGTTTTACATGTTTTTGGAGGGAATCTTGCGACCCACCTAACAGTGTCTTGCGACCCCCACTTTGGGAACCACTGATGTAGGGTACATTTTCTCAAAGGAAGCTGTTGTCACAAGCTGCACAGTTTGATCTACGAATCCACTGAATAAAACCACAAACCTTCTACTACCACCTACTGGTGGAAAAAATAATGACATAACATTATATATTCTATCTTTTATCTGCTTGTCTGCAGCTGCTGGGCTGATTGCCACCAACAATATTTCATAGTATGCACACAATGGAAATAAAGCATCTCTTCTATCTATAAAAAGATACATAATCAGCATGTGTGTTGGACTTACACTTCAGAAAGCAGCTTTCTCTTTTTCAGCTCATTCTTGTCTTTCTCCTCCAGCTGAGAGCCGCTGCTTTTCTGTACCAAGAGCAGCTTCTCTCTCACTTGGTCTTCGATGCTCTCAACCTGGTGGTGACCGACACATGGACACAAAAACAGACACACAGATTTGCGTGTCCTTATTAGGATTGGCCTCTGCAGATCACAAAAGCCACGACAACAGGTGACGTTTACGTACGGTCCTGAAGATCCTCGGGCCGCCCTCGTGAGCCTTGTCCACTCTGATCCACTTGCTGGACATGGCCTTGCTGAAGCCGATCTTCCCGAAGGACAGCTTCTGCACATGGACAAACACAGACAGTTGAAACAATGTGAACACAAATATAAAGATATTTACAGTCATATCAGTGTGTGTGCAGTGCCTTTTGTGATTATATGAGTAAAATGACTTAAAGAAAATCAGAGGATACCAAAAATATTGAATAACTTAATACAGAAAAATACAAAAAACAGAGTGTAACCCTAAAATGTGAATGACAAAATTATTAAATATAGCTTGAAAGCTCTTTCTTTTTCTCACTCTTTGAATAATATACAGAGAGGAATTTACAACATAAACTTAACTGGGTGCAAAAAGAGGTAAAGGTCAACAATGTATGAAGCAAATTAACACTTTCTAACAAAGCTATCAGATACATATTTGTGTGATTCTGTTGTTGTGATCAGGTGTGTGTGGGTGTTTCTGACTCTCACTGCTATGTACCTGAGTGTGCAGGTAACATCGCAACCTGTAGCACTCACCATGAGCTCACTTTGAGACAAACCCTCCAGTGGGATGGAGCTGAATACCCGGGCTTCATGACTGCCCTGCTCGGCTATCTCCTTGCCCTCGTCCGTCAGCTCCCAGTGTTTGGAGGATCGCAGCTCGGCTGAGATTACCTGAACATGAGAGAACAATTACGACTGACGGCTATTTGACTGGCTTTTCAACATTTTAAATATAATCCCCAAGAGACTCCTGGCTCAATGCACTGACATGTGCTTAATTCAACACGTTTTTTTAGCTGGTATCATACGTTTCTTGTCTATAAAAACCTGACGTCCATATTGCATCAGTCAAACTAAACACACATTGTTGACGTTGACAGCCTAGCTTCCGCTGCTCCTAAGCCCCTGAAACTCACGTCGCCGAGAGCCTGCAGACTCTTCACGGCACCGACGATGACCTGGTGATCCACCCCGAGGCTGCTAGCCGCTTCCAGGCTGTCCACGCCATCGTCCACCTTCTCAATCCGCCGCAGAAGCGTCTCCACTACGCCGGTGTCCGCCATGCTGGAACAGTGAGAAGCCCGAAAGAGACCGGATGTGACGTCGCTTCACCGAAAGACGAATGAGAGTAGCGCGACGTAAAAAAAAAAAAAAAAACGAGCAAAAAGAGTACAACAGTGTACTGTATTACCGTGAATACGGTAAATACTGTTTTTCGACTTCCTTTTTAAGAAAGTTTATTTCAGTAATATTTTCCAGATTTGCAGTTCTGGACTAATATTGATTAATTAATGCAAATGTACAGACTGTCCAATCAATAGCTACATTTTCCTAATATCCTTATCCTACCTGTATTTTTTCTTCAAGTAGCCCTACTCATGTTAAAAGGAACTCACCTATTTAATTCCATTACAACACCGATATCATTTTTTAATTGTCTTTCTTGAAGAAAAAAGCTTTCTTTCAGGATGTAGTATTTTTTACCTAACATACAGCATTCTTTTTATTTAAACCTTTTTCACAAGTTAGAACAAAACACATTTATTAGTTATTTTTTATACATTAACCTGAACTGCTCCCTCAAAGTCATAAAGCTACATTGAGTAAAGAAGTGTATTTCACCTCAGAATGGTAATGTCTTTTAACATTTAATTACCAGTCTTCTCCAAACCGTACACTATTACTTTTACACTTTTAAAGTGTTCTTAATGTACAATCAAAGCAGAAGAAAAACCTATTCAGGTATATTGAATGGATACAAAAAAAAATAAGCATTTTTGTTTACACACACAAATCTTACTTTTTTTCATATTAGAAAAAATGCTTAAGTGGCTGGTGTAAACACCTGTTTATCTGAGTACAGATGCTCCTTATTCTAGGTTAATAAACAGATCCATGTAGAATAAAAGTCTATATTTATCATATCAACTCAATTTTATTCAATTCAAAAACAACATGTATTGACATAGTTTCAATGAATAACTAACTCACACATTCAATTACAATATATATTAATATGAGTATAATTCAAACAGCTAATAATGACTACATTGTAAGTCTATCAGAGTAAATTGTCATTAATTAAACAAAATTAATCTTAAAACCAGGTTCACACCAGAATAATTTCAAATAGCAACTAAGATTAAGAAAGGGGCACCGAAGGGAGTTTTTGTGACAGGTGCCTGGTTTCTGTGACGTGGCTTTGAAGGGATTCCATTTTGGGGAGGTCAGGAAGGGACTTATCAGCCTATAAGGAGTGCAGCATGCCGGGACTGACCTCGTCATCCTGGACCTGCTCTTCCACAGCACTGTCAGACGCCCTAGCCAGACAAAACACCACACAGACATCCAAACTGTAAAAACTGTTGTGTAAAGTTGGTCAGCCTCTAACTGCTGCCATCATGTTTATTTTGATGACCAGTACGTCTGGTATACTTTGCTGCGAGACATCTAGAAACCTTTAACCTATTCATCAGACATATGCAAGCCTGAGGAAAAACCTTGAAACCACATTTTGCTACAGATGTACAAATGAAACTGTTGAGTCACTGAGACCTTGTCCTCAGCTGATCCTCTTCCTCTTCCAGTTCCTTTTTGGACAGGTGCTCAACAACTGCCACGCCAATGCAGTTTCCCAAAACATTGACAGCAGTGTTGCAGTGCTCTCTGAAAGACATGTACAACAAAATAATGTGAAAACAAAAACGACAGCTATCTTAATGATGTTTCACTGCAGTGATATCATTTGACATCAGAGTGGCTATAACCAATGTTTACATAGCCTGTTTATAAAAAGGGGACATAGCTACTGTAATGTCAGCCATTTGGTGGTAGAGCATAGTTTGGAAGTATCGAGATCTACATGAAGGCTCTACATGTTGGATTTGAGAGCCAGGAGTGAGAAGGAGAAATGCGAGAGGTTGGAAAGCAGCACATATTACATTATAAAATTATGTCTTTGCCTGTGGCTAATAAGATAACTGACAACAACATTTTGTGCTGGTTCTTGACTGCATGGATGTAAATCAATCATTGAATCAATTAAAATAGTACCAATCATAACAAGTTACTGTATATCATGACACCGAACATACATTTTTCCCCCTGCATTTTTAAGCCTTGAGCTCAGCAAATTTCCAGTCCCCATGTTGTTTTTCTTAAAATACATCCAACAACAAGAGCAAGGCTGGAAGGTTCATCAGTTAAGTGACAGGAATGCCTGGTTTTGAGATCCTTTGAAAATAGTTAATTGTGCAGTTATAAATTGTTGACGCCGTTTCATAACTCTGACTCAATTCTTGTTTCTTTAGTTTCTTGTTGCACTGTAAACAAACAGAAGACTTGGCCCAAAGTAACCTCTGGCTACCTCAGAAGCCTGGAAGAAATCGGGCTTTTTCGCATGATGTGGACTGACAATAGCAGATTGGTCAAGGGATTATAACAAGAACTCAGCTGCTTCATTGATCACTGCCTAGTGTGCCTAACTTCACAAATAACAGACTTTATAGCAAGGGTTGAACGTACAGCAGCCATTCTACAGCCACCAACATGGAGGCTTCTTGTGTAGGTACACTGATTGCAGTTAGAATAAAGAAGGTTGACACCGCTCCTGTCATTGGGATATCTGCTGGTCCTGTGCTGGTGATTGCTGCTGTCATCCTGCAGAACAAACACACCGACTCTTCAGTCAGAATATAAGAATGTATATATTTTTAAATCTTACCTTTGAAGTGTCCTACATAAGTATAGATACTGTTTATATGATTTCTTTTTTCATTTTTTTCTACAAAGATCTCTTTAATTTTTCTATGGGGATCTGACAGCAGCTTACCCAATCGTGACTATCTGTCTGAAGTTCAGACTGATGTGGCTGAGTTGAGCAATGAAAATGGCTGCAGCCACCTCGTACAGGACGGTACCGTTCATGTTGACACTGCTAAGGATGGGCAGCATGAAGCGAGTGACTCTGCGACTGTTCTTGTTTCTGTTCTCACAGCATTGTATTGTGAGCTCCAGTGTGTCAGAGCTTAAGACAAAATGCATCCTTAGTATCATAATGTAATCAAAGAAATCTTAAGAGTAAAATACAATTTGTTAAATGTAAACAGTATATTTCCCATGTGTAGATTTGATTATAAATATAAAAATACACACAAGCTCACATATTAATCGTTACCTGGAGGAAGTGAGAAATGCAGTCACTAATGCAGGACAGACCCCCTTAATGACTGACCATGGGTTTCTTCTCACCACAACAAGATAGATTGTTGGTAGGACTATTACTCCATGGACTATGAGCCTGAAACACAAAATGTAAACCACAGTGACTCCTGATGAATACTCTTACTAGTGCTTCTGTCATTAAAAGATGATGTTCAGTTTTATTGCCACACTAAATAATCTATTAATAGCTTGGTAAATGGATTTGAGCTTGTGTAGTGCTTTTCTAGTCTTCTGACTACTCAAAGCTCTTTTACACCGCAGGTCACACCTACACATTCATACACGCCAGCAACTCTCTCACTAGTCTGTGATGTCTCCTGTAGCTTTAATCTTTGGGTTAAGGCAAATATTAGGTTAATAAACAATTTATTAAGATGCGCGGATTAGTTTATTGGAGATCGTCTGAAGCATAACGGTAATGATGTCAAAATCATCTAACCGTGGTGTAGTAGCTTTGGATCGAACCCCTGACCGGCGGATAAGAGACGACTGACTCTTCCACTGAGCCACAGCTGCCCATATAATTAGGGTAAGCCCCATTGTGTTTTGGAGTTATTGAAGCACAGAGTTCCGAATACACACACAGTAAGACATGCACACACACACATGCAGCGCACGCTCCGCCGCTGGTTTGACTGATTCCATCTTTCCACTAATAAGTCTCTGAGGAGAGATCCCTTCTTCCCCCCAATATGCCTCCACAACATTGGTGAAACGTCACAGGGACATTAATGTCGCCCCTTGAAATGGCAGTCTGAATAGGGCTTTGGGAAACATATTGCTAAGTAAAGAAAGAAGTACATACCCAGTGAAAATCAAAATCACAAAGCCCCCAGTTTTGAATACAGAATCCCAGTCATCAACTTCAAGCTCATGGGTTGCCATCATGGACAGTACTCCTATCGGCAAGTACCTGGAGAGGATACAAGAGAACAGGAAAGGACTTATCAAACATTGGAAACTTCATTTTTTAAATTTTTATTTATTTATTAATTTATTTCTCTCATTTAGTAGGAGTGAAAAATCACATATAATGAATAAAAATAGAACTAAAAGTAGAAATTCAAAAATAAAAGGGATCTTAAGTGAGAAATACTAAAATGTTTCTCAGTAAGAGGTGATTTCAGTTATAAACAGCACTCTAAGTGGAAAGGATTTAATAAAATTAAGTTCAGTTTATGCATAAATTGGGTTTTCTTATTCTGTGTTTCATAAAGATAATGATTTTCCTTTACCACATAATCAAGGCAACCAATTGCTTGGTGACCTCATTGACTATGCCTACGAGCTCAAGAAGGGTTTCCCCTCTCTGTTCCATCATCTTTAGGGTTAGTCCAAAAATAAAGGAGGACACAATCAGACCCACTATGTTGACTCCTCCGACAAAGTGACCAAAAAGGCGCACTTCAGTGCTGTTCTGAAACGAGATAGGAAGCCCACTTAAATAGCATTCTGACAGCAACATCCTAAACAAATCTTCGTAGAGATAGTTGGAAAATAATTTACCGTTTCAGTAGAATTAGGCTCATGTGATGGAATTTGAAACTCCAGTCGGTCAGTCTTATACTATGAAAAAAAGTGATCATATACTGTAAGTATTTCATTTGCTCCTCCATTGAAAGTTAAAAAAAAGTTGACTTATAACAAACCTTATTGAAGTGAGCCTGAAGCAGATTTGCGGGCATCATGTTCCTATAACGAATGAGGAATAGCCATAGAATCATTAAATAAATGGGTAAAATAAAATTCAGGTCTAATCTAACGTATAAATTCATTTTTTTTCTTCACCTCATAAGGTCCAACAGAGCATCAGCCATGGAAAAGACGACATCACTGTCTTCCTTAATCATGACATCAGAATGGTAAATCCCAGGCTTTAGCAGTAGAACCAAGATTAACCCTTCAAAACATATCCAGGGTTGGACATAAGAGACAAGTACGGCATGCATGTTTCATCTGTTCCATATTATGCTGCTGCCTGTCTTGGCCAGAAAAAAATCTTGTAAATGAGATTCTGTAATCTCAATGAGGGGTTATATGTGTGGAAATTCATAAAAGCAGCTGTTTCATTACAGCTTAACAACAATATTCACAAAGGTCTTTTCTATTTTTTTTTACATACTTTTAAACTGAATGTACAAAGACAAGGGCAGTGCCAGTAGATGAAATGAGCAAACTAAAATAAAGCAATAAATTACTTAGATCATTAAAAAGATGCTTCTGGTTATTACCTTTCCAATTATTAAGACATGATTTGCAGAAATGTGCACAAAAGTGACTAGTGAAGTAACAAAATATCATATTTTGTGGTGAAATCATCTCTTACCTGTAGAAATGGATATTAGAGTGGTGAAGAAATAGTACAAGCCTGTACATATAGCTATACGTTTGGAGGTGCCAGCACTCAGGGAAGTAACTTCTATTAAAAAAAAAAAAACATAGAACATACCATTTACAACAAAGTACAAGGTGACCAATAAGGACATGTATGAGTAATTCAAACATAATTGCAATAATAAGTTCACTTGGAAGACACAGTTACATATCCGGAAAAACGAGTGACCTGTCATTGGCAATTTAAAACATCAATTCAATATGGACAGAGTCTGGTGCCAAACTGGTTGATGAAGATCTACAGTGTTTTGTTTGTGGTGATCCTTTTTTTGCTCAAGTAATGCAGATATGATTTATAAACGCTAATGAATCACCAGTTGTATATCTGCTCTATGAACGGAAAGTTTAACCAAATTGTACATTTTTCTACCTAAAAGATACTCTGTTCTATACTTTGGTTGCTATGAATAGTAGTAGACAGGTAGTTTTTTTTTTTTTTTTTACATGACTTTTAGACACAACAAATGTAGCTCAAGTCAAAGATAACCTGCCGAATCACCAGTGTTACATGCAGTGTCGATAACACGACTCACAGAGTTAGAAATACACCTCAAGCTTACTGATTATCACACTTGATATAATGAGTGGAGCGGTGACCATCTGAAGAAACCGTGTGAGGATTTCTCCCGGGAAGCCAATGAAAAGTATGACATTGTCTGAAATATCCAAGAGGGTCTTGGCAGCCAAGCCAAATGCAACCCCTGTGAGAAAATAACAGAAATATTATTAATTGTTAAAATTAGTGACATTTGTAATGGAACAGAATAAAAAAAATATTTTATATCAAACGTCTATCTGCTCCACATAAGATGTATCCTTCTTAACTGAAATGTCCTTACTCATTCTATAATTTCATTTTTGGACCACTGTTGGCATAAAACTAGTGATGGCGTATGAAAATCATACATGTATGAACTTGAACTCAGATGAGCAAAAGAAAGAAAACTTTGGTCCTTCAACAGTTCACTGTAAAAACAGCCTTCCAGTTACAAATGGCAGAGTACATACTTTTGTAAAGTAGTAGCAACATAGTTGAGGATTTTTGAAATGGTTTTAAATGTCTTAGTTTTTACTTCTGTGTTCAACGTTTTCAAAGGCTATAAACATCCTCAACATTTCATGACTTTTTTTCATTGATCTTAAACTGAAAAGACAATGAAAAGTGGACATTTGGAGGAGGCATCTGGTCGTAGTTCTTGTTAAAACAGCATATTTTTAAGCTATGGTCGGAGTACAGCTAATGCTATAATTTTGCCACTTCATCACATTCAGCTAGTAAGTGGCTGAAATGTAATTCCAAACATGCAATGTAAAGTTGTATCAGTTACCATACATTTATAGAATTTACAACCTGGAATACAGTATTACAACTTTATAAAATTAGAGCGTGATGTCTGAGGAAAATCCGTAAGTCAATTCATCTTTACTTTTAGCGCCAACTCATACATTTCTTTATCTCATGATACTTTACAAAAAGGTCTAGACCGTTCTGGTATTGACCAACATCGCGAAGCCACTTTTTATGCTTATATGGGTTTCTGTCAACTAATGTACATTTTATGTTGTTTGTTTTTGCTTGGCATTATGGATTATGTAAATGTGTATACAACCAACCTGCCAAGGGACTACAGATGGAAATTAGCCTAAGGCTACAATCTGGCATAATTACATCTTTATGTTCGAATGTCCCTACTTTAAATGAATGAATTAAATACATAACTAAAAGATTCCCTCCATTACACAAATGTCCAACATTTATCCACCATGTGCAAAGCACTTTGCAACATTTAGAAAATAACAGTGGCAAGGAAAAACTTCCTTTTTACAGACACAGAAACCTTGAGCAGAACCAGACTCATGTTGAACAGCCATCTGTTGCAAATGTGTTGTGCTTTGAAAGCGGGATAGGGAGATGCAGAAATAAAGATTGATAGGGACAGCAACAACAACAAATAACAAATAAAACAAATTACAATTCCAGTCATGATACAAACAGGTAGGCTATGTGTGGTTTCAAAGCACCGAATTGCTGCTTTCTGAATATGATAAAGAAATTGGCTGTGCCTCCATTTAAATAAATATCACATTAGGGCTGATGGCCCTCAAAAACTATTAAATGAAAGAATCTGCACATTTATAAGGCTAATCAAATCATTTGGTATTGTGATTTCGTTCATAGTCTTTACAGTTTTGTCTACTGAAGATAATTTCGTACTCTTTAACATCATTTCTGGCAGCTTTTGCTCTACAAATTAGACAGATTTAAGAAGTGCATATTATTATGGATATCATTTTTCGTTTAGTTACATAATGTGTGCAAATTCTTATTTCTGTGGCAACTCAAAAGGCTATAACCTATCCACATTTGGTGATTGTTAACTTAACCTTATGTAGCTCTAGCTGCTGTAGAATGGTTTTATATATTTCATCTGAACTTGAACCCTTGTTCCAACCATGACAGTTATCCTTATTCAGCTATCATTGACTAAATATTAGAAAATCTTTATCCGTGCTAAGGGAGATACATTCCAAAAAGGGGACTAACTTGGCGGCCATTTTTCAACTTGCCACTTTTACACACTTAAGCGTTGTCATGGCAACATTAGAGATCGCCCACTGTTGAATGGTAGAATACATCAGAATGTGCTCTTATGGCCTACAATTAAAGGTCACTCTTAAAACTAGCAGCACACAAAGCAGGTCAAAAGGATAACACCTTTTTAGTTTTCACTCAAAAGCTGTTAAAACTCCCTGACCTTTACTTGCTTTGCTATAACTTACCCAGACAGACAGCCGCCAGACTCAATATCACAAATAATCTCTTGACGAGGAAGCGATAGATGTTCTTAACGCTGTCATTACAGTTGTTGATGACAGAACCATAGTCTTGACGAGATTCATCCATTTCAATGCTGTTTAACTCAGAATCAAAGAAACATTTATCATCGAGGTTACTTTGAAAAATGTGTATCGGTCGTTAAGGCTACTGGAGACAAACCATGGCAACGGCGGAATCTCCCGTTTCCGTTTGTTCACATCTGTTAACTCGAGCGTGCAGCACACATGAACACACAGCTCTGAGTATTTAGTGCTGATGGCTTTTTTTTGTTTTTTTTCTCGGTTATAACTTTATCAGACAGCCTAGACTTCATCACAGCAGTGTTGTGTTGTGTGCATTCATTAACGCAGCTGCGGAAAATGCACGAACTTAACATTATAGGCTACAGTAATAATAATAATTAAGATATTGTACAATTATTATCTCAGGCTTTGTAATAGGCTAATAATAATACTAATTGGCTAGCACGACCACATCTTCCTTTTGTTATTAATACAGTAGAAACCAGGATTTTTTTTTTCAGTTAATTTTCTCTTATTGAACCCTCAAGAAAAACCTTCCTCTGGTTACAGTTTCAAAGGGGAAAATGTGACTATTGTTACTATTTAAAATCGTCAGATTAATTTGATCTAACATCCACAGATGTCAGATGTTTCTTATAATATGAAATAAACCACTTTGGTAGACAATCTCTTCATTAAATAACCCAATTACAAATCAATGGAGAGGACGGCTTCCAATTTCGTCTGACAAAGCCTATCTCATTTTGGATTTAAAAATGGGATAATTGGTTAAAAACTTATGTTTAACCAATTATCCTGGTATTTATAAACAGTAACGACAAAAACCTTCAAGAAATCCATCTGCTTTATTTGTCTTGAGTCTAAATCAAGAAAGTAGGCAGGGGCAGTGAAAAAAAAAAGATAATCCTTTTTTTGGAATATGGCATGCTGAAACATTCATGTCACGAATATTGAAAACAATTACAGCCTACACTTAATAAATGAAACGAATGCCAACCGTGCGTCCTTTTTTTCACATTTACCCTAAATGTGAAAACAGTGCCACCAAGTGACACTGATGTTGAATAACAGGTGAGCTTGAGGAGAATAGTGCATACTGTCCTCCTCAATTTGTTTTAACATAGCAGCCTATAGGCACGCAATTAATGCAATGTAATTATTTATTTAATGCAATGTAATTATTCATTTAGTTCACATTTAAAATACATTTTAATGAATTAATGTAGACCTATCTTCTTTAGAAATACATTCTGTCTACATGTCAGTTTTGATGTAGGCTCAGTGTCACCTGTGCATTATATGGTCCAGATGAGCACTGACTTGGGAGCAGCTACAGATCCTGTGATTCACGCTTTTTTAATGTGTGCGTGGCAGTGATGTCACAGAGGAGGAGTCTGCTGCGTTCACACAATCTGTTGGATCCACACACATGAACGCATGCCTTCACTCCGGAGCACTTTAGTCCAATATAACCAGTTTGGGAAGTCAATGTTATTCGCCTTTAAAAACGTAGGCTATATGCAACTAGTCTCTTGTAAAAGCCTGGAATCACGGTGGAAGTGGTGAATGCAGCTCGGTTTACCTACAGATCCGCTGAGCTCTTTAACAGGTGTTTTTGGGGGCACGACGCCTGGAGGTAGAACATGTCTAATGGGAAAGACGCAAATGCTGAGCAAAAGTGAGTACAAGCAACTTTAAATTCATGACACGCGGAAATTGTGACTTGTGTTTTTTTAAATGTATGTCATAACCCATTGGTTGGATAACACGTTTTTAATGAACTATGTTGAGCTCCTGCACAGGAAACTGAAATATTAGTGAATTTGTTTCCTCGTCGTCTCCCACCGTTATTTACTTTTGGCCACGCAAGATGGCACATACTTATAAAGGCCCAGCAATGATAACACACTTAACTTTGCACACATGTGCTTCAGATATCATTTTCATAATAATTGTATGGCATCAGAAGCTGTCAGTCTATTGTCAGGTTCTTCCGTAATCTAAAGTTAAACGCATGCATGTTGTTTATCAGAGCTGACTGTGCTGCTACTTAGCAGTCCTCTCTACCTCCAGCACACCCAGTTATTATGCACATTTTTATTTGTGTGAGTGTTTCATCCATGTTTGTGTTTGTGCAGCAGCAGCTCCTCACAGACGACCCTAAAAGAATCCCTGGATGAGTGTATGGAGGCCATGGATCTCTTCCTTAACAACCACTTCAGCGAGAGCCTGGAGAGGCTGCGGCCAAGGTAACAGAATGATCCTGAGCCACTGGGTGTTTACTGCACTGTTAACTGAGTTCAGCACATTCATAGTGGTTTCCGTGTGATGTCAGCAGTATTCGGTCGCGTGCATTGTCAAGAAATGTCTGTGGTGTGAACTGTGAAGTAGTGTGCTGCTGTTAGCTGAGACACCAGGGTGGCACTGGTAGGCTTTAGTTCTCCAGGATATAAGGTGTTTGCTAAAGCTGACGCCCAAGGTCTGACTGATTCAACAGCCGACAGAAATGAGCCCTGCAAAACAAACACTATGCACAAGACACGCACGGATGGTAGATACGATAGGAAGGCGACCAGATATTTACTTTATCTCTTCTCAACAGGAAAATGCTTAATTCTGTTCGCTCATGGTTTGATGTGTATAATGTTTATTTTGATTTCTTGTTCCTTATGTAGAGTAAATGAGAGTATGTACCACGCTCTTATCTACGCCACGGTGCTGGAAATGCAGGCCATGATGACTTTCCAGCACGATGACATCAGCAATGCAGGAAATACCATGAAGAGTGCCCAGGAAGTCTGCCAGAGGTCAGACAAAATACCTCACTTTGTTTTCTAAGGTGCTGCTAACTTTTCCTCAACAGTTTGTGAAACATAATAGGCAAATCAACCTGAACGCATTTACATGACCTGTTTCTGACAAATGACCAATTTGACTGCGTTTGCATGAGAGGAGCCATTAAAGTGGCCGCTATGTCGGTGTCATTTCTGTTTTCTGTGTCATTCAAGAAGCCATCAATCATCAACTCAATGTATTATGAAAAGTTGTTTCTTTTGTTCAGGTTCCGACGGAAATCCCCAGGTATGGGGAATAAGTCAGGTGGGGACTCACTCACTGAAGGTAAGAGGCCTGGAAGTCTCACTTCATTTTAAAAACTGTTCAACTCCATCCAATAGTGAACACAGTATAGATGTGACATTTTTATTGTAACTTCCTGTTTTCAGTTTTTTATTCAGTCATGGGTAAAATACACTGAGTCTGATGGCAAATTTGAATCTAAAGTATCTAAAAAGATCAGTGCTAGCCTTGTTGTTAACTTCTACATTTCCAACAGATTTGCAGTTTTTGAATGACATCGAGTATTCATGGATGTACCCTGGTACGACATTGTTGTCAGCCAAATGCTTGCATCAGCAAGTTAACAAGCTGAGAGTGACAAAGAGCACATAACACTTGTGGAGGGAGCTAAGAATTTAATTCATTTTGTTGGCAGTTTGGTTCTTATTTTGGGTTGGCTTTGGCTTAGTGGTAGAGTGGGTAATCTGTCAATCGAAAGGTTGGCGGTCTACATGTTCGTTCTTGGCCAGTACTTGAACCTCAAGTTGCTCCTGAAGTCATTGTCATTGGTGTGTGAATTTGTGCTGATGGGTACTTTACGTAGGCGCGTGCGTGCGTGCGCGTGCATGTGTGTGTGTGACTAGAAAAGCGCTAAAAAAAGTGCAGTCCATTAATGTTTAACCAAAGCAACAGGAAAATAGAAATCACTCTGAACTTGTGATGGCCCCAAATGAAAAGTGGTTGATATATTTCAGACTAACATTCACTGTCCAACATAGACATCCCTTGAGCCATGCAGCTAGTGAGATTTAAAAGCAACAGCATTGAAGCGTAGCAATGGAAAAGCCAGAGAAGAGGAATGGTCCCTGGACGAATCCCTGTGGCACACCAGGCTTGAGGGCAAAAAGACAGAAATGTTTTATTTTTGTATTATTTACGAAATCATATCTTATTTTCTGTACTAATAAAATGTTGAGGTAAAAGTTTGTTAATTAGAAGACAAGAGAGTTCACATTTATTAGCACCAAGGTTATATATTGTATGCTTTATTGCTTGTCCACCAATCAGTCCTAACAGCATTTTACAAATGTTTTATAGAATCAGTTTTAACCTTCAACATCACAGCCTGGTTTGGGTCTCTGCCAAACATTCATCGTAACCCATTAAACAGGATCATAACAATAAGCAGCAAAATAATCGGACAGCAGCAGGAACCACTGATTAGTATCTACAACAGGAGAACAAAACTAAAAGGACAACACATAGCCTCAGACAGCACACACTCACTCTGCCATCTCTACAACCTGTCTCCCCTCAGGCCACAGATACAGATCTCTCACTTTCCGGACTAATCGAGCCATGTCAAGCTTTACTCCCACATCCATCAGGCTCATGAACAAATGATCTATTTCTTATTTATTTTTAAGACCACTCACTTAACCGCTCATAACAATTATTTATGACCTATTTATCATGTTTTTAATAGAGCCACTTGTATGTGTCTGTTTCTGCTGTTGTTTTTGTGTCTAGCTGTATGCACACTGATGCTCTTTTACACAAATGAAGTTCCTAACGGATAAATAAAGTTATTTGAATTTGAATTGCTGACTATGATCATTTGATGTTATTTACTGAATGTGCATCTGTGTATGTGTGTTTTCAGAGCAGCTTCATGCTGAAGTGTGTTATGCAGAGTGTCAACTCCAGAGAGCTGCTCTCACCTTCTTACAGGTGCAGTGGACTAGTCTTTTTTTTACAATCATTTTATATCTGTATTCATTGCATAGCATGGGTAAGTTCTCACATTATTTGAAGACTGTGGAAACATTCAGTATTATTTCACTTGTTTATTTATTTGTTAATATAATTTGCAGGATGAGAATATGGTGAGTTTCATCAAAGGAGGAATCAAAGTACGAAACAGTTACCTAATTTACAAGTAAGTAGTATAAGTAATACATAGATGTGAATGTCAGTAGTGTGTTATTTTAATGCTGATAATAGTGTATACGTTAGCTGTTTAAAAAAATTGCGAACTTGCAGAAGTAGTTTAAAAAAGCATTCCATGAATGGTAATACATACATTTGACATAATGAACTCCAGTTTACTTGAGGAGCACTACTAAGCCTGAGACAAGAGTTTTAGAATTTCTGTTGTAGTTTTGAAAGGACAACAAATCTCACAACATAAGCAAGCTTCTGTTTGATTTAGAGGATACATTTAATAACATTAAGCATGTTAGAAACTAGAGCTGTGGAGTTTGAACAAATGGTAACAGGGAGTTTGAAAAACATTGTCAAGTTGCATTGTGGGAATTGTAGGATGAGGTCATATATAGAGTTATACAAAGGACTAAGACTATCTTAGCCTTTGCAGCACAGATTTAGATAATTCTTGTAATCTTTATCACAAGTCATTTTTTTGTATGTTAAAAAACAGAATTGCAGGAGTACCCCCTTTATTTATGAATATTCAAATTACATTTAGTATTGTGTAGCTTAGTGGTGTTTTAAAGTGAATGACAGAGATTCCCTTTATCATCCAGAGAACTGCATTCCTTCATAAAATCTCAAAGCTGTCTCAAAGGACCCAGCCACCTTCACTTAGAGGGCGGAATATCATTTGGAATAGGGGCGTTTAATCTGGTATGTCACCGAAGTATCTTGAATATTATGTTGTGTGAATATAAAATGTGTGAACTATGTTTTTGTACCACAAAGTTCATCAGGTCATCTTCATTTACAGACACTCTCTCTATTTCCCCCACGGATACTCAAAGTTTTGGAGTTTGCAGGCTTCTCTGGAGACAAGGTGTGATATATAAATTTCCTTTAATCAAGCACGACATATTAACTGACACACCCATGATGCATTGACCTCTACATGCATTGTCCTGTTTTAGGAATATGGTCTGTCCCTCCTGCGTGACGGTGCTACAGGGATGAATCTGCGCTCCATGCTGTGCGCTCTGCTACTGCTCTGCTACTACACCTTTCTCACATTCATTCTAGGTAGTGACATGTTCACATTTTTTTTTATGTATGCATTTGGTGATACATATGGTGTACTACTTTATTACTGATTTTTTTTGCTGTTCTGTTCTCTCAGGGACAGGTGAAGGAGAGGTGGCTGATGCTGAAAGCCTTCTGATACCTTTCCGGCTCCGCTATCCACGGGTGAGTGGCAATAAGCATTATCGGTGTACAGACTGAATCCATTGCTTGGGAAAAATGTCCATTCTCTCTAGAATTGACGGTGCTAAGCATAAAATGCATACAATCAATGCTCTGACTGGTATGTGCGCCATTCAGCTGCAAATGTGGCCTTAAAGACTGATGTCATAAGTACATGTCCCTTTTATCTTTAACAAATGTACAGAAATATTCTGAGCAACTAGTTAAAAAGCATGTTTTAGGCCTTGAACCTAAGCAGTTCTTTGATTTGGGTGCTTTGTTTTAACAAATCACATGTCTTATAAGCATTTAAATAGAAACATTTTGCTGTGATTGTTGTTGAACTAGAACAGACTAGTTTTCTGCTGTTGGCTAGCAAGCTGCCTTGTCCATGTTGAGATTCTAGCTAATGGTGAGCCTGCTGATTCCATTTCCAGGTGCCATTTCTTTGTCTTATTTTGAAAAACGGTGACAACTTTTTGTCCAGTGCTGTTGTTGGTTTGGTTTGTACTTTTTTTTTTAGAAACATCTAGTTATGCTGCTCTGTCTGACAGATATTACCAATGTTCATTAAATTGAAAACCTCTCCAAAACACCTTGTGCTGCACACACAATGGGAATGCTCCGACCTGCGGCTAGTTGTATCAATCTGCAGGATGATACCATCAGACTCGTGATAGTAAACGGACAAGAAACTATCACACAAATTGGTGCAGTACATGTAAATATCCAATAAGCAGGAAAGCTTAGGTTTAAACATGTTTATCAGCTGATGGCTTTAATTGTTCCTGATTTTTGGAGATGATGTAGCAACCTCTGCATCCCTACTTCCTGATTAAGTAATTACAAATGTGTCAATGCTCTCTTAGGATCTCATATATACGAGATCAGGATCTCATAATTACGACAGAAGACCTTGTTGTTTTGAGATCCTTATCTCGTTATTATGAGAAAAGATCTCCTAATTACAGGACCAGGATCTTGTAATAATGAGATAAGGGATCCACTTTTATTTTATTTGGTGAAAACAATGCGCTTACATACTCCTGACTTTAACACAAGTCTAAATCATAGACTGTATAAAACATGGACGTAGTCTCAGTGTTGTTGAGTATTGGTGTCTGAAGAGGCTTTTTTGAAGTCCAGTGATTGAAAGCCCCTAATTATGAACAACTCATAAAATAATAAAAAGTGAACCACTTAAGAAATGAGCTATTGAGGAAATGGGTTGTTTTTTGTCTGTATCAGTCTCTAAACATATCTTTGCTCCATTAATGGCTATTTTCATATGAGACCTCTCTCATCCCAAAATGTCCTATCTCTCTTCACCTGTCCTATCTAAGGAAGGCAAAAAGGCCCACAAATTAGAATAATAACTTCCACTCACAACTCTTTCTATATTGCAGTCTGACACAGAATCACCTCAGCGTCTTCATACTATCACTCCTACAATTCTTCTTGACTCCTTTCTTGTTAAGTCACAATCCCTGTCTCCACTCTACCTTTTACCTACATGCCAGCCCATCCCAGAGAACAAACTCGAGGCTCTGACACAATGTGTACCCAACCGAAATGGAAGCGTCTTGGTTAAACACTGTTAAGAGTTAATACAATGCAGTAGGAGTGCTTGCAGATGGATTAGAATTTAACATGGTGTATGTTGACATAAACTTCTGTGCAACGCTGACGTTGAATTATTTCGTCTTTATTTTCTGTTTTTACACAGGGGGCAATCTTCCTCTTCTTTGCGGGCAGGATTGAGGAGATAAAGGGAAACATTGATGAGGTGTGTTTCATAAAAGGCTGTAAAGATCATCAATTAATATTTTATTATGTGTACAGACACAGCATTTGTTTGCACAAACTTTACATCATTTTGTGACGCATGGAACCTCTGTTACAGCAAGTGCCCAAATGTTATTATATTTAATATGCAAAACCCCTCGAATGCAGCCTTATTTCTTAATATCCTTATCGAGTGCTTTATGTTATCACTTTTCTCGCACCCCACTAGGCGGTGGAGCTCTTTGAAGATGGCTGCAAAGCACAACAGGCTTGGAAGCAGTTCCACCACATGTGCTACTGGGAGCTGATGTGGTGTTTCACCTACAAGCGAGCATGGAAGATGGCGTACTTCTATGCAGACCTGCTGAGCCAGGAGAGCCGCTGGTCCAAGGTATACAAAGAACAGCAGTCCGAAAAAGACCAGGATGACTGGCTGACTGATGTGACAATGCAAAAACATTGTAACTTTGCCTTTTTTTTGTTTGTTTTCTGTCAGGCAATGTATATTTACATGAAAGCTGCTTACCTCAGCATGCTGCCAAAAGATGAGGCCAGGCCTTTTGGGGAGGACGAGGTAGAGCTCTTTAGGTAAACATACTATATATATTCTATATTTTATCTCAAACACAATGCCATGGTGCCACAGCATGTAATATACTTGCAGTTTACCAATGTGTATGTGGTGGTGCTGCTGGTGCAGGACCTAATTGTTGGAAAGAAAATCAGCAGCAGCACAAATTCATCTCTCTTCTCATCCTGATATACAGCCTCCACCTTTAATACCACAGATTTAATTAAACAGGATGTGATTTTTAAGAAAGGGAAAAAAACAACAAGCTGAATGGATATAATCAGCAGGGTACTCTTCATGTTTGCACAAAAGTAGAGATGGGACCGATCCAATCTTATTTCGGTATCGGGTTCGATATTGATGTAATTTACGTATCAGATATCGGACTGATGGCTCAGATCACCGATCAAGAAAGATCATTGTGCACTTTGAACATTCTCAGCTCGCACAGTCTCACTATGAAGACAATCGGACTGAACTGGAAGTGCCCACAAATCGTCTCCATGACGACATTCAGATGAGATGGAACAGCTCCTTCCATGTGATTATTACGTACAAGTCTAAAATATTTAATTTGAAAACCTGACAGTTGTTGCTGCTTCCTGTTTGTATTTGAAGCCAACACAATGCACAAATCCACAATAAATCTGTTAATTATGATTTTAAAAATATAAATATCGGTATGAGTACATATGTAATGAAATCGTATCGGAACTGGAAAAAAAGTTGATCAGTACATCTTTTCCCCAAAGGCTTTGTTCAAGCTGGACTAATCTATATTTTTATATCAACATTGGGTCAGATGACCATTTTTAACGTTAAACTGTGTATTCATAATAACAAGGTCAGAGAAATGTACTCTCAGCCCTCTTGTCACCTTTGTTCCCGCAGCAGCAGGAGAAAGCAGATTTTTGTGAGAAAGCTCTGACCCTTTGTACACTACATGCCGACATCACACACACACACACACACACACACACACACACACACACACACACACACACACACACACACACACACACACACACACACACAAAAGCAAAGTTAGCAATAAGCTAGCAAACATAATGCATCATTTAGCAGCTGCAGAGATGATTTTCTCAGGAGCTATGCTGAGTACATTGGCTTTTTAATGGTCCCATTTCTCAAGTTGAAAAGCTGTGTTCTAGATCTGAGATGTTCATGAGCTTTATATCGTAATGTGGGAATTATTTGGAGATCTGTTGATTTTTAATGCTTAGTACTGTTCTAGATAACTTCTGTTTTATAGCAACAAATGTTACGCATTAATTCATGAAAACATTTTAACCATAAAACCCAACATTTACCATTTCTGTGGTTGAGCAATGGCAAATATTCCAATTGGCTAGTCATAAAATATTTTTCTCACGATGTTGTTCCAACTTCAAAGATTTTTCCAGTCTGAAAGTCACTCTGGGGAGTCGATGATTGTCCCTCTGTGAATGCTGGGTATGATAATATGCTATTGTTGGCCACTATGTTTGGTAGTGACCTTGTTATTCTGCACCCATGTGTCCAAAAACAGACAATTGCAGTTTAAAAGAAAGCACATCTTAAGTGTCTTTTTTTTGTGTGTGTGTGTGTGTCTCTAGAAAAGTGCGCATCTTCAAGCAGAAGATAGCTGGGAAGTCTCCGCCCACTGAGAAGTTTGCTATCCGTAAAGCCAAACGCTACAGAGGTCCCAGCCCCGTCAGGCTCCCGGTGCCAGTGCTTGTAAAGATCCGCACACAAACACACTCACACGGCAGACCTACAGTTTGACTCCTACAGCCGTCCAACTGCATTTTCTGTTTCTTTACAGGAGATGATGTACATGTGGAACGGTTTCAGTATGATCAGCAAGCGGCCAGAGCTGACTGAAGGCATGATGCAGACTTTGATGGAAGCAGAGGGCAGCCTGCTGGAGTCTCCCGGTAAGACAGTATCATAAACCATGAGCAACAACAAATCCTTCACGGCATGAATAGAACTGTAGACGAGAGGAAATCATGTCTGCCCCTTCCTTCACAGAAAATGAGTACACACTGGACGACCGCTGCGTGATCCACCTGCTGAAGGGTCTGTGTCTGAAGAACCAGGGTCTCCTACAGGAAGCTGAGGAATGCTTCAACACTGTGATTTCCAGGTGAGTGCTACTAAATACACGTTAAGACTGTATGAGTTATTTCCTGTCCACACAAAACACAAACAGCTTTGAATGAAGTTTTTGGCAACTATAGGCACCCGGAAGACATCTTCACCCTCAACCTTTATTATGACATTCAGGCTATGTTGAAACAAAACCAAAAAACTTTATGGTTTCAAGTGAACCTAAAAATACTTTAAGGAAAATGTATCATGAGGAACTGTTTTAGCAGCTCTTATATGGATGTGTTAAAGCTTCCCAACTCATCAAGTCATAAGGTAGCCAATCTATATTTACATAGCAAACAAATATAAAATGACTTGATTGAGATCACACTGACTGCTTATGACTAAGAGGCATTCAAGCTTGTTTGATTTGAAGGTTAGTCAACAACCAGAGTGGAACAGCATCACTTTTATTGCATTTCTGTGGAGGCTAATATAAGGCAGGTTGTTGACATAGTGTGTGTAAAATGTTACAGTGTGAACGAGAGCTGTTGTCACCTTCCTTTTGTGTGTGTGTGTGTGTGTGTGTGTGTGTGTGTGTGTGTTCAGTGAAAAGAAGATCAGGTTTGACCACTACCTGGTGCCCAACACCCTGGTGGAGCTCAGTCTGCTTTACATACACCAAGGCCGAAGGGACAAGGCCATTAAACTGCTGCACAAGGCAAAGTGAGTAACTCTTTTGAAACAGCTTTACTGAGTAAAGCAAAGTTGAATCCAGCCACACAGGTCCAGTAAGATGACACATTTTCATTCGGGTGCCCTTAGAATCTGTGAATGTAATTAAAAAAAAAAAAACATATATGTTATTAGAGTTGAAAAGTTTGTGTTTTCTACATCAGCAGTCAACATTTCCTGCACAGTCGGCACATAGAGAAAAGCACTGTTTGCAGGGATTATTGGAACGGTTCATATTTTTTTAACAAAAAGTTAATATAAAGAAACGGAGAATACTATTGTCTTCTTTTTGTCATGCAAAAGGCATACTAATATGTTATAAAATATATTATTAATACAACTTTTTACTACGATACACATTTTCCACTACTGCATTTTTTAGGAGACATTATTTGTTCCTTTTACAGCACAACGTTTATTTAAAATCTTTAGTTCAAGTTACTTGACAAATGTAAGAAACAAACATTTTGGGGTGCTGGTAGTCATTTTAGAGAGATACAGCCATAACACTGTGGGATTTCTCCATAATGAAGGCTGTCCACGTTGTGTGCCCGTGGTTGTGCTCGTGAACTCTACTGGGGCAAAGACCACTTCTATTAGATTTTACATGAAAACACGATTAGCTACAAAATATCATACAACCCCCTTACAGAAACACAAGTGTGAGGTATGCAACTTGCTGTCTAGTTCAGATGTTTGAGGTAATAAAAAGCAACATTTCCCCTCTCTATTGCTCACATGGTTTCATTTCAGTAACTGTTCAAATATTTAGTTTCCTCAGATTTATCTCCAGAACCCTCTTTTTTTAATTCTACACATCGATCATAAGAATGTTCCCATGGCTATTTACACCCAGCGACGGCGTCATCACAGGAGGGACTGTGCAAATGAATGGATTCAAGAACAGTTAGCTACTATTTTAGCCGCTTGCCGTTAATGAAGTCCATTCATGGTCTTATTTCAGCAGGAATTTATGGAGCAGATTTCTGTTGATGCTTAATGAGATACTTCGTTTTGACATCAAATGAAATGTACTTGTCAAGCCAAATTTCCACAGGGTCTGTTGCCAATAATGTCACATATTACCCACAACAGTCACAGGGTATAATAAATTAAATGTCTGATTCTTTTAGTACATTTGTTAAAGATACCTTTCTAATTGATGGATTTGTTTAGGGCAGCTGGCCTGGAAAATTATAAACTTTAGAGGGGGTTGTGTCTCTCTGGTTGCTCAGTGTAGTAACACTTTAAAATCACAAGAGGTCACTGTCTGCCTGTTAGTTATAGGACTGAAAGGCTGTTCTGAACACACATTTATTCTCTCACTAGGGTTTTATTTGGGTTCTTAGCACCTTTCATATAAAACAGCAGTTTCTGACAACAAATGTTGTATTTACCCCTCATATTGAACTTCTATCCTCCGCTTCTGTTTCATATTAACAATTAAGTTGCAGATTTCTAATTCCGGTTCTTTTCTGTCACATTACAACCTCCTCTCCTGTTTTGACTTGTAGACATAACTACAAAGAATACTCAATGGAGTCCCGTACGCAGTTCAGGGTGCACGCCGCTCTGGCCAAACTTAAGGCTGAGCACGGTGAGGAAGAGGACTCTTAACTGAAGGAGGGCAGATCTTCATGACTGTTGAAACACTGGACTGGTTGCTCGACGGAGGGGCCTGTTTTCCGCTAGATCCCCCATTTCAAACCTTAATTCATCTTTTAGAAAGTGATGTCTGGGTAAATTTTCTGCTGTGTTCAGGGGAACCTTTTGAGGTGTTTCTGTCACATGCTTCTCAAACATTGTACAAAAATGTATAAACTCTAAGAATATTTACAAGAGCCCATCTTTGTCAGGCTGGTTTTGAAGTGCAGTTTGGCATTTTAAGTAGAACAGTGTATATAAAGCTATATTATTCTATGGACGATGTTTTTATAGTTAAGATTATAGATTAAAGGACACTACATTTTAATCAACATTTGATTGAAGCCACTTTATATTATTATATTATATAAGAATTTTATGACGATGACATGTGTTGAAATTACTTTATTTTACTTTATTAAAAATGTTAAATGATGAAGCGTACTGTGCTGTTTTGGATCTTTCAATATGTGATTGTAACCCCTGTTTATGGTATTTCAAGTCCAACAGCAAAAACAAATGACAGCGGTCTTTAAACCAGCTTCAGAAAGCAGTGATCTGGATGTCAGAGCTGTGTGACCCAGTCTGCAGACAGTATTCTGGTGGTTGCAGTGAAAATGCATGTGAGCATGGCACACCACAGCTGACGCGTTCTGAAGAGGTGACCAAACTGATCCATTCTGTTCTAACCTCAGCCGTACCATCTTTTGTGTGGATGCTGGTCTAACCTGAGTGTTGCCCATCTCCGGAGCAGTGCCAGCTCTTTTCAAGTTCTTCAGAATGTACAACAAATCCCTCCGTCCATTTTCTTTCGCTTATGAGGTCGGGTCGCCGTAACTCAACCCAGACAGGATATATAATCCCTCCAGTGAACTGGGTGTACAACAAATATTTTTTCCCATAAACATTCAATCAGAATTCACTTATTTTTGTATTTTGTCAAATTTTAATATTTATTCCTCTAAACACAAAGACAAAATAGTATATATAAATATTTGTCTCAGGACTGGCTGAATACATATGTCATGAAAAATGGACATTTGCCTAATAAACAGGACAAGCGACTGTGGATAGAGGATTTAAACAAAGGTGATAATAAGGAAGGAGTTTTCCTGGGTACAGGTCATTAAAGATGTTCTCAGATTCTGTTAAGGACTGTCTCACTGATGTTTGCAAAACACCTTCTCAGTCTCTGTCGCTGTTCGAACAAGTCCCATCAGAAACCAACATCTGAACCTGTGCAGTCCACGATTACGAGGCGGCGGCGGCAGGAGGGGTGATGGGAGCTGCTGTCTGCTCCTCCTTTAGTCTGCGTTTCATCAGCTTCTGCTTCTTTTTGTTTTCCTTCTCGATTTCAGCAACCATTTCCAAGAACTTTGGGCTCCGGGGGTCCACTGCGTAGCCAAATCGTTCCCTGGCCTCCGCCAACAACTTTGCACGTTGAGCTTTCTCGTCCTTTAGCTTTTGCTTGGTTTCACGCTTCTCCCTCCGCCAGTCAGCGACCAGCTTTGGCATTTTCGCCATGTTTGCCGCGATGAGCTTCTCTCTGCAATGAAAATGGAAAATAGTTATGTGACACATGTAAATTGGATTGCACGAGTCAATAGCCACACATTGACTCAACCACGATATGAGTGATTGCTGAACAATTGGTAGTTTGCTCCTAACAGGTTAACTTGGAATAACTCGGATTATCCCAAGGCTTTTACCTCTCCCATGTGTTCTTTTGTGTATTTCTTTAAATTACACTCATTGGTCCATATCAAATGACAAACAAGCAACCAACTTAGTTATTAATTCATAGATTAATATTAAAAAAAATTGTGTGAAAGTGTGAAGAACTGGCAGATTTTTCACAAATGTGCAATGACTGTCATAGATAAATATACTTATTATTATTATTGCAGATAGTGTTTCTCCATTCATCAAGTGGAGAAGTTAAATGTTTCAGATGACTAATGTTATGTTTTGTCTTTCTTTTTTTGTCAGTTTTATGCCTGTTATTTTTTTTTAAATGAATATCTCTCCATGTAAAGTTAAAAACACCTAATCTGTCCGATAATTAACGCACTGACGTCACCTACAGCGTCTTAAACCTTACTTACTTTGCCAGACGTTTTTCGGTTTCCTGCTTTTCCTTGGCTGCGACATTCTCCAGCATCACCTCTAACGTAGGATGCCATTGTTTTTCTTCTTCGATCATCTTGTCCAGCTGCTCACCGCTGGGCCACAGCGAGGCAGGGTCGATGCCCGAAGCTGAGCCGTACCGACCGAACAGCTTCTTGTCGAAGCGCGTCGTCTTCTGCCACTCCGGGGTTTTCTCACTGTCCTTGTCCGGGATATATGGCCCACTGATGTTCAGCTTTAAAGGCTTTGGGTTATACGACGCTGTCTGCAGAAGAAACCCGATGTGAGAATTCGCAGAAAGAATCGTTTTTAAAGATGAAATCCTCTGTAACACCGCCGTCCTCCTGCACAACATGGACGCCGCCATCTTTCTTCTTCCAGATGAAGGACCCAGAGACAGAGGTGACCGCCACAGTGCCTGTACAACACAGCTTTATTCATTTCTTCTTGTAAATCAGCCTTTATTTGGAAATGGTTTACGTTACATGTAGCAAGCCATATGTAACTTCATAATAATAGAAATAGGCAAAGACGTATTTAAATGGCACAATTCGTGACAAAAAGGCAATTCATTATCTCATTTACTAATTGTTTCTTTCTGTTTTGTCTTTAGTTACTCTGTCCTGTCCCTTTAAATATGCTATATCAATTCAAGCTATTATAATTTTTTTATTATTAATTCAAATGCCTGAAGTTATGCCAATTTAGGTTTTTTTTTTTTTTTTTTAAAAAGGTTTTTCAACACGCTACTAATGACACAGAAAAGTTTAATGACATCAGCAAAAGCCACAGCCTACCCATAACTTTAAAAAAGTTTGAACCACCATGTAAAAATAAATAGAAAGTTGTCATCATAAGGCTATGTGATCTGACAAATAAAATTGAATTGAGTTGAAGATATAGGCCTAAATAATACTAAAGCCACAGTCCATTCATAAAACAGAAACCTAACATCCCACAATTAGCCGGAAAACACAAGTCAGTTCACTTGTAATGTTTTCCATTTAATAGACCTGCGTCAGGAAACATTTTTTTCCAGACACGTTAAACACGTTCTCTGGACAAGAAGTACCAATCTGTTTATCATGAGAGTGTGATGCGGATTGGAGGGGTTCATAAAGTTTGAATGAAAAAATAAAGATGTTTGTAGTTTCCTTAGCCCAAAGTATCCTACAAATTACAGAATAAAACAGGTTATCAAACTACTTTCATCTGCAAATTAAAGTTGAATTTAAAGCAAACCACTGGGAACTACACATTTAAATATATGCAGTCCACTGGAAAAAAACAATTATTACTGTATTTTTTTTTTGGGGGGGGGGGGGGGGGGGGGGGGGGGGGGTGAACTGTTCTTGTGGTTTTGTGTACTGTGTTATATCGGTTTCAGACCTTTTCATTTAAAAAATATTTATACTAGAGGCTCAGTTTACTGTCACTGAAAAAGGCAAAATATCAAAAGGTCCCTCACAGAGGCACTCTCAGTTACTTTCAAGAATAGCGGTAGACGGATATGTTTTCCACTAAACATCCCAATTGACTTGGAAGTAGCTGTGAGCAGGTGGGCTGTAGCCAGAGCATCAGAGCGAGAAGGGGAGCTGAGACTCTTTTAACACCTTCTTTCAACATTTAAGGACCACTGGGCAGGGAAATAAACCTTCTTTAGAAGAGAGGATCTTTGTTTAAACCTCCTTGGCTCCACCTCCTCCTTCCTCTTATAGAGGCCACCCTCCCTCAACTTTTATTTTTGATTTCTTTTCAAGAAGCGGAGATAGATGGAACAAATGGCGTTGCTCTGGAGTGCAGCACTTACATTCACAGATGTCACCGCTTTTGTGTGGTGGGAGCATGCGGAGCTCTCCATCGTCATTAAAGATTTAGGGTTCCCATGGCGGGGGTATACTAGGCTGGAGGTGGGGGTGGGCATGACAGAGGCTTAATTTGGCTTAGGAGCGATCGGATGCCAAGCTGAGGGCTTTAGGGATCACATCAACGTCAGTCACAGGCAAATAGGCTTGTTAGCAGTTAGACGATAAGGGGCTGGTGGCAAGATGACAGGTCTATTTCTGAGTGAGAGTGTGAGTGGGAGGGATGGTGCTATATTCATACATGTTTATGGAAGTTATATAGGACATGCTCACCTGAATTATGAGTCTTTTCCCCTCTTAAAATTGCATCAGTTATTGCACACGAGTTGAATTTGTATTATTTGCTGAGAGAAATACCAGTTGTAGTGATTCAAAGTTCCTAATGAGTCATTTTAAAAAGGGCAAACGCTTTGGCCAACCATTGTTTGTTTGATCTGCAAGACCACATCTGGTCACTATAAGACAACGTGGCAAACAGAAATCCAAACAGTCCAGGTGCTTCTCACAAGTACCGCTCAGTGTCGAACATTTGTTGTAGGAGAACAGTGGTGGAATTTCAAAAGGGGGTTCAAAACCACAACAAGGTTGGGCTTGTTGTTGCAGAAGTTTGACATCCACACTGTCCGCTGTTCATGTAGGGTTGCGGTCTCTGGAAAGGTAAGCATCACCATTTTAAAAGAATGAGCTTTAAAAAGGGATTGTTGAAAACATGACAGTTTAAGTGTCCAGTTAACTGTAGATTTCTACAATATGTTTTTGGGTGTAAGACTTGGATTTTCTTTATGACTTTTAAGGATGATGGTTTAATCCTATATGCCCGAACAAAGGGGGTGGTTATACCATAGACTGTAAAAAATTAATGGACGAAGCCCGAATGACGTCAGCCATCTGTTACGGCAGGGGGCTCCGGAGGCTCATTGGCAGCAGCCGTCATGCTGGAAATGCTGACTCAGCCTAACTTTCAGTCAACCAAACGACAGGCTGGAGAGAGCTGGAGCTGAGGCGGGTTTTAAGCCTCTTGACGACCCATTACATTGTGCCCACCTGTCAATCATGTCAGCTATGCGCCTAACTATGGTTAGCATGCATTGTTCATGAAATTAAAACTGAGCCGTTTAAAAAAAAAATCACCCCCCGTACAGTGTGTGACCATGATGACAATTATCAGACCTCTTTTGTTTTTAGTAACAGGCTGTAAAGATGTACATTTATGCTGTAAAATCTGCCTTTTTGCCTGTTGTGTGTAGGTGACTTCCGGTGTTCTTGGGGCCAGCCTCAAGAGGACACTCGAAGAACTGCAGGATTTTGCACTTCCGCATTGGCTTCATTTTTCATGACCGGAGATTGCTGCATGGATTATACAGGTACACGCAGGTAAGGCAGTGCAAAAGCAGCAGACTGAGGAAGAAGATCTGAACCCGCACTTGCTAAAATTGCCACAACAAAAGGTTTTATTCCATTGCAATCATAACGTTTTCAGGTGGTCTTCAGGGGCAAAATTATCACCTGAAAAGTTGTGATTGTGATGGAGAAAAACACTTTTTGTTGCATTTGAGCAAGTGTGCGGACATATCTTCTTCGTTAATCCTATATTCCTCGTAGACTTCATGAATATGATTTATTGTTGTTATCTGACACTAAAATAGTTTTTTCCTTCTTTTTTAAATGTTCTCAAAAATATTAATCTTTACTTGAAAAAGTCAATGTTGCTGTAAATGTTGTGGAAAACTTTCTTTTAACTTAATTGTTATAGGACATATTGATACCTTTTTTGTCAAATGTTAATTTACATTATATGTAACCCTCTCTCTAAGACACACACACAATCCTACACGCACACACGGCCAAGGTTTGGTGTAGCAATTTGCCAAGCCAGTGTGACTATTTGTTGACACAAAGAAGAAATCATAATGAATTGAGTCTAAATGAACCACTCTTTTGTTGGCCATAAACAATGACAGGGTTTTACTTAGAATTGTTGGCACTGAGAATTAGATTTGTCAGCATTTCCCCAGAACAGGGGATGAGGACAAAATCCAAATAAAAGAGAGCTAAGCCCCAAAATACCTCCTTTTCCTGGTAATGACATCAGACTGCAGCCTTACTGCACAAAGTAAAGAAGAGAAAAACGGAGCGAAAACAGCCTCCTCGGTGAGTCCCTGCTGTGCTGGTGATAAATTACAGATTTCTGCATGAACATCACACTGAAATAAATAATCTGGAGGTAGCTAGCTGTCCTTTGTAACATGGAAGAAAGTTTCTATAGGATTCTCGTCAGACTTGTAAATTCTGCACATTTGTATGTGGTGCTGATTTCTTGATTAGTGGTTCCAAAAAGGCCATCATGCTCAAAACAAACAATAAGGATGTATGCAGAATATTTTATGGACCAGCTCTCTGCAGGCTGCTTTTTAAACACCCCAACAGCCCCCTGCTAATGTTAAACTTGGACTTCGCCCAATTCAGAACTGCCAGCGTAAGCGGTCTTATGGTGGTGGGAGGGGGGGGGGGCTGGGGTGGTGGTGCTGTTTTGAAGTTGGAGGGGGCTGATGTGTGTGCAAGCGAGTGGGTAGAAGGATGGTGAGCCTTTAGCAGGGAGCAGCAGAGTATTTTACAGTAATGGATGTACCACATGGAGATCCAGTTAGTGATGCGTTTTGCGCACGATGGGGGGGGGTTTGAGTGGGGTGAAATGGGGGGGGGGAGTGAGTGTCCTGCAGCTTTCTCCACTTTGTTTGTGGAAAAACTGAATGTGGCTTCCAGAAAGATTCACCCACCTGGGCGGAGGGGTGATGGAGGGACACGGGGAGGGGAGCAGCGAAACCACCAGAGAGCTTTTATTTCTGCTCACTTTGCAGCAAAGAGTGCAGGGGAATAAATGGAAAGCTGGGACTCCCTTGACTCCCTCTTCATTTCCTGCCACATAATGGCTGTAACATTTCCCTTAAATTATCTTGCATCACAAATCTTTATATTCGACGTTCATGTAACCACCTCAAGAGAAACACACATTCACACACTGCCTTTACATAAAGATTTGGCATTAGTTCCCACTCTGAAATGGCTCTGGATTCCCGCGATAGTAAACAACTGTGCCACTCTCTGCCCCTGATACATTACTGCCCTGCAAATCATGAAACAGCCTTGGGAATTGAACAGATTGGGCTTTATAAAAAATATGGCCAATATGACAGATTTGTAAGCAACAACATCATCGGCAAAATGTTTAGTTATGATGGAGCTCGTAGTTTCTCCCTTCTCTTTGGGAGTCCTCACGCCATGTGCAGCTCAGCTCGGTGTCCTAATGAGATAATGGATTGTAGCAGACGGAGTGATGGAAACTCTCGATTCACCAGTGACTGCTAATTTAAGGGGAGATTCATCAAACCCAGGCCTGCACTCAGATGCACCTTCATAAAACTATGCCGGGGTCCAGTAAAGATGAATGGAGGTAATTATGAGCTCTACCTGTTCACAGCCATCCTCTTCTTCTCTGCAGCCTCCTGGGGTTCCAGGGCTCGTAATCTGTCTGTATGAAGAGCCGATGTTTTAATCAAATTCCTCTTTTTACTGATTGATCTTTATTGAGTATGAAGTGAGAGATTATTCCAAATTATAATAATGCTCTAGTGTTGGAGCTCTCATCCGACACAAAGAGCCAGAATTTTACTCTGAATGTCTCATTCTGCACATTGTCTTCAAACAACCCAATCACTAGGCATTGATACAGTCGTAATATTAATGCTGTAATCACTTGATCAACAGTGCTCTTTACGGTTTGCACTTCCAGTTGGCATTGTTGTAAAATGCCAGTGGGCTCCGTATAGTGTTCTCACAGAAGTACTGAATTTGCTTTCTTGCTGCCAAATTACAGAGTAGTGGACACTGAAAAAAGCAGTTGGGATAATATGACAGAACTGTTCCACACCTTGACTTTCATGTCTTGTCAGCACCAATGGGGCTATTTAGAGATTTCTACCTTGGTGTGTTTAAGAGTAATGCAAACCTTTTAATTCAGTTCAGTATGCTTTACTGAAATAATCTCAGATTTTCATATGTAACCAGATGATACAGTAGAATATGTTTGAAGAACCACTCACTTCCACACAGCTTTCATATCTGTACAGTCCATGGCAGTGTGAATTGAGAAGCGAATGCCTTACATAAACCTTTAAAAAATGAATGGTTTGGGTAAGGGTATAAGCAAGTAGGCCTAACCACTATAAAAAATGTAAATATCTAACCAAATTGCCAAAACATCAAGAGTAACACAATTAAATAATGGTAAAAATATTAAACGAATCGTATTACTATTATGCAGTGCAGTGGGCTGAAGTGAGAGCAATTATCTCCTTTTGAAAGAGAAATGCATTTTGACCTTTCCGAAATGAAAAACACCAGACGAATAAGAAAAACACTGCTCTGAAAAAAAGCTTCAAACAGTAGCATATCTTGTTAACTGGCATGAATCCTACAACTGAGTACTGCCACATATGCCAAGTTGCCAGTATTTCACTTACTACCTGAGTTTGTGTGTCTAATAGAAACTAGAAAGGTGGACTAGAAAAGTGCTATACAAGCTCAAGTCCATTTACCATTTCCGTTTACCACACTTTGTACAGGGGCAGAATTTTTAACTCATCCGTTTTTATTTTATGAAGGATAAGCGTTGTGCATAATTACAGACGTGACTGTTATGTTGACAGAAATTTTGGTTGGTACAGCATTTTCAATATGGTATTTTGGCCTTCAAAACTCCCCTTCAGTAATCAGTGTTTGACATCACTTAGACTACGTCCATGTTTTATACAGTCCCTCAGTAGCTCTCTGTGACAACCTCATCCTAGTTAAATCCAGTGTGCCACCTGATTAAACCTGTAACACCACCATGATCCAAACTCATAGGACACATGATCTGAAGCGATGAGTCACTGAATGTGCACACAAGGATTCACGTAGATATTGATACACAGGCACAGACACCTTAATACAGCCATGCATTACCCTCATTTAGGAGATTTTTGGACCCTGCAGTACAGAGGGGATGTAGTAGGGTGGGGTTTGCATGTGTAACCAGCCTGGCGGAGACATCTTTCCCGTTGCTCCCTTAGCTACGCTGGCGCCATCTGTCATCTGCATGAACATCTGCAAACCCAAGGTGCCCTTGTCACCCAATGTTAGAGCAGTATGTTTGGCTTTTCCATTAAGGAAACCTGGAGTGATTCCTCAGAACAAAGCCTATTAGACCGGATGCTGTAGTGGTGAATCAGCTGGGCTGCAGAGGGGCATTAAATAGTAGGATTCCTCCTCAGGCAACGTCGCACGGCTGTCTAGCTTGTCTGACTAGCAGGAGATCTCATCTGCTAACTCACTGACAATTTGGCTTAAGTCTGTGGTTTCTTTATGAGCCTCCGCTCAGAGGACACAGGAAGCAGGGGTGCTGAGGCTGCTGCACTACCCCCATGATATCTCAGATAATAAAATCCAGCAGTTAATAAAAAAGTTTTAATGAGAAACATTTCCCCTTCTTTTTACTGATGTTTATTACAGCGTAATTTGTGGCTGGAAAGTTGTTTTATATCTGTTTTTAGTCCTTTTTATTTTCAACTTGAATTATTTTGTCCTTTTTCAACATTTAACATTTGTATGACTCATTGCGGCAGTTCAGAGAGGTTTTTTTTAAATTTACAACTATATTAAAGTGACCAAAGTTTTCAGGGCATTGATCAACCTGTCAGGCTAAGCCCTGGAGATAAATGCTGTTAGCTAACCACTAGATTATATAAAAGACAACTACTGGTTTATTGTGACATTTATCAACTTTTTTCCCTGAACAACCTTTCTCATTTTCTCTTTTTCTCTTTGACCTGTTTCTATTCGAGTGGAAAAACTGTGTTATTTGTTAAAAATATCAATCAGACATTCTTACCCTGGCCATTGAAATCCAAAAAAAACAAAAAGCTTTGTGTGCAGCATTAAGAACGGCTTCATTAGACAGATTCATTTTCTCTCAGCAATCTGAACTCTGTCTGACGTCCAGCCTCCCTGCTCGTCTCCTTAGGCCTCCGTCCTCCTTTCTTCTCTCTGATTTGACTGAAAAACAGATGGCTGTCCCCATCCTCATTTTTGAATCAATCTCCTTTTTTTTTTGCACCCAAGGTTATAACCAAAATTGATGTTCACATTAAACTACAGGAGACTTGAACGACTTCACCCTGCTGTTCCCCTTTTTGTGTTCAATTTGCTGTCCCATTTTTGGCTTTCCAATAAGCAAATATGAAGGAAAGTGGACAGATAATATTTGAATGTGCTGAATCAGAATTGATCCTATTTGAGATATTTTCAGAGCTGGGGGGCAGATGGATTTCTGTGCTAAGACCGGACAGTGTATTATTCACCACTGCAGCTCTCTGGAGAGTGTTACTGTCTATTGCATATGATTCTGAGCTGGATTACGGCAACAAGATCGCAACAATATGCTCATTGTCCACCATGCAGGGATATAATCTCAAGGATTACTCTCTGATGAAACTAGCTGCAGCCTCTCTGGATGATATAGAGTGATATAGGAGGTTTTTTTTACAGGAAGCTTTGTCTGGGAGCATCCTTTTTAGAGATTCTGTGATCTTTCACTTTCCTTGTTTTATTTCAATTGTCCTCCTCTTTGTTGCCTGCATATGAAAGCTGGACGCAGCAGCGGGCAAAGCTTCGCCTCCCACAGCTGCCTCTCCAAAAGAAATGGGCAAACACACGCACACACGAACACCAAGCTCGCAACCATCTGCTGCAGTGAATGAGCTAGGATGCTGCTGTCGAGTTAGTTGTGAATTCGAAACAGCAGCTGAGAGGACACAGTGTGCCCTGACCACACAGAGTGGCACCGCCACTGCCTGGCTGCCTGGCACTACACGCTCCATCTGACACACTGATGATTCCTCACACACACACACACACACGATAAGAGACTGTGGGCCAAAATTACAAACAGGATTCAAATGTAGTGTGAAGCTGAAAACCTATTTTAAATTGAGATCCTAACTCACCAGGTTGTTCAGGACAAGAAGTGTTCAGAGAATGAGCCATGAAATCAGTGCAGCAATGAACTGTTACAACTCTTTCTGGCCTGCCTCTTGACTATATAAGGCTTGCGAACTAGAATCTCTGAAAGTCTCCTATTCTCTCTTTTCTTTTTCCTTTTCCTGGATGGAAAAACTGACCTGCGATCTTTGTGAGCAGGTTATATGATATGGAAAGGCTTCCAAACGTTCTCTGAGAAAATGCACACTTGAATAACAGAAGAAAAGAGGAATAGGTATCAAGCAGGCATAGACACTGAGCATACAAAACAGAACCCAAACAAACACACTGGGAGCCCAACATTCAACACCGGCCAAAAAGCGTCCGACAGAGAGAGCTGCCTTTGTAAAGAGCACCTGCACGCCATAAGAGTCTCAAAAACAAAAAGTCTAGCCTCAACAACTCTTCACAGCTCTGACAGCCACTGGTTTTCTTTCTGGCAGTTTGTATGGGTGAACAGAGTCTCCATCTAGGATACTTAATGTTTGCTTATTTGCAATTTGTCACCTGGCTTGTTTACTCTTCTTTCTGCTCATTTAGAACTCACCTTTGTCCTAATGGGCTCATTAGCAGCAGCCCCATTCCAGGAAGAAAACCACCAGGTTAAAGCCTCACATTTGTGAACCGAGCGACACGGCTCAGGCGCCGCACTTTAAATGAGGCTTGGCCCCCTTTCTCGCAGGGAAGCGGCAGGGAGAGCTGCCAAAAATGTGTTTTCACTTTTATGTATTTTCATAAGTCATCTAGCTGGCCATTAAATTTGATATTTTTCAAGAGAAGTTGCATCTCATCCAAAAAAGAAACATGTTTGTGCTAAAATTAAATCCCCTTTCTCCAGGAAGTGAGAATGTAGAGTTTAAAGAACATGCTTGCAACATATTTTATTCAAGTAGGTGGAACATCAAGTGTCAGAGCTTTCCACATCTGGCAACTGCTGCTTTTTCTTAGAAAGTCCTAAAATAGTGCAGGGGACAAGCATTAATAATTTCATTTAGTACTCTGGTGTTGCTCGTGTTTGTTCATGGAGGCCCTGAAGAGAGTTGGCTCCTGTGTACAGACAAAGCCGCCCTTTTATGTAGTATCAAGTTGCAATTTTATATTTAACATTTTTTTTAATACATATTAATCTGTTAAAAAAAAAAAGTGAAAACCATTTAAAAAAAAAAAATTTAAATAAACAATTGACTGTGATGTATTGTTACATTATTAAATAAGAGAAAAGACAAAATAGAGTGACATAAAGAAAAACTAATGTTTGCATTATTGAAAGAAAATTAAGTCATGTTTAATAGAATGAGTTTGGTGGACCACTTTGAAGATATATTTAAATCTAGTTGGGTCTCTAAAAAATCTGGAAAACCTTCAGAATACTTTAAGCCAATAAAAAAAAATATTGAGCAAGTGACCCTTCTGCATCTTTCCACATGAACCCTAATGGTAATACTAATGGATAGATTTATATTCACGTTGTGTTTGTTTTTTTTAAGTGGAGTCTAGTAGTGAATTACTTGTTTTGGGTTTTTTTTTTTTGCCTCTAGTTTGTACGTTTAGCGTTTGATATTTTGCTGTAGTTTGGTTGTCATGAATCTGCACCTACAGTCGTTTATTAGAATCCTACAATTTTCCAGATCTTCAAAAACAGAGTTGATTTATATATAAAACATGTTCGGAGTACACGTTCACCGAATACAAAAAGATTGTATATGCTGTGGGCCAGCTATTTTATATGCAAAGCTAATCGGTCATTAATTGCTTTGTCACTGTAGGTTTACGATAACCTGAATATGTACTTGCTACGTCTGAAGGCTCCCTGAATAAGGGACTGAATGAAAATGATTGATGAGAGGGGAGAAGGTCTTCATCTAATATGTCACATTATTAAAATGAAGGGCACTTGTTTGAGTTATTACACTTTGCTTTGAACCCACCCTTTGACTTTCAAAAAGAAAAAAACCCTTTCTTGAATGTCTCAAGACGATACATTATTATGGAGACACACAACAAGTCAGTGAGACCAACATTTCTTTCTACCCTCTTGTACTAAACACAGGAGTGTTTCTTTGATAGATGGAAGCAGTGCATCCTACCAAGCGCATGCTGAGAGTTCTGAAACTGATGCAGTTAAACCAGGATTTTGGCAGGAAAACTTCTTGTTTAGGTTATAAAAAAAAGCATTGAGGTTTGCATAAGAATAAGTGTTTTGTTAGATAAATAATATACACAGATCACGTAATGTAAGCAAGTGACATGAGTTAAACCTTGATCTTCTTGGTAGAAGTCTAACGTTTATTTAACCCATCCATCCCCCATGGGGACAATATGTAATTCATTAAATAAGAATTATTCAGGTGAACTAAAAATATGTACCAAATATCACAGCATAAGAAAACGTTTTTAAAACCTCCCAAAAATAGTTGAAAACCTTCCCTTCCATCATAAGAAGAAAAGATAAGTCTCCCTCTTTTCTTACCTCAGTGCCCCCTAATCATTTACACATGGTCCCTTATTCCCAGTGAGTAAATGCATGTTTTTACACATTTAATACCAAATATATTCCAAAGATGTCATACCTTAAGTGAGTGAATTTCCCTTTTGATTTGATTTTTCCCCACTTTTGATGTCTTCCTGCTACGCAAAAGGTGTGTGCCAGAGCCTGATTGAGAGGGTGTCGGAGTGATCTGATTGGTGTAAAAGAAAAAAGGAGAGCGAGAGAGAGATCGATGAGAGAGGACTGGATTGGCTGAGAGCAGACAGACAGGGAGGTAAAACTGAAAGCAGATGGCAGAGCTGGCACCTGTCTTACACTAAAATCTGTTTGGAGACGTTTTCCACATGTCTTTAAAAAAAGAAGAAGAAAAAAAAAAAAAAAGCCAATCCTGCAAAATATTGCCAAAAAAGACAAGTCTCTCAGGTTTTAACCCTTTGTCACCATCCTCTCCCTTAGCATTTCACTCATAAAAGGATGCCCCCCTCCGAACAGGAGGACATACAAACATACAAAACCCCTCTCAAATCCTTCCACTCTGTCTCACCCGGGTCTTGTAAGCAAACAGAGGGGGCATTCAGAACAGGAGAGAGTCTCATTTAAAGCGTTAATCTGTGGGCCACATGCTGCACAACAGCGGAGGACCCACAGTAACAGACCTGACACACACACTCAAACACGCTCACATACACACACACACACACACTCACACACACTCAGAGTAACCAGGCCTTCCCAGGCTAAACATGGCACGTATTTGGCACATTGGGACGTCTGTTCCAGGTGGCTGCATGTATAAGTTGTGATCAGTTTGAACCCGCTCTCCTTCACAGAGCCATACTGGTGCTTTTACGTGTTTGAGCCCTCTTGTCGTGAATCACAAGGGGCTCTAAATGAGTGCAAAAGACCTTTGTGAAACATACATTTTCTATTCTGTTTTTCTTTCCTTCCCAGCAGTAATCCAACTTGCAAAGACTTCAAACTTGCTTTTTGTTTTCCTTTTTCTTTTACAGGTCAAAGTTGTGTTTCTACAATGCTGCCAAAGTGCAGACTGTGGAGAAGTGTCTCTGTCTGTTTTATGTCATGATAAAGTAACTTTGGCTTTCGATAAACACAGATGCGTTCAGCAGTCTAAAGCAGAGCCGTCTGCAAAATGATGATTTTTTAAACCACATGAATGAATTAAAAAGCTAAAAACTATATCAAATCTGTAACAGAAACAAGAAGACTAACAGTATGAATGTTTTTGAATGGAGGTAGAGTAGAGAAAACATGTTTTGTGTTTTGTTGTGGTTAAAAGAAGGCTATACGTTTTAATGTTAAAGTACATTAGGATAATTTAAGGATAACTGCTATTTGATATGTTTTACAAAAAACTGACACATGCACAGAGTTTTTCTAGTTTTAATCTGTGATGTACAAAATATTTAAAACTCACTTAACTTGCAAATGTATTACGGATTTCTAACGTTTTGAGGATTCCCAAATATTGATCAAACCAATGTGATCAGTGAGTCAAAGAAGAACAGGGTTGGTCCTCATAGAAACAGGAAACATTTATTTTACTTGACCTTAAATGATAAAACTTGTGTTCAGTAGTTGATGTCTAGATAACAACAACTTGCCCAGATGAATTGACTTCATTAACGGCAACATTTAAGGCTAAGGGCTCGAGCAAAAGGCTCTTTCAACCCTTCTTTATCTTAAAACACGTTTACTGTCAAATCAAGGGAGAATGGGCAGAATCAAACATACACCATTACATTTGAATGAAGTGAGAAAGAAGAGATGGTATTTAATGTTGATCAGGGAGTCTGAACAGCTCAGTTTTAGTACAAGAATAGCATGCTTCGGACTGGCTAATTAAACACATCGCTCTGAAATGCCTTTTTAATGATGACACATAGCATCAGTTAACACAACACAGAAAAGATGGGGAAACACTGGCATACACAACAGGAATCTTTTACACATATGGACATTGCTCGTTCCACAAGAATGTATTTCTAACCCTGTTATTCAGCATATATTTCAAATATATTAGCTCTGCCACTTCAAACTGTACATCTTTATGCAGATGGCAGTGTTTTATATGCCACTGGCTCTTCTCCTAATCTTTTTATACATTTGATGTTTGGCTCGTCACACAAGCCTGTTTCGAATTTTGGCGAGACACAATGTAAGCCATTCTCTCGGTCATTTAAGACTATTCAGCTTATCACCACTATCCAAACCTTCAGGGCGTTAAAATGGAATACACTGGATTCAATTTGAATTTTTGGAGCGTTGGCTCTGTAACCACGTCACCTTTTTAGAACCCACCTTTCAAGCAAACTGTTCAAAAATCAAATTTAGATTTTTATGAATAAGCAAATCAAGCCTCTCTTTGCAGTAGAAAGAAAGAATAATATAGAACTCTGTCACACTCAATTATTGTTTGAGTGTTTATATACACACTTCTCCCCTTGACTCCATTTATTACAGTGGGCCGGGATTCATCCGCTGAACAGAAGGGAGGAACATTGCATTTTTTTACTAGGCTCTTTTGCAAAGTCTCTGCTCTCTGCTTGTATTTGAACACATACTGTACATTGACAGGTCACAGGACATTGTTTTTTGTTCACACCAAACTTGGAAAAAAGAGGTTTGTATTACTTGGCTGCAAATAAATGGAGTGAATTCTGAAAGAAAAGAAAGTTCAACTCTCTTATTTCCTTTGTACATTTTTAAATATTTCACTTGTGTCCAGGCAATAACACTGGTAAATGTTTTTCCTAATTGTGAAAATGTTAAAAAAAAAAAAAAAAAAGTAAATCTGTCTATGTTTAAAACGTTTTATATTTTGTACTCAGGTCTCTTCTGAAAAAATATTCTGATGTTTGAAATAAAAATATTTAAATAAAATTTGCTTTGAATAATATTCTGCAGTGTGAACGTCAGATTCTTTAACCTTCTTTACCGACTGAGACGCTCATCATTGTTTGCAGCTCTCCTAGCTCCCCAGCAGAGTGTGCTAGAGGATCCACATCGCACTTCACTCCGTCTCCTCTTTATTCAATACTTCATCTGCAGCTCACATGTCCACTCACATTCAGGCCTTCAGTCCTGCACAAAGGTCACAGTGAGCCAGTGAGTGTACACCTGTCAAAGGCTGTTGCCACCCACGCCTTTCAAGTTCCACCAAACTTTTATAAACTGAAAATAGCTCCTTTCCTTCCCTCCTCTTACTTCTTTTTTTCATTTCCAAGGGAACCACAAATTGCATCCAGATTTTCACACATAGTAACTTAGTGTTTTGGGCTATTTGGAACTGAAACAATTACAAACAAACCTGTATTATAGCCTGTCTCCACTAATGGATTTGAGTAGAAAGGAGAAGAAAATAAAGCATTTCTGTTTTCCCCCTCAGGTTATTTGAGATTGCGGGCTCATTTTCTAATTATGGTGGCCATTCTTAAAGCATGCCGTGCATGTTTCTCAGTCATTTCTAGCTTTAATGAAAATCTGCGCATGCAACTGCACAGAAAAGCACACTCCAGACTGTTCCTGATTTTCTAACCTTTGACATCCCTTTACTTTTGTGTTTGGGGACGATAAATCATGATTGGAGGAACAATTAAAGGATCTTTCACTTTCTGTGCAAAGCGCTCGCAGACTCAAAAGTTTGGCGGAAAAAGCGTGTGTGTGAAAGGAAATGTGAGACATATGGAGAAGCAGGTAGACGAAGAAAATCAAAATAAAAGTGATTGAAAATGCAGAGGGGAGTTCATGTTTATGTTTTATTGCAGGTTGGCACTGCCCCATGCTAGATTTGAGCTTCTCACTAGTGCTGGTGGTGCCCAGAGGTTGTTGCCATGCAACTCAATGTGGCACACACATATACACACACAAGCACACACAAGCACCAACAATGGTCTGCTTTATGAGGTGCCCACCGATGCCATGGTAACCTCCTCGTTCTGGGCAAGACGGGCAGAGCGATGTGCCAAAAAAATGCCATGGTTCCTTTTTTTCCCCTTTCTCAAACCACGTTGCCCAGAAACCTTTTGAAACTTAATAAGTGAGACCAGTGGGCAGACAAATTACGATGGGAGTGTGCAAGGGAGAGCGGGGGAGAGGGTTAACTTTCAAGTTTCAGTGTGTCCTGTCCCTCAAACGTAAATTTAACCTTGAGTGGAAAAATGAAGCTGCAAGATCACAAATACGCACAACAGACTCTGGAGAGCGGCACAGATCCAGAACAAAACTTAGCCAACAATGCCATGCAGCAGATTTGTTATATGCATATAGGTAAGTGTTGGAATGGTGACTCTATCTATAGATAGAGTTTTTTTGTGCGTGCTGCATTTTTACTCAAAACGATCCAGGGCTTTCAGTGTGAGCTCTTGACCTGTGGTGTGCATACTGCCCGGAATCTGGTACAGTTACATAACCCTTTCTGCAGAAGGAAAGAGGGAGTAGGGGACAAAAGGGCTCCAAAGAGGGGCGAGGGTTGCTCTGTTGGCGGAAAAATCTCAGGTGAAACAACTCTAATGGAAAATGAAGACTGTAGGCTGTATGTATGTTTGAACGCTCTGAGAGGCAACTGTGTGTGCTGCTGCACTTTCCATTACCATAATACCAGGGTCATATAAACACTGTGCCCAGTCCCTTTGCTGTTAGGCCCTGGTGAGGGACGGCAAGATTAAATATGGCACTGAATCATGACTGGATTGTAGTGAAGGATTGATAAATGGAGGAGACAAGGATGGGTCACACAATAGAGCCACGGACGGAGCTCCTAAATTCCCTTAAAATAGGGATCCAAGCCAAGCACGGCTCGTCGAGCAGCCTCACACTATAAACGGCCCTGTAGCTGCCTCTCGTTCACCCCCCATCGCCCCCACCCCTTTACTCAGTCACTATGCGTGTGAAACACAGACACAACGTAACACTCGCAGCAGGATCACCACTGGGGAATACATGCTATGTTAATGGAAGTTGCATTCACAAGCTGTCATTGGCTGTTAATGAAGCTGTACATAAACATACAGGTCTGTGCCGTGTACAGGCTGGCAGGTATAGGCCGACAGAGGAGACAAGGAGACAGACACAAGGGCAGAGAAATAAAGACAGCATCATACGTTGCAGGCTAGACAGGCAGACAGGCAGAGACAGGCGGCCAGATCAAATAGATAGAATGGATCAGATAAAATGTGCCGTTCCATTGGATTGAGCACCAAACTCAAACAATAGGGCAAACCCAGCCTCCTCTCAGACGGCCCTTTTTATTTTCTATAATAAGCATGACTAAATAAAATCCACAATAATGCTGTCCGCATGTGAAATGACTAAATGTTTATACCACAGAAGAAAATGACTTTCGTTTGTTTTTATTATGTTCATCAGCAACAGACTTCCCTCTGGTTTGCATGCACACAGCAAGGAGAAGAGAAACATCAGCCTGGTGATGTGAGCGAGGCTGAAAACTATTTGGCCGAGGGTTTTTCTTTTCTTTCTTTCTTTCTTTCTTTTTTTTTTTTTTTATCAAACTGAGCGTAAACAGCACCATTTTTAGCACTGGTGTTAAATGTGTCTTGTAGTCTTGCTATTGTCTACTATCAAACATAAAATAAGTGAAGCAAATCGTAATACCATTACAGAATAAAAACAGCAAAAAGAAGGGGTGTGATGGTCGAGACTGAAAAAATCCTACTTGTTTTTTTCTGATATTTTTGTAACAAAGACTATATCAGTATGGTATTCTAATGTTCCCCTTTTAAATAAACATTTTTAACTGGAACTTTACCTTTTTCTGCTTAGTTTTTGTTGGCCCCAATTTTACTAAAAGTGGAAGTAAAGTTACCATCATATGTTCTCTAAAGACAAAAATAAACGTTCATTCTTATCAATTATCTCTGTCAAGTAAACATTATCTTTAGTTATTAGTACATCAAGTTAGCTAGTCTGTTATACACAGGGAGACACACATCCTATCATTTATTCAAAGTGTTAAACACACACAAAACAATTCAAAGAGAGTATAAAAAGGATGATAAAGACCAAACTGCAGGGCCAATGTGTTTGTTGCAGGTATTTGGTGTATTTAACCTGAATGCTGCCTCTCAGCAGCTGGAGCCGTCCCACACTGACATCAGGTGATCAAACATTGATCAAAATCATTTATTCCTTTAAAATTCAGCTTGCAATTGTTTTAACACTGCATAAATATACAGCCCCCCTCCTCAGTTTACTGAGTTTCATTCATGCATACATTATATAAAACATATTCTTTATACTTTGCACTTTCTTAAACATCTGTATGGTTCTATCACGTTAAAGAAAGGTACATACTTTTAGTAGGATACTTAGATCATTTGATTTTAAACATAGTGTGTGGAAATTCAAAAGTGGGGAAAGTGTTTGACCAACGGGACACATGTAGGATATGAAATAATTTGATCCAATCTTCTGTTCATACCTACAGCAGAAGATTGTGTCATGTTCTTAACGACGCTTTGTTTATATTTTTATTTTTTTATAAAACTTGAATGATTGACTTACATTTTTAAATCATAATGTTTCTATTAGAATCACATATAGTGATATATACGTGCCTTATTGTGGATACAATAAACACCCAACAATATGGAGGAACGCAAACATTCACATACAGAAATCAAAATATGAAAAAATAAAATACAAAAATAATCAAACAAATGTATAGAATGTTTTTTTTAAAGAGAAAATGACATGCTGCTGTACAGGAATTTGCAATACACTGATCAGAGAGTGCAGACACAGACAGTATGTACACACCAATGAGCCATTTAAAAGATTCCCCTGAGTCTGTTTTTCTCTTTATGTCACACTGACAGACTCAGGTGCTACGGTCAGCTGATGCAGTGACTAATTGTCAATAACTAAATGATCACACTGTGTTTGACCGACGACTGATCTAGCCGTATTTGTAATATCCAAAGTGATCATTGCTGATTTGAACTTCAGTCATTCTAGTTTATAATTCAGTTAAGTTATTCATAATAAATACAACCAATTTTGAAACGTCCATTTTTTTTAAACAGTGTTTGGTAACCTTTGCATCTAAAGGTTATTGACATGCTCTGATGAAACTGAGTACTGTGCAGTGGTGAAGTGCAGGGTACACGCAGGTACGGAGTATACACACTTCATTTTCGATCTCCATAGGGTATACCCACTTCTAAATCCACTCTGATTCACACCATTGATTGATTGACAATATTCAGTAGGAGGCTTGAATTTATTTCCTAGGATGGTGAAGGGATGACCCTCCCTACTCTGTCTCTAATTGGCTAGTACACACTAACTACATGTTACTGTTTATAACAGAGGGCGGGTCACTTAAAAGAAACATTTTGGGGGAAAATGAAGAGTATACCCACTTCTTCAGGCACCACTACACCACTGGTACTATGAGTTAGAAAAGTTGATAAAAAAAAAAGGACAGATGACACACTTTGTTTTCAGTCTGCAATGTTGATCATCCAGTGGAAGCTCTTCAGTAACCTGGCTCACACATCTGAGTCTGGCCCGCGGCCTCCTGGAAAATGTATATCAGCAGAGAGCACAGCTGAGAGAAATATTGTTTTTGTATGACATCCTGACTCATTGAAATATTTAGACATAAACCTACTGTGAGGAAATGACCGTGCTTGACGTGAGCAGGTCACAACGTGTGTGTGTGTGTGTGTGTGTGTGTGTGTGTGTGTGTGTGTGTGTGTGTGTGTGTGTGTGTGTGTGTGTGTGTGAAACCCTGGTAAGAGTGTGTGGCTCAGTTGTATTCGGTGGCTCTTTGAGTCTGCTCATGGCAGCGGGAGCAGTTGGACGGGTGAAGCGAGAGGCACAGCTGCCTGGAGAGGGCTCCGTGGCATTTCTGTGTCCCCTCTCCCTCCAAACATACACACACACACACACACACACACACACACACACACACACACACACACACACACACACACAAAAACACTGAAGCAGATCATACATACAGTATATACCCACACATACACACACCCTCTCCATCACTCACAACACAGCAGCATCCTGGTAACAGATAGCTCCTGATTGGTGACTCCATCCACAGACTGCTTTTTTTATATTTATTTTGATTTATCAGCAGACCCAGGAAGAGGATTCTGGCGTGGGTGAAGCTGTGTGGCCGTGTGTGGAATGGCGTGGGAGAGGCAGAGTGACCCCGGGCTCAGGTGGCAGCTGTGTTATGACTTCTCTGCCAGGTCATGGTGGATGGTAGGACGGATGTTTCCTCTGTCTATATCTCCATCGCTGTCTTTCTCCGCTCTGTTTCTGTCACATTCTTCTGCAAACCACATCCCATCATGCTCTTGGATGAAACATCGCTCTGCCGCAGAAAGTGACGGAATGTATACATGTTGTGCACGTTTGCATGTTTCCACAGCGTGCATTTGAAACCACTGTGTTTGGTGTTTGGTGTTTAAGGCCAAACCAGAGAGAGAAAACAACCAGAGATTGAGATGTTGCTATTTGTTAATTATATGTTATTACTGCTTTTGTCAGTTTGTGTGAACCTGAATAAAATAATGATGAAGTGAGATATTACAACATATTTGGTCAATTAAATCAAGCTACGGTAGAGATAGAGGTACTTTTTCTCAGTTTGTCTTATTAAATTCTAATCCCCCAGATCATTTGGGTGATTGATTCCGTCACAGATATCTGGGACTTATCCCAAAGGAAGTGAGGTTTTAATTAAAACCTGTTATCACCACTAGAGGAAAGGATTCAGAATTTATTAAGGCCATGATACACTTTTGAGTCACTGTTTTCCCTTATGACATTTTAAACAGCTGGTTTTCTACAATACATGTCTGACTTCAGATTCTGGTGTTTTTATGTTGTGAAAAGAAATCATTGTAATAATGTGAACTGCCAATCAATGCGTTTTAGTGTTGGTGATTTTTTTTTTTTTTTAAAGTGTTTCCTGTAGCAGAGCTTTCTGCGCTTTTGACCTCCAGTGTTTTTGACACAAACATCCACAGTTTGGATCAGATCTGAGAGCTCATTTATTCCAGATTTCACATATTGACAACATCAATCACTCGGCTCTCTTGGTAGCCGCTGCGTTATTATTTCCCCTCCTGTGGCGGTTGGTGTTGATCACAGAGGTGTCTCGAGGCCTGACACAGTTTGTAAACCCGAGGGTTCCTCTCAGCGCCAGCCTGCTGCGCTCTCTGCTATGTAGGGCAGAGCTAGACCCGCCGCCTGGGTGGGGATGAGGAGGGGAGTTGGGGTGGGGGAGAGGGGGCGAATTGGAGGGATGGCAGCCAGCATTGGGGCCCCATGCAGGGATGCAGGAGATGGAGAGACGGGAGGAGGGGTGGAGGGGTTACAGGGTGCTACAGGGGGCACAAAATGGCACGGCTGGCAAAGGAGCATTCCCTCCGTCTGTGGACATGAAGTGTCTCAGTACTTTGGTGCACAAAGCCAGGAGGGTGTCATGCAGGTTTCACTGGGATTATTATTTTCATAAATTACATTTAATAGATTATAAATCTGCTCGTTCTCTTCATTGTTGAACTTGTTCTGAGACGAACACTAGGATGCAGTGGAAGACAACCAATAATATCTGGCTACAGAGCCTAGATTGTTCACTTTAAGGGTGCGATATGTAACTCCAACGCGCAGCGTTTAAAAGAAGTACTGCAGTCCAACTTCAAAACATTGGAGGGAGCTGTCTTCCCCCGACCCCTCCTCCCTAGACTCGAGGTGCACACAGCTTCAGTGTTTAGCCAGTTCTACATCGGCCTTGAAAACCTTTCTGCATTCTATCCTCTCTCCATTTTTCAAAAGCATCTCCACCATTTACCCTAGTTTTACCAAGTTTCTGGTCGTGGAGCTTGTGAGAAAATACAGAGGCTTTTTAGATTGTGTTGAATCAGTTATATCTGAACCAGTTCACTTGCCAGCTTCCACCACTGCAACACCTGTTGGTTTGGCGTCACAACTGGTCTCATAACTGGCAAACCAAAGGGCATCCAATTAAACATCTGTGCGCGGCTTCCTTAGAAAAGCGCCTACCTTCTCTGGTCAAAACAACAACAAACCATTCGGCACTGGAATCTAAACTTAGGAGGAGGACATACTGGCTGCTGCATTGCTGTCAGAGAATCCAGCACTTCAACATAGCGTTTTCTTAATGTCTGATGATCTCATTTAGCTCATTAATTTTATGATTTAATGCAGGAGATATCTTACAAATTTGTTCTTTAAAGATTGCATTTAACAATTTAGTAATACACTTTTAATAAATAGAGTGCCATTAAAAGACGAATGCTTTAAATAAGTAGATCAAGAGAAGTACTCCCTACTATGGTACATTCTTCAGAAACACCGGGGCTTTCAGGAGGCAAGATATGATGTAAAAAAGACGCTGTGGAAATCCAAGATGGTGGACGAAGCAACAGCGTCCTACACTATAATGACTGTTGTTTGTCATTATATAAGTGTTACGTTTTATTTTACTTCTTTGGGAAATTTCAGCCTCTGTGGCAAAATACTCAACTATGTCGACGAGCTAGTTGCTAACTTCCTTGTTGGAGCTGGGCAGGTGTTTGTATCAGCAAACCAGAGGAGAAGAACGTTCTAGCGAGCAGAAAAGAATATTTGAAGCAGCTTCGATACCGGGATGACGATCGATATGTCATCACCCTACCCCACCTCACCCCAACCTACACACACACACACACACACTCACTTGTGGTGTATTTTCCTTAATAACTTCTGCTGTGTCCTCACCCTGACTTCACACAGAAAGTGTACTTGAAGGCTGGCAGGAAAAAGTCTGGACAAAACCAGGATGAAACATGTATTGTCTTCACCCGTGCAGCTCACCCCAAAAATTCCAGGACATTTTCAGGAGTTTTGTGCAAGTGTTACCACACCATTATGAGGGTCATATGTTCTCCATTTACAAAGCACAGAAACAGATGAAGTAAAAAGTAAACTGACCTTAACATGTGAAATCTGATGCCCCTTAAAGTTATTTAAAGTCCTCTTTGAAACGAGGTTGAATTAATTAATCTGATTTTCCAGTTGATTCAGGTCTTAAAATTGATTTATCTCTGATTGTTTTAAGTCACTTGTTAAGGTGACAGTTTGCCTCACTTCAAAAAAACAAACAATAGATTGAGAAAGTCTGAAAGAATGACATCTCTAAGTGATTCTCATATTTTTGGCGGGACTGAATTCCTAAAAATAAGCCTGTTTTATGAAGATAGATCTGTTTGATAGGTTGTCCTTTGTGTTTCTTACGTCCTGGCTTTGACCCAACCTGGAACTGATTTATCATGGGATTGCTTTTTTTTATTGTACACCAACACCAAAATCAGGTGGGTGCCGTCTCACCATCCTCTCATATCCCCCAATGTCTCTTTACAGGTTTTTGTCTCTTGTGTTCAGATGTCCGTCTTTCTCCCTCCTTTTCTGTCTCCCTCTCTCCCATCTTTTTTCAATCTGTCTCCCTCTCCATCCCCAGACAGACCCTCCCATCAGTTCCCATTTCCCTCCGTCTGGCTCGTCCCCTTCCTTTTCACCCAGATGACCCTGCCACCACCCCGTTCCTTCTGTCTGTCTGGCTCTCCTTTACCCAGATGCCCCCCCAAACCCCTGCCCGCTCCATATCATCCTCCCTCTATCTCTATATATATCCATCTCTCTCTTTCCTCTTTCTGTCTCTTTATCACTATCATCTCTCTCTGTATCAAACAGCGTCTCTTGCTCACTCTCTCGCTCGGTCTCCCTTTCCCTCATCCTCTCCCACTGCACAGATGCCTGGCTTGGTTCGCAACAGCTGTCTCGCCATGTGCCACTACCAAGTGTTGCCTCTGACTGCCGGGCCGAGTTGGAGGGGGGGTGGTGGTGGTGGTGGTGGTGGTGGTGGTTTGGGGGTGGAGGGTGCAGAGTGGATTAGTCATGAATATTCATGTTCTCTTGAATGTACTACCAAACAGAAAATGGCACCAGAGAGCAAGCTCCACCCACCACTAAAAAAAAAAAGGGAGTGGGTTGTTGGGGTGTAAGGACAGAAGGGAGGAAGGAAAGGAGGAAACAGGGAGAAGGAAGGATAGGGGAGTCAGGTGGAAGAGTGTGGGAAATGGAGGCAGACGGAGGGCGGGGAGGGGAGGGGGACCAGACTGAGTGGCAAGGATCCATAAAATGACACCAGAGGTGTGAAAGAGGGAGCGCAGTGAGAGGAGGGCATGGGAGGATGATGTGAAAGAAAAAAGGGAAGGGGGTATTGGAAATTGAGGAAACACAATGGTAATATTTGTACATCAAAGGCTTTGCAATCGAATATCTGTGGTTTGGGAAAGAGGTTGGGCAGAATGACAAACTACTGATGAACAAGATGAGGACACTTCAACCATGCTAGCAGCTCTGTGCGTCTGCAGTTATGACAGCAGTGTTTACCAAAATACTTTCTTTTGCTCTTGGTATTGCTTTGCAGGATGTAGCAGTGCACCATCGTCATCAAACCGAAGCTGTATGGTTTTGCGGTCGAGGTCTGTTGTAGGTCTAATCTCGCAGTCTCTTGCAAAAGGACAAATCTGTTCACTCTGACCTTAAGTGGACGATTTCCTGCCTGCGCTTATAGTAAAAAGTCTGTGGAAAGTCTGAGTGAGCCAATGTGTGAACAAAGGAGGTAATAGTCCGGAACATGCACACACTGAACAGAGTTTCACTCCTTTGTTTCTCTTTACTGCGCGCCAATTGCTAGTGTTATGTTTTCTACTATCAGCCTTATGTTGGAATAAAATAAACCCAAAACAGTCGTCATTACAGAAGTCTCATATTCCTTCTGTACCCCCAACCGCATCGACACTAAAACAAAAAGAGTATTTTTTTACAGCTCTGAGAGCGGCACGGACAATCTTCTACAGTTAGCGACATGTGTGTTGGGCAATTTTGGGAACTAAAATGTCAGGAGTTCATGTGTGAAGGGGCAGTGGTGTTCAGGAAAAGTTGAGTTTTGGCTTATTCAAAGATTAGGAAGACAATCCAACGCAATTGACAAGATCAGAGAAACACAACCTGTGATGTTCCCTGGGGGGAAAAAATGATTTAAGGCAGTCCCAAATGCTAATGCTACTATGCTAACAGCCTGATATTTAGTCAATATTATCTTTATGAAATTGTTCATCACCTTAGTGTATTCATTTAAGCATTTTCACATGTAATTAGGAATTTAAAAAAACCTGACCTGGTGGTGCTGCTGGAAGGGCAGTAACAGCAATACACACTAAGAAGAGCTTGAATATATTTAGCAAATGTCGTGGCATTCCGTCAAACATTAACACGTTGTTAACATATTTCGGTCTGAACCACAGAGGTGGAACGTCATCGTAGCTAACCTGACTGCAGCAGGAACACAAAACAGGTAACAGCTTACACAGTGGATCTGAAAAGCAATAATTGAAGTACAAGAAATGATGCACAATGGAGTGACTGTGAGAAATCCTGGATGAGCTCATGAAGGGAAAAGGATGAAGAGTGGGGAAAAAGAGGACGGATACGCAGTGAGAAAGAGGGGAGCGAGGAGATAGCAGATAGATGATCGACAGTTGGGGTGAGGGGCAGCAGATCTAAGCGGACCGAGGCTCTGGTGGCTCTTCCTCTCGCTTTCATGGAGAGCCAGGAAAAGAGATTATAGCAGCCCTGTTTTTTTTTTTTTTTTCCCTATGAGGGGGTAGAAGAGGGGAGGGGGGGTGACCATACTTTTCCCTTTACCCTCTCCCCCCTCCTCGTCTCCCCCCACCTCTCAGATGATGACACTCTCTGGTGGTACCGGCTGGATTCAAACCAAAGAAAATCATATCACTGAGCTCCACTTTTCAGTCTTCTCGATGACAAATGATGTAATTTATTATAGATTTTACAAAGGAGGGAGATTTTTTTGAAAGTTTAGAGCTGTGTGATGCAGCACAGTATATTTTCATGTCCAACACTCAACCCCTTTGTGCTGCTTCCTGGGTGCCTCTGAAGAGCAGCGCTTCATTGAGGAAACAAGAGTGTTTGGACGTGTGTGTGTGTGTGTGTGTGTGTGTGTGTGTGTGTATGTGTGTGTGTGTGTGTGTTATCATTCACTGTGTGACTCACAAAGTGCTTACTGCTCTTGAGTAAACACCTTTCTCACACTCACATCCACTTACCCGGCCACTGCTGCATAAACAACACAGACACACACACACACACACACACAACATTATAACACATCCCGGCTCTCTCTTCTTTTCTCATATACACAGCACATACAAACAGTGAGTTAATCAGACCTATAAACCCTCCTTGCTGCTGGAAGATAAGCAGTGTGCTGCTAGCTCTGCCCTCCTGAGAGCTGCACTCCTCTAGCGCTGCCGTGGAGCCGCCTGATAAGGCAGGGGAGTGTGGGACACCCTGAGAGATGCAGGCAGTCTCTCTCTCACACACACAGGCTCACACACGCGCACACAATGCTCAGTATCACTTAGCCAGGTTCTCTGTAGGGCCAATCCGAGGTTTGCAGGGCCTGAGGCTCCACCAATCAGCCTTCTCCATCAGGTGTTGTTAATCTCACCAATCGGCCTGCAGGTGGATTGTGTGTGTGTGTGTGTGTGTGTGTGTGTGTGTGTGTGAGAGAGAGAGTGTGTTTGCTGTGTAGTTTATGCCAAAGCAATCAGCTGTAAGTGAGAAAAATGTAACCTTGATAAAAAACTGATCAGATCTACTATTGATGCCCAATAAAAATGTAAAATTGTTTTCCTTAAGAAGGAACAAGAATTTGAAAAAGACTGTAACTTCCATCTGCAAGATCTATTATCACACACACACACACACACACACACACACACACACACACACACACTATTACTTCTATATTTGAGGAAAGCAACTTTAAGTCAAATCTTGTGTTACCGCGTTTCACCACCTTGTTTTACATTGATCCAGAAAATTAAACAAATATAATTTATTAGATAAATGGCCTTCTTCTTCTTTATTTTACTCTCCTGAAAGTTGTTTTTACTTTAATATATTAGCATTGATATGTACCAGTTGTGCAGTTACTTAATCGTTATAATCTTTTCCCTTTTTGACTCTGCACACCCTGCAAGCATTGGAAGAAATAAAAAAGATGTCTAATTTTCCAGACTTTGATGAGGATAAGTCTGGCTCTGGGTCTTAATTGATTTTCCTCTGCTTGAATTTCATTGAGTGAACTTTTACTTCACATGTTTCCAATTTTAGCTGATTTAAGGTTTTCCCAACCTAAATGTCTGTACAACACAATATTGTAGTTTTTAACGCACGTCATGTATCTGACTGCTGAAGTTACTGATGATTTTACAGGCTGATTATATGACTATCTAACTTTTTAGAATACAACAATTAACATGATATGTGATTCAACCACACCATGGTTTAAAAACATAATGTATCAAAATTAACTCTTACTAATTATTTATTATTAATAATATAATGAAGTTGCCTTTAAGTACTAATTAAGTACTTTTTTGTACCAAACATTTTTGTGTTATTTTAGGAAGAAAATTTGTATGATTTTTACTTTAAATTACTTATTTCTGTAATGCAACATAAGTAACAAATCTCAAGTGCATTTCCACCATTACCTTAAGCTTTGCTTCTGTTTTTCAACTCGGTTTTTATCTTTTTTTTTTAATTATCATTACAGTGTTGTATTATGTGGCTGATGCAGTTTCTTGAAGTTTTTGGAACTTCACAGACTTTGCTGATGTTTGTCGTTTGATCATGACAGAGTGATGGTGAACTTAAGATGCCATTACATCCAGGTATTCTTCACATCTTGTAACATTGACCATTAATGCGTCTCTTTCTCCACATTTCCTCAGCAGTTCTTCTGGGTCAGTCAGTGCAAACCAGCAGCAGCAGCAGCAGCAGCAGCAGCAGCATTCTATAGCTTCAGTCTGCCTCTGTAACCACACTGGCTCCTCTTGGAAGTTGGCGCGGGTCAAATGCGTCTTAATTCACGGTAAAAGAAACGAGAGAATGGCCGTGAGTCGGGCCTGTTCCACTGTCCGTGCCAAGGTCAGCATTCCTCGCCGGGCCGTTGCCTAGTGTAACTTTTGTTTCCCGGATTGTGTAAAGCTCCGGGGAGAGACGGTATACAGGAGCACGAGAGGAGAGGAAAAATAAGTTTGCAAGTGAGCGCGAGCTGCCGTTTGAAACGAACGTCAAGCTGCGTCGTGCACGCGGGATGTAAGGAAAGGCATTGACAGAGACATACACTCAAGAAGTTAGTGCCTGAAGGGATGTCCTCAAGAGATGATGTAGCATCACAATGAAAAAGATCTCAAATCTGAAATGTAACTCTTCACATTTCAGGGACATGTTAACCTGAGTGCATTGTAAAGAAGGCTCATCAGTAACCATGACAGTTTATCTTTCCCCCGCGTAACCATTATAGGTTTAAGAAATGCGGCCTTCAGGGTCTCTGATATGACTCCTTCTGTTCAACACTTTTTTTTCTCTTTTCTTTTTTTTTAACATATTGGTCTGTTAAAATGGTCTCATTAATCTGTCTTAAAACTTTAAAATGAATCCAGACTTTCACATTACTAAAATATGTTTTCAATAAAATCACCGGGCATTAAAAAAAAACATCACTAAGCAGATTAATTCATCGAATTGATGCATTTAGTTTAGCTTCTCATCTAAAACTACAGAAAAGCTAGCATTAGGCCAAACATGTCCAAAATAAAATAAAACTACCATTAGGCCTATTGGAAACAATGAGTATTAATAGGAGCAAAGTATTCAAAGGTTTTGTAAGATTCACACCATTTATCCTATTCTCTGTTTTAACGTGCATGCTTGCATTAGGCAGCATTTAACAGCCTTCTAGTTTAAGCAGAATTTACCCAAAAGTGAAAGTCTGTGCAGGTTGACTTCATTTAAGGTAATTGAAGTTGTTTGTGGTCGTGCTCGTGCGCTCTGTTTAACAAATGACTGAGTTTAGAAAGGCCCAGAAACAGTTTGTGATGAAGACTTGGGCTCTCCTGCAGGCCGCTCACTCCAGAAGGCCACACACACACACACACACACACACACACACGCACACACACACACACACACACACACACACACGCACAGACACACACGCACGCGCACACACACAAATCATATGTGCTGCTTAAATAATTCATTGCATGTATTTAGAAATGCGTTTGTTAAAATAGTCTATTGCTCATCCATTTGACAGAATTTGTAGAATTAAAGCTACAAGTTTTAATCAAATATATTAGTGAACTGAAATAAGTTGTAGTAAAATGATAATAAATACAAGTCGAAGCAATAATTCCTTGCTGGTTCTTTGCCATGACAGAAATTCGATATTTAATGACACCAAAACTTTGACTGACTCCTCTGAAACACAAACAACCGGTATTTATTTTTATTCATGTGCGTGTATTTTAAATAAGAAAATAATACCTAGAGGTTGGAAACAAAACTATAAAATGTCCCGTTTATGTTTCTATCAAGTTATAAGACACTTTGAAATATTATTTATCTAAAGAAAGTCTGTTTTATTTTTACAATACTTCTGCTGTATTTTACATCACCATTTTAGAATTACTGAGAAGAGATCTCTGATAGGCTATATTTAATCATGAAGTGAATATATCTGTATGATATCAAATAATGCAGAACAGTGGCTTCTTGTTGAGAATAACAGTCAGATGTTGTAGCCTGTATGAAAAGGGCAAACCTGGAAAATAAATGTTTTTTCGTGTTGAAATAAACATGAATCATCCATATAACTTGGGACGTTCTCTTTTCAGTTAAAACGTCAGTCACATTGACCAACAGGCCTAAATGTAGTGTTGTTTTGTAACTGAATCTTTATAAAAGTAGGACTCTCCTCAAGCCTTTTGTGGTATTGTTAATGAAACTGCGGCTTCAGGGAAATGTAGAGCTTCATGGATCCCTCTGAGTGCAACATTTCAGCTGCTCTTCTCCCTGTGACTCCGAGCCCATACGCTTTTTATTTGTCTGTTTGTCAAGTGATCAAGTTGAACCAATACAGACTAAATTGGTGGCAGGTGGAAGCCATTTTGCCAGAGCTCATCATTTTATTGCATGACGTCTGCAGTTGCGCACTTCCGTTAAGAGCTTCATTTCCCATAAAAGGTCAAACGCAACTTTTGTAAATTATGCAACACTGTGCCAGTCTCCCCTGACGCCCATCATGGTGATCAACATGTCCAGAGATAATTTGATATTTTGTGCTGCTGAATAAATATTGTGGTCAAGCTCCGGTTAGGAGGCGTGCACCTGCTCCTTTCTTACCAAATCACTCCTTATTACAGGTTCACCTGAGTAGAAGAAAAAAACAAACATGATTTTATAATTGTGAACTTTAACTTTTGTTGTCCAGTTTGGAGTGTCTAATGTGCGTATAGGATCTAAAAATGTGGAAAACAAAGGTGCGACTGCATGTTCTGAAAAATATGAGGCACGTGACAGATTCAACTAAAACTTCTCATATTATTGACACTGCAAACATATATATGTGTGCAGTAATTCGCCATTAAAAAAAAGAGCAAGCCTTAAGTTGCGCAGCCTTGTTATCCCAACTGGTCTCAGCTTAACATCTTTCAAGGAATATAAAAAAAATCAATGCAGCCTATAGGACTATAGTCTGCACCTTTTTTTTTGTTACTTAAATAACGGGTTTGTAGAGGATCAGTTGGAGATCAAACATTTTGAATGACAGACGTCAATGTCTGCACTTTTAATAATTTTTTTTTTTTTTTTTTGAAAAAAAGGATCTTGCTTTTTGAATCAAACAAACTGGGTAAAATATTTGGGTTTATCAGAAGCTCCGTTTGCTGCCTCCCGCCCTCTCCGTCGGCCCCGAGCTGCCCCTACACTTTTGCCGGTGAGAGCTACTAATCCCCTGCGTCCATGGTTTACTCTGAGCCCGTATTTAATTCCTCTAAACCCCCAGCTGCCGCCCTGGTTACTCACTGAACACGACAGACTGTGAACCGCTCGGGTTATTAATAATTCACCAGCACTCCGCTCCGCTTCTCCGGCCGCGGCCGCAGGACACCGCACGTCCCCACCGGTGCGTGCGTGCAGCCGCGCCGCTTTTCCACTCTTGTTTACTTCATTTTTGCTGCTCGTTGTCTTTCACAGGGACACGCTAGTTTCATCTCCTTGTTACTATTCAGCCTACAGACCGTCCCGACTGGCATTGCCCTCCAGGTATACCGCTGGTCCCATAAACTCTGTTTTCGCCCTGCCACATGGTGGATTTTGTTTCGTTACATTTCGCCTTTCTCTCCGCAACTTTCCCCGACACTGAGGAGCAGGTGGGACCGCTGGACCGGCGTGGAGCTCCGTCTTTCACCCCCAAGCAGAACCGGAGCATGCACAAGGCGACGCGCGCGGTGTCGTCCCCTCTGCAGGAGCAACAGCTGATTCTGTGAGCGCGTAAGCAAAGAGTGCAAGCTACTTACTGTGGGTGCACAGCCAGACTCCTGCTCTGGCACTCGGGCTCAGACGGGAACTGTGTCGGTGGCGCAAAGCGCGAGTACTCGGTGGACATTACGTTACCGGGACAGATAAGGGAGAGAGTGAGCAGCGCGCGAACATTGACGATTCTCATGGAAATATCACGAGTTGAACCCGAAGAAAAACACCTTGTATGAAAAAGTCGGGAAGCAGATCTCTTGGATTATTCGGCGCTGTCCTCCTTTGCCCGGACTGAGAAGAGTTGACCACAAATTGCAATAAAAAAATGTTTACCATGCAGCAGGCCGTGTTTTAGGACTCTTTTGCTTCCGGTTTAAGGCCCAGCTGAACAAGAAACCGAGCGGATTGCTCTCTCCCACACACTTTTTTTGGAAGCCGAACTTTTGAGAGTGGAAAATGGGTCTTTGAGAGAGTTGGCACATCTCCACACACCACAATGGTACGTGCTATGTAAACCAATAATTTGCTCTTTTAAGCAGTCAGATGCATTTCAGTTGTTCATAGATAAAACGATACAGAACTTTAAAGCTAAGTTAAGTATGCTGAGTTACCCAACTTGTACTTCTTGTGTGTCACTCTTTTCGTGCATAGGTAATGAGTAACAGTCATCAAAAAAAGTGTCCCAAGTCCTTCCACCTTCCTGCTGTTAAACTTAGATGTTTATATTGATTTCAAAAGCGTAACCTTCCTGAATGCTCCATGTACATGATATGTTGTTGTTACTGTTAAGAAAACATAAATCCCCTCGTTTTTATAGTTATATGACATGTTGCCAAACAACAGCCTCCTTGTCAAATCAGTGTCCAGCCCTCTCAGTTCACCGCCTTCTGCCGTTTTATCCACATGGAGAACATGAGGTCTCTCATTGCATTGGTCTCTAATGTGGGCCCGTCTGCAAACTATTAATAGCCACATATATGATACGCGCTATCGCATGTCATACAGTGTAAGCAGCTAATCAAGAAGCGTTGTAAAGGTTACATAGAGACATGTGAATCATTTGGCTTTAAGAGGATGGAACTTTTTTTGCGCCAACATTCAATTATGCGCCTATTTGGTTTGTGCGTAATTACGCACAGCAGTTTATACCATTTCCTTCATGAAGCAGGTGATTTATTCAAGTAATTTAGAGAAATCCTGTGACATCACACAGCTAAAGTTTTAGGCCTGGCCTGAGTATCTTATCACATTTAGCTCTCTCTAAGGATTCAGGGACAATTGAGATTTTACTTAGGTTTTACAGAATGTCTGTTTTAAAAGGCAAAAATATTCCCTATCAGGGCGTAAAGCATTCATTTAAATGTAGTCCATGTGGGTTTTAAAAAAATAAGTAATAATAAGTCTGTTAAATACAGATTTATGATGTACAGCTTACACATCCTTGACCCTTAGAAATTCTTGTTTTGGCATGAAATGAGTCAAGTCAGGCTTTAGTTAGGGGAACCTCCCACATACAACCTTGAAGCTGCACAGATAGCAGGAAGGGATCTTATTTGCACATGAATATGGAAGATTATTAGTATGAATAATTATTTGTTTACAAGCATCCAAGCTGACATGGCAGCTGCCCAAGAAGCTCATCAGTAAAAATGATACAGAATTCAGGACAGGCCTCACATGGGATTATCTCAGCTTGTTATTCTCCTACTTATAGCAGCAACTCACCTCTTTTTTTTTTTAAGAAGGAGACGATATATTGTGAATTTGTGCCAAATATTTCAGTTGCATGTTAGTTTAGTCAGAATGCACTGGAGGCATCTGTCAATCAGTGTCAGAAATCCGTTAGCTTCCCCCGAGGCTGATGCTCCTTCTCTGACACACAAAAAAATACTTAATCTTCACTTTTGAGTAAAGATGATCTATACAGAGGGATCCACAGGTGAGGGACTTTTACAAGTATGTGGAAAAGCAAATGGAAAACTGTAAACATGGCACACTCTTTTGTCCCAAATTTAAGCTTTAATACACAAAAGACCGTCATAATAGCCAAATTAGATTCAAGTAAATTAATATTAGAGGTCCCCAATGCTCTCTCATGGTCAGCATATGATGTAAAGGATCAGAGCATATGAGACATACACAGTATTCATGTAATACTGTGTACATAGCTGTGTAATTATCCTTAGTGTGTGTGTGTGTGTGTGTGTGTGTGTGTGTGTGTGTGTGTGTGTGTGTGTGTGTGTGTGCTGCCTTCCTCGTGGTGATCAGAAAAGCGGTTTTCCAGACGTGTGTGATCTTTCTCTCTTGGCTCTTGTTGCCAGTGATGTCATCCCTGACTTTATACTGAATATTATGCTATAATGCTTGTCCTGGCCTTGGCATTTTCCTGCAATAATAAACAAGACTTCAAGCTGGCTCTGATAGTTTGTGTAGTGTGTAAGCTTTTAACATGGAAACTCTGATTTTCAAACTCAAGCAGCATAAACATTAGGAGAGTCAGCTTGGTTCAGTTTGTCAGGTTATTTACTTTTAAACTGTTCTGATGCTGGGTAAGGCTAAAAGTTCACTTTAAATCAAATAAGATGTTTTTCTTTATATGACTCGGTGCTAGTTGTCACCACTTTAAAAGTATTTGACAATTTTTTTTTTTTTTTTTTTTAGAAAGTAGTCTTAATGACATTTAATTTCCCACAAAATGTAACACACCCTGCTCTTTGGGGCATAGCGTTTTTTTCTCTGAATCAAATGAACCCCTTTATTTTAATGCCCCTAGCCCATGATGCACAGGACCACATCTAGTTAGCAGCTTTGGGCCATTACTGTTGGTGTTTGAATAATCTCAAATGCAGCACTAATAACCACTTTAACCCCCAATCAATATAGGCAACTCTCTCTTTAGTTTCCTGTTCATAAAGGAAACAACATTCTGGGACTCACTGATTATATTATTACACCTGCGCCAAGAGTAAGAGTCTCTACCTATAGGTTTCAGAAAAAGCTGGATTCCATTAATTCCCATAATGCAGCTTGATACAATTGTTTACTAAACCTTCCCTTCTTGCTGAATGCCCTCATCTTTCACGTTCTGTTTGCCCAGTTTATAACCAAATGCTTTCTGTCAGATACATTCTAGTATAAAGCCTCATTCACGATAACCTGGATGATATCATAGAGTTATTGTTGCTCCGTCTTTAGAGAGACCCATTTGAAAAATGACTGAACTTATCGTGTAAAATATGGTATTTCAGTGGAGTACCCGATTAATTAAATGAGTGTAAACCATAGACTGTAAATATTGATGTAAACACACATTATCAAATCCATTTGCAGTGTACAACCCAAAACCACACTGTGTTCAGAATGATACTAGTCTTTGTTTTGTCCCCTTGAAACATTCATAAAAGATGGTATAGTATGATTTATTTTAAATATATTTAAATCAATTCAGACACCCTCACAACTTTGGCAAGGGATTTATTGTTGAGGCAGAACTTATTGGAAAAACTTCCTATTTGTTTTCTAATCACAATATAATTTATATCACAGACAGGAAAGATGTTGCAGTTTCACTGACTTCTTTTACAATATTGTTCAGCTCTGATGATGTTCGTCCAGAGCATTTGTTCCAGGTGTTTTTTAAATAGTGTGAAATCATAAAACAAGTTTTCTCATGACAGTATACACAAAGGGCAGGTCTAGCTGTTCTCTTTGTTACTTTAGTTACAGAGACCTACTTTGAATTCACTATGAGCGAGAACTTGGCAACAGGTGATAGGGAGAAGCTTCTCTCTGACAGGAAGAAACCTCGAGCAGAACCAGACTCATTTGGTGAACAGCCATCTGCCGGGGCTGGATGGACGAGAAGGTGGGAGAAAAGAAGAGGCCGTTTTTGAGCTTTCTTAAAAAAAGAAAGTGACTCTATTGAAATATAAACAGGTGTATCAGGATGGTTTAATTTGTGTGGTCAAATATATAATGCCAATACTTAGAGATTGGTATTTTTCCAGTGTAAAGGAAGCTTTACTTTGTCTCATCAAGCTCAGGCGGATCACATAACACTCTTCTATCTTACATCTAATTTCTACCTCTGCCTCAATTACTTTATCAAGACTTAACCCTCACATTAATTGGTTTCAAAAGACAGCTCAGACTGCACAGCAGCTGCTAAACCGGGTAATTTGAACCTACTTAATTTGGGAAGGTGTTGGTATCGTTTGCCTTCCGAGTTTAATTTGGAAAAAGAAAAAAAAAAATCACAACAACAATACATGTATTTTTCCTCCCCTCTCTCCACTTTAGGGCCTTAATGAGGAATTAGAGCCAATAGCATTATTCATTAAATAGAGCTTGCCAGCTATTTATCACTGAAACAATATTAGCATATTTGTTTAAATTTTCAACACTTTTTTTTCATAGCATTCGTAACCAGGTTTAGCATTTTTAATAATCTGGCATCAACACAGTCTACCAAATTGAAAGCTGAAAAAGAACCAGTGGCAAGCCCCAGAAACACACTAAAATCCTTTATAAACACACACATACACACACACACTCTCCTCTAATTACCGCCTCCCCTGCTCCCTGTCTCATTCCTCACCTCCTGAGATGCAGGTGTAAAATATCACATTTTTCCAGCATTTCTCCCTGAGGTGGCGCTGGCTTGGACTCACACAACGTAAATTTCCCCTTTCATATTCCCCCACACATTTTTTTCTACAAACAAGTTCCCCCTCCCATCCCTCCCTCTCTTTGATGTGCTTGCCACATCTGCACAGGTTTGTTAGCTTGTTACCAGGTGAAGAATGAGGATACAATTAAGGCTGAATGAAGTGGGACTGGGAGGATGTCAGTTATGGTTTGCGGTCCAAATAAAGAAAACCTCTGATGTTCTTGAAAGTGTTGAGCTTACAGAATCGATGCTGTGAATGATTAGGACGCCCCGGTGGAAGGATCAGAAGGTTGAGGTTGTAAGGATACCTGCAACTTATGGTTGTGTGTCCAGAAATATGGAAACCCAGTGTGTTTATGTGCTGGTGTGTCTCTGTGTTTGATGGTGATGACATGGACAAAGGAGGGTGGAACATATTTATATGTGTTCAGCTATTTTCAGTGCAATGAATGATATGACTTTGTTTTGAAGTAAGCATGCAAAGTGTTGCAACATCATGCATTGGTCAATCATACAGTGACCAACAAAAGCAACCCGCTGCAACAGCCCAAAAGATTTTCATTTGGAAAACAGGCCACATATTCAGACACTACTGCAAATTTAGAAACACTCACAAAAGTCCAAAACAAATACAATAACAGAGACAAATGGCAAAAAAAACATGTGACTGAAAGCCAAACCAAATGTGCTTATACATAAGAGATGTATAGTCAAAAACCCACAAACTGGGGGTGCTGGATAGCCTAGCGGTTATGTCTTGCACCCCATGTACAAGGACTATAGTCTTCTAAGCGGGCGTCCCGGATTTCACTTTCACCCTGTGCACTTTGCCACATATCATTCCCGAGTCTCTCATCCTTCTATCTGACTCTCTCGGCTGTCTTCTCCTACAATAAAGACCTAAAAGTCCAAAATAAAAGTTGAAAAAACACAAACCCAGAAAGAAATACAACAGAGAAACTCTGCATATACAGTCATTGCACCAAGCTTTCCACATGTTTAGCAACTAGCAATGCTTTGAAAATAACACAACATTACAACCAGAAATTCCTACAGTTTGCCTGACTCAGCTGGCTCGACAAATGGAACGGAAACTGGACAAACTGTAAACCTGGTTCTGTTCAAAGGTGCTAATAACCCTATTTAAAAAAGTGCTTGAACCCTTTCTTGGTATACAGTGAATTTGCCCTCCCCTCTGAAATCTCTCTTTGACTCTGAAGTTGCAATGTTCTGCACCATTGTGCCTTTTTACAATAATGTGAATGGGTTTAGCAAGAGAAACACAGTGATTCATTTGTGCACCCCAGAAAGAGTAGTTGTAGTTTTTTATTACCTTGGTTAGAGCAATGCTAGCTATTTCCCCATGTGTATTGTTAATGTGTTGAGCTAGCTGAACAACCCCTGAGCCCAAGGCTCTACTCCTAAGACTTAGGCTAAACTGTAACATCAGGACTTCATGTATGAGTTTGTGATTAGGTCTGATAGAAAAAATATTCAAACATTACAGGTCAAAATCAAAAACACAATTTTTACACATTAGCCAGTAAAGAAGTTCTGAATACTTGACTTTTGTATAATTATCTTTCAATTGTTATAATATGGCTAACGTATCAGAATGATTGCTTAGATACAAATCAAGCTGACAAAATGTTGAGTTATGATATTTACTGTCTTTTTGGCTCCATTACGGTCCCCAATTACTTCTTAGAGATATTTCAGGCTGTTTTGCTGCTAAGTACTCCACTATGTACGCTAGCTTTTGCTAACTTTGTTGTTGGAGCTAGGCAGGCAGGGAAGTGGATTTAAGAGCTTTTTTTCCTCTGCAAACAGAAGGCTAGAGATGTGACAGTGATTTGTGACAGCAAAATTTCAGGGCAGAAAACAAAAACAATGAGCTGAAAGACACTAAGCTCAGTTGAGCTAAGGCTAACTGCGGAGGCAGAAGAACATTCTCCTTTGTTTGGTTACTACAAAAAGTGTAATTCACATTGCAGACTGTTGTTTCATTGATTGTGCAGGTAAATTGACTAACCAGCATTTTTAGATTTAACTGAAATATTTAGAATATCTTAAGACCCTTTCAGAATTATAATTTATATTTATATATATATATATATATATATACACACATATGAATGATTAATAATGATTGATACCATGCTCCATAAAACTCAGAGAGAGAGGGACAAAGGGGTCAGGGCTGCAGGAAGTGACATCAAACAATGAGTCCAAAGTGATAGTGATAGCCTCTTTGGGGGTTGCAGATGTAGTCATTAAAAGACCTGTGTTTTTATCATATCATCTTCCATTTTTAAGTTACGGAAGGCCATACATTTCTGCGCAGCACAAAGTACTTTTCAACTTCAGTCAACTAGCGCTAGCATTGCGCCTAATTCTGTGCTGGTCTGTGATTACCAACAGCGTATATCCTACAGCTGGTCCAGGCAGTTTAAGAGCTTAACCAAAAGCCAGGGAGATGACAAGGGCACCATTTAGTGGGACAAATGGTTTCAAATGGTTCCCCTCCAGTGTTTCCCCACATATTAATGATGACAGGCTAGAGGTCGGATGCTTAGAATGAACGTAAGAATGTTTTTCCTTAGTGACTCGGATGACTTGAAATCTAACTTACTATAACGTGTCATGTTGCTCTTGCTTTACTTAATGTGAGCAAGTTCACCATTTCAAACAAAAGTAAGGTAAATCTTGTGTTAATTCTCTCCCTGCTCGACCTTTTTGCCACAGACATGGGATGAAATCGCACAGATGGCCTTCCTGTGTTAGAGCAAAAGGGAAAAGACTCAAGCTGTAACCTCTCATTCTCAGGGATATGAATAGCCTGTGTCTCTAGCCGCAGCTCGGTGAGCCCAAGTCTGGGACTTATTATAGTGCTGTGTGTTTATGCATGGGTCTGCACATGTATTTGTACAAGTGCAATCCCATGTCACCGTGTGCGTGTGTATTTTGGTGCATATGTACATGCTTAAGTAACTTAACGTCTGTTTGGATTCTCTGAAAAAATTGTTTTCCACACATGCCAGTTTAAACGGTGTAACTTTACATTTTGTTGCTGGCAACGAGTAATGTTTGTTCCTGTTTTGGGTGTGTTTGTTTCTGCTTGGGGTATGTTAAGAAATAAGAACATAAAGTTATGGAAAACAGGATTATTTTCCCTCCTCTCCTTTATCAAGAAACTCAAAGCTCCTGTGAGTTAAACTTCCTTCCCCACAGAACTGGAGTTATTTTATCAACGTAGCCATTTTTAGCATTCGCCTAACAGCTTTAGTTGATTTCCAAAACAGACGTTCAAATTTAGCCCGGCGAAAAACCAATTTGTAGTAGCTTGGACTTAAAAGTAATAGCTACAGGCCAGCTAACCAGGCAGAACTCCCATCCCTGATTCAGACCCTAAGTCTGTCGTTCCCTCCCATCCATGTTGTCTGGCCTGGCTTCCTCAGCAGAACTGCAATGGCTGCTCATTCAGAGCTCAAGTCTGTGTGCCGGCGAGTCCCACAGCATACAAATGAACTGCGCTGAATAGAAACAAACACTTAGAATAAGTAACTTAGCTGCATCTATCAGTGGATGCAGTGTAGGGCCTGTAGCGCAGCCAAAAACTTGTTTTAGCAGAGATGTATGTCCCTGTATGGGCTTGCCTTTCCTGAATGTGTGTAGTATGTGAGTATGTGTATCAGTGTGTGTGTGAATGATTTGTGCTGAATCAGTGTGCGCTGACAGAAAAGTGACCATGCAGGTGAAACAGCAGGGACAGGAAGTACCATTGTGTCAGAGGATTGTGTGCGGGGACGGCAGCTAAACACTTTGCTCCCCATTCAAGTTCTGGGTGACGGTCAGGGCCGGGCCTCAGGCCTTACAGCAAGCATATGGGTGCAGGCAGGCAGGCAGCACACACTGTGTGTATGAGAATAAGTGTTGGAGAAGAACTTAAAGATAAAACACATTGTTTCTCATGGTGGTGGGACTTGGTACAATTCATTAATAAGTCAATCTGAAACAGCAGGATAAGGAGGATTTTTACATCCAAAATCGTTATGCGTTATGTAGCCAGCTTTATGTGTGTTTTTAAATTTCCTGAACGTACAAAAGTGTCAACTCACGAATGAATGACTTTGTGTTACATTTCAGGCAACCGAAACCTTTCTGTTGAACGAAGAACCCTCCAGAGGTCCTGGGATGCCTGAATGCTTTGTAGTATCAGATTCATACAGGGTATGCATCTATTATTATTATTATTATTATTATTATTATTTTATTATTTTATCATTATCATTACATGTGTTGGTGTTAAATGTGTTATTTGAGTCATTACTCATTACTATGACTGACAGTCTGTTTTCATGCTCGTGGTAATTGCGCCGCAATCATAATGTCATTCACAGCTCCCTCTACTCAGCTGCAAACCATTACAATCATTATTTCCACACGCACATTTTAGGGAAAAAAAGTGTGTGTGTGTGTGTGAGGGAGGGGGGGGGGGGGGGGGGGGGGGACTTTGTAACTTCAACAAAGCACCCTCACCTCATGGGAGTGAAAATGATGACGATAATGAACAGCATGCCTGCTTGTATAAAAAAACTAAAGTAACACAGAATTAAAGAAAGTGAGCAGCTTTTTTTGTTACAAAAGAGAAATTCAGTCAGAGAGCGCAGTGGATTTACAATGATCCAAATGATATGGAATGGTTGTAAAAACAGGAGAGAAGCGATGAGGAGTGGGAGAGGAGAAATAAGACGGGGGTGAGGGGGTAGGTATGTGGATGACTGAAAAGTGATTGTTAATGAGGTAGGAGCCCGTTTTCTAGGCTACAGGCTTTGTTTCCCAGAGTTGAGACGTTACGCCAAGTCTCACAGAGAATCTGGGTTGCTACAGTGTGTCGTGTGTCTCGGCATACAGAAATGAACCATTATGGCTGTAATTGAGTAGAGCGCCTGCTAGAGGGAGAGTTTATGGGGGAGGGGGAGGAGCGTCAGTGAAGCTGGGATTGGGTTCCAGGGGCAGCGAGTTCAAGATCATCCACAGGAGGGTGTCCACCTCCAGCTTCTCATCAGGAGGTCTTCTGATGGGGCTTCACTTTGTACCATGTGCTTCTCGACTGCTTTCTTTTTCTTTTCTTTTCTTTTCTTCCACGTGTGTGTATTTCTGTGTGTTTGTTTGTTTGTGTTTTGCATACTTGTGTTCTTCTCAATATTCCTTAGACTGACAGTGCAACCTTTTTTTTACGAGGTATCTTGAAACTTATTGGAATAGGGGTTTAACATCCTATTTTGTATGCACAGTTCTGGAGAGTGAAATGTTACCACATCAAAATAAAGAGATGTCCAACTGTGTGAAGCTGCAGAGTAAATGAGCGGTTTCTTTGGTCAAATTGCTCCCTTTGAAGGATTTCAGGGGCCCTATGAGGTGAAAGCATCCAATGAAAATCCCTGTCTTAATTAGAATAGAAAAGGATAGAATAGAATACAACACTGTATTTTCATTACACAGATGTGCAACAAAATGTCAGTGCATGATCTCTCAGTAGGAGGTTAAAATGACAAAATAGAGAACAACAGGTTAAAAAATGAAACATATGTAATAGATAAATAGTAATAAAAGTCATTGATTTAGTCATTTCTGCTTACTATTAAATCCTTCAAACCCTAATCTCTTAAAAGAATGATACACTCTGCTCATACACAAAGATCTTCAATCTTTTTTTTTTTTACAGGGAATCCCCTTAAAAGGTTTTGTACCTTTGTCTTTATAGGAATTGCAGGTTTCTGCTTGAGGAGACAGAAAATAAAGTCACTCACACACACTGGCCGCCACTTTTACTCACTTTACAGATCAAAGTATGACCTAAAGCCTTCTTTGGTAAAGAGTTTAGTCAAAAGAAACATACAGACGCAGCGATATAGAAGGACAAACCAACAGAAGATTTAGCTACAGTGCACTTTTGCATTGCAGTGTACTAGTCTCTAGGAGGGATAAATACCATTGATCCAAATGATTTTTCCTCATTTGTTGCTATGATGATGGTGGTGGTGGTGGAGAAAGCTGTCAGGTCAGTCCAAAACTTCAGATATTCCACTGCGGGCTGAGATCTGGTGACTGCAAATTTACGTCAATGATACATGAGACAGTGCTCTTAATTGCAAACAGACATAATCAATGCTAAAAATGACAAGGTCGTCAACACATATGATACTCTGTCAATTTTCGATCTGTGTTTTATTTATTTATTTTAAAGATTGATGGAATATAACTTTGATCACAACTGAAAACCCTCCTTTATATGTTTGACCAAAAGTTGCTGCTAGTGATATAGAGAGAGTTACAGTGTTGTCATTGTGTGCAAGTGTTTACAGTGTGCAGGCAATGTTGGGTAAAAGACATTTCCCAATACTGCCTAGCACTTTTGTTTTTGTTGCCATGGTATCAGAACAGGTATCTCTAGAGTTTAATTTTCACTAATTGTACTGAAGTTTAAACATCTGATATATAGGCATGCCACATCACACCGCAAGGTCTGCAAGGGACATTGGACAAAACATATAGGCTACATGTTGTCTTCATTAGAAAGTCAAGTCAATTAAATAAAGAAATATGAACAATAAAAATATTGACAAGGACAAAAAATGCACAATTATTGATTTAAAAAAAATACTTGAACCTAAACAGAAAATATTCTTGTGTATTCTGTGAACATTGAACTCAAGTTCAATGCTGAACTAACTCATAAGAAGGAGCTTTAGTGGTGACCTCTTGACCGTCTGGTCTTGATCCTTTAACAATGACAACAAGTCGTTTAAGCAAACCCCTGCACGTGCACTGACCTCAGCGCAGCCAAACAAATCAACCACACTCACGCCCATCATCATCTCTCCTCCTGAGCCTCTTACAACCAGGTGTGGCATCATCGAGGCTTGTGCCGTCACACCTCGTGTGATCGTTTCGGGCTGACTTTGCGGTTAGTGCCATCCTTGAACAACCTGTCCTGCAGACCCAAAGCTCCCCTGAAGTAGAGGAACAGTACATACCAGCACATCAAGTCCCTTTGATCGTCTTTGAATGCAACTGTAGAACCGCTCCGCGCTGCTGGGGGAAGCCTTCCAGCAGTGGTAAATATGTATATTCGAGGCGTGTGAAAACGCAGAGCCGCAGCAGACCCACCAACCAAAGCATATGGCTCTACCATGTGTTGCTAAATGAGAGATTTACTCACACAGACCACTAAATGTGTGCCTCATTTAAGGAGCCACGGCAGAGAGAGTGTTTGCGTGTGTTGCATGCGAGTCGACTCCATAAAGAAGGAGGAAGAGGGGTGGTGGTGCTGGTGGTGGTGAGGGGGTGAACCGCGCGCTCTGACCTTTTGCACTCGCGCTTTTAATAACTCTGCAAAAAGTTTGCAATGACTATCCTTTAAAATGCAGCATGCGGCGGTTGGAAGGAGACTGCACCTGTCTGCAGGGGAACAGAGAGGTGTGTCACTATCTGTTTCACATCAGTTTTACTTCAACAGAGAGTCATGCCGGTGTTATGTTGACTTTTATGTCCGTGCGTTCACTCTCTCTCTCTCTGCGCGTCCGCTTTTCGCCGCGTCCCCCAGCGTGTGTCCCCCCGTGTGCGCCTGTGTGTTAGTGTTTGTGCTGTAATTGGCCACACAGAGCCCTCGTCTCATTGTTTCTCCTGCAGAGGCTTGCGGTAGACCTGCACAAGCAGCATGCCTCGTAAATCTGTGGGACTCCAACGGCAGGCCTAAAATTTCACAATGATTTCCACTCCCACCAAGTCCTTACTGTAGCCTACCGCATGATGCAGTCCAAGAGGTTTAACATTTTCTGACTTTTATATGATACATACATCATTCACTTCTGTGCGTGTGTCTGTCTGTGTGTGTGTGTGTGTGTGTGTGTGTGTGTGTGTGTGTGTGTGTGTGTGTGTGTGTGTGTGTGTGTGTGTGCGTGTGTGTGTGTGTGTGTATGACAGAGAGTCTCTGTCTTCTCATTCACCCCAATTTAGCACCATTTAGTATTTTGATTCAGAACAGAGGCTGTTATTATATATGTCTGTTTGCTGGTTTTCTTTTGCGCGGTGATCGCAGCAGTCACTGTTTGGCTTGGACTCACTTCACTGGTTTTCTAAACTACAGTTGTGGCTTCCAGACTGGGTCAAATTTGGTTCAGTAAATAAATAGTCTTAACTTTGCAGCTGCGATGAGATAATGCGCCGATTCAAATGAATTTAAGTATATAAGCCCGTGCAAACTTTAGCTTTAATGCACGAGACTTAAGAGCTGAAATGCCCAAATCAGAATGTAACACAATATTTTATTCATGCAACTGAGCTGCACGAGCCCGACTCATACATTTTGTGAACAAATCAGAGACGTCATGGAGACAGTCCCTCTATGTGTTTAGGATGCAGCATACGTCTCCTCTCGTTTATGAGCTTTTCCTTTTTTTTTTTTTTTGCATTCGATGCGATTAGGCTACGTGTTTCTTTCAAGTCTACATGTAACAACAGAGTAGCTACAAATTCAAGCACACGCCCCCCCCCACCTTTGTGTGCATTCATAACACTGAATTGGAGAGGTCGGTAAACGCAACTAAAAAAAAATGACTTTACCGTGTTAAATATGCAGGGACACTCTGCTGGGCGTCAGGCAGCCAGCAGATATTCATTAAAAGAACCATTTCTTCCATTTAAAAAGTCAGAAGTTAAGCCAACCACGCAACAACAAGTTTGATAATTCTGCTTCAAAAATTAAAATGCCGCCTTTTTAGGAGAAGTCGTTATTTAAAAAAAAAAAAAAAAGTCCTGAGCGGTAAAAAAAAAAGTCCTGCTGGAAGAGAGGGGAGGGAGACAAAGTTTTTTTTCCCTGAAAGTTTGTGTAAGCTTTCACTTTCAAGGCGGGGTTACTGTAAGCTGCAGCAGCATGGAGTGAGAGAAACAGGACGGCGAGCGAATGCAATGCAGCACTATACCGATCTTCCATCCAACTTAAATAAGCTCTCCAATTCTTCTCTCTGAAAAAAAAAACATGTACTCCCCGTACTGCCTGACACAGGTAAAACAGCTTTTCTTATTTCATTGTTTTGGGTGGGCAGTAAAGGGGACGCCGGGTTTTCTGATGGCACTGGCTCTGTCTGCTATTTCACATGTGTTTATTTGTTGTCTTCGTTTTTCTGCTCTCTTACTCGCTCTTAAGATTCGCCCCAACTCTCCGACGCTCGTCCCGCCTAGGAGCGCGTTTGTGACGCAGGAAACTTTCCTGCGCGTTTCCATCGCACATGGTTTTGGAGAGAAAATGGCGCTTATCCCGAAATGTATTTCATATACAAAAAAAAAAAAAAGAAAAAAGAAGGAGGGGAGCCTGCAGGAGGTGGGGAAAGCAGAGCGCAGGGGACAGATAGAGAGTTGTAGTTGAGTGTAATATTTCTGCTGCTACATGTCTTCCGAGTGGCGAAGCTCGCGAAGTTTGTGTCCGGTGAGAGGAGTTGCAGAGCGCACACCGCCGCCTTTAGGTCTGTCTTCACGTGGAGCTGAGACCGGGAGGAGCGAGACATTGGAGCTGGTGTGTGTGTGTGTGTGTGTGTGTGTGTGTGTGTGTGTGTGTGTGTGCGCTTGTAGGCTTTGTGTGCGTGTGTGTGTGTGTGCGTGCGTGTGTGTGTGTGAGGAGGAGAGCGAGAATGGGAGTGTGTGTTTGTTTCATACAGATAAAAAACAGCCCAGACCCACTGCATCTTCAAAAAAAAAAAGTTTTTTTGCTGGTGCACCTTTTGATTGTTTTGCAAGTTTTGCCCTTGAACGCAACAAGTGCTGACATTTGTAGTAGGGTAGGAGGCTGGCAAGAATAGACACCCAATGCATTGACTTTGTATCTGAATATCCCAGCATCTTTCTCTTTATTTAAGTGTATATCTTCATCAATCTTCATGATTTAAGCGCTCATATTATCTGAGTGGAGACTGGTCTTAAAACAAATGTCTCTGTTCTTACATTTTAAAATTGCTCTTTGCTGCAGGTTTACTGCACCCCATTTCTTCAGTTTTAAACCCTCATCTTTCCCGTTCAAAACTCTAAAGCGATGTTGGTTTTGTAGTTTGAAAGGATTGCCCTGCTTCGTGACATTTTCATAGTCACTTTCTGTCCTTGTCAAGGAAATGATTCATGAGACGTATTCCCCAAATGATGTAGCCTACTTTAATTTGTAGATTAAGTAAAAATAACATATAGTTTAACCACATTTTAACGGAGATGTGCTCAGATTTACTTGTTTTTCATAACAGAGCATGCATAGTCTAAAAACAACATTAGCGAGAGAGAGAAAATGAACAGAATTATATTGTGCTGCATTCAGAACTTTTTCCGGGAGTTTTTACAGCATCGGCACATTCAGCTTTATGCACCACAGTCATGCAAAAATGTTCCATTTCTAATATCAAACGTGTTCAGCAGTTCCCTCCTATTTTATTTAAAAATGAGTATCTTAAAGTCAAACTGTCATCCTCTCCCCAGCCTGTGAACTACAAAGCCATACACAATCCTAAATTGTGAGAAAACATTTGAAAAGGCACCTTGTCTTTGAGGCTAAGCCTCAGTTTTCCATGACTTTTTTTGGGAGGTTTTTCCCTTCATTCAGGCTGACTGGCAACCCCCTGACCATATTCTACAACAGCTGGAAGTCTCCCTCTCTTAAAGCAGACTTGTTTATCCCTTACAGGCTTCATCTGACACTGGACTGTCAGGAGTGCATTTGATGTGTAATTCATCCCTGATTTGTACATTAGAAGACTTTTCCCTCCCATCACATGCCTCCGCTGTCTGCTACCAGAGGCTGAGAAGATGTTTGGGGAGAAGTCAAGTCTGGTTTATATTTGAAAATATTCTTAGCTAAGATCAGAATGTGTCCTTTCCCCTAATACCAGAAAGATAATGGACATTTGTATTATTTCCCTTCAATTCTTTATTATATTGTGGAAGCTTTTCAAGGCATCTTGGTGTTTTCATTTAAAGCTCAGAGAGTGAAAGTGACTGACACTCAAATCAGAAATAAAAAGACAAATTGAAGCAGATTGGTAAAATAAGAAGCATATTTCCTTTAGATTGAGGCTGTATATGTGAGATGATCCACTTTATAGTTTTAATGACCCTTATGCTGATTCGTCAAGGCTGAATCTTTAAGTGGATAAGGTGACTTTATCTGTATATAAATGCATTCTAATGAGTAAAATACTCGTTCACAGCAGAAATCCATTGAACTAAAGGAGTTGTTATTTTGCTAAGTAAATGTTCTTTAATCAAAACTAATTGGCCACAGAAGCTCATGCAGTGTAATGTGCTGCACATGTTGCACGTTGTTAGAACATGCAGTGTGTCAGCGGCTACAGCAGCTGCAGCTCCTCACACTGTGTTTCTTGTCATTTTTTAAAAATCTTGTGTTTGTTGTGAAATGAAGAAACAACTTCCCTCTCCATGCAAACAGCTCCAGCCCCCCCTCCCAACACACACACACACACACACACACACACACACACACACACACACACACTTCTCACACAGCATTCCCTCGCAGCTCAGTCTGCAGACGGAAATGCATATTTTGTTTATTTAATTGCTGTTAATAATTAAAAAATCAAGTTTGGACCTCGGATACGGCAACAATTGTAAACAATCAAATGAATTATTAACTGCGACAAAATAAAAGCCTTAGAGAAGCAGCGAGCCGGACGAGACGGACGCTGCGTAATGGAGGCAAATGACTGGGAGGTGTGTGTGTTCTGTCTGACTTCTGTTTTTTTTTCCTCTTTTTTTTTCTTTTTAATAATGACTTAAAATCACATCTATATTAAGGAACTTTAAAAGTAAAAAAAAAAAACAGCTTTTACACGATTTTCAAGAAAACTCAAACATCAGCTGATTCTTAAATGTTTATTTAGCCTATAATTCATCCCTTAGATATTATCATTAAATTGCAAATTTCCTGCCCAGATAGTAATTCTTATATATATATATATTTCTCTTTGTCTACACTTCTTTTTTTCCATTCTTTTATGTCCGCATTTGTTGCCTTTTTTTCAAGTCTCAAGTGTCCGCTCCCTGCAGGCCACGATGACGCAGCAGAAATATGCACCTTGAAAAACAGTGATTTTGGGGCTTGTTTGCATTATTAAATGTGTGTGTTGGATTCTTTGATAGAGCTCGTTATGTTTTCATCTCTCACTGTTTTCACATGGTGCGACATTTTAACTTATTCCTTCCCTCTGCCCCCTTGTGCCCGCCTGGACGCTGACCCCTGCTCTCCTAACACCCTCTGCACACTAAAGTATTACCCTACTCACCTTCTAAACAATGCCTTAGTGGTAAGTCCTGTTCAGTCCCTTTTTATTCCGCATTAGGTGTCTGTGTATTTACATATTCCATCATGACAAAATGTTTTTTTTTTTTTTTGGTGACATTACACGCTGACCTGCAGAATGAGTTATTTCAGGCACGTGTGCAGGACAGGCGATGGCAAAAACCTCTGAATATCTTTTCGCACACACTGCATGAAATGTTGTTCTTTTCACTGTTTTTTTTTTTTTCGACACTCATTCCCAAATTGCCTGACCAGGAGGAACTTTCCCCTCAATTTGTAATGCAGTAATCTTGCAGCGCAACTACACCAAAAAGCTGCAGCAGTTCCGGGCAGTTTGAGAAACGGGAAAATCAGATCATGGCAGATGGATTGCGTCACCAATATAACTTCCATGCTCTATTGAATATGTCGTACTTTGCTGTTTTCAATGAAGAAAAACGGAAGGCATTATTTTACAATAGCATTTTGTCTTCTTTTAATCCCCTTCATTCATCAAATTTGCGTCATTTGCTGCACTTTTTTTTTCTGACCATGCGTCCTCCACGTGCAGCAGAAGTTGTGTTGGACACTTTATTTAAAAAAAAAACTCTGTGAAGTCCGTCTCTTGTCTTTGTCGGTTTCAAACAGTTTGTAGTCACCTCCACTCTGAGGTCACCTTCTCAGCGCGCGTGACTTATTGTTCTGTCCTCCCAGTCTGGAGCGCGCGAAACAATTTTCCTTATCAGCTCTATATGTTGCTCCAAGAGGATGTATGATGTTTTTCTTACGTCACCAGCGGCCGTTATCAGAGAGCAGTGTTTTCAATGAAAACATCAAAGTCACATTTAGAGGAGACGGCATGAGCTAGTTTGTTTTATATGAAAATCTAATTAAATTAATGTAATCAATATCAGGACCCTTTGAGCCTTAACTTTACCATTCACACATATTTGGTGAGGTGGCCCTCAGATCAACCCCCCTCCCCCTCCCTCCCTCTGCTCTCTCTCTGCTCTCTCTCTCTCTCTCTCTGTGTGTCTCTTCCCAAGGCCTGCAGAATGAGTTAGAACAGCTGTTCAGAGGATTAAAAACTGATGGAACCACGGTCTGAATAAACAGAAAATGTTGAATTTTTTAGAATAAAAGGTTGCATGGACAAAGTTGGTTCGAGTGCACAAGCGTAGAAACGTGGACCTAAAACCTTTAGTGCCATCATGTCTTCATGCCAATTAGGCCTGTGAGTGGTTATCACTGGATTAGCTGGGATGCCAGTTTACAGCGGCTTGTGTCTCACCTTTATCCTTTTAAATGAATCGCTGCACACTCATTTAAAAAATAAATCTCCAGAATCACATTTCAGGGAGTTAAGGACTGGCCTCATTGCCTGTATTACATTTCTCAGATTAAAATTATGTTATCACTGTGGGTTGCGGTTCAGCTGCACACAAGTTTAATTGTTTAAAGTCTATGTATACAGCCGCAGTTTGAGTCACTGATGCCAAACAGCCAAAAGAAGTTTAGTTTGTGTAGGAAAGGTGACCCTGTAGCCAGTTAAGCACTCTGCTTCTGGCCTGCAGACAAACGAATGAACTCATAGTGCATTTGATTGACAGGAAGGGCTGACCTATTGTGCTCTCTGGTAACTGAGTTGTGTGTGCGCACGTGTAAGGGGAGGAGGCAGTGAGTACGAGGTGAAACTGGAGTCTCTGATTGGCTGTGCTACTTTTTTTGGGCTGTAAAGGCAGCGGCGGATCTTTTCCCCCCTCATCACGAGACACCAGGAGGTCATAATGCCAGACTCCTGCCTGGGACATCATGTTCCTTTTACTTATTCATCACTCCCAGTCAGACACAGGCCAATCCAATGCCAAGTCATTTGAATACTGTACATGCTCGCTTCATTTAAGGTAGTATTTTTGTTTCTATGTGGACTCCTTTTGTTGGCACCACCAAAAGAAATCTGTAATACCTTTTTTTCTCTTCCCGATACAAAACAAATACCAATACTTTAGCATTGGCCGATATGGAGTACTCATGGAATACCTATATATACATATTTTCATTATTATTTCACAGCTGTTATACTACTTACCCTGTATCGATGTGATTGCTATTGTTGTGTGGCCTGGTTCAGTCACTTAGGGAACCCTCACTTACCTAAAATCAGTTCTTCTGTGCTTCTCCCTCCAGTATTTCCTATTGTTAGCAGTATGCATTATTGCTGTGTTGGGTTAAAATAGTGGGGTCAGATCTCACCACAACCCAATATGTTTAAGGCTGCTTCAAAAGGCATTTTGGATATTAAGATAGCCGAAACAACTGAAGCTCCCAATGACAACAGGCTTTAAACATCTACACACATCCAAAGCTTTGAGCTTTGTTGTGATCATTTTTGCAGCTTCCAAGATTGTAGCTTGTTGGAAATGATTAGTAACCTAAGTATATCTTTATTGAAGGTTTCTCTGATTAATGTCTTTGTCAGTGCTATACATTTTGTGTGTTTATTGTCAGCTGGTGACTGGGGGCCACCGTGCGTCAGCAGGAGCATGTTTACGGCAATTTTCATAAATAAAATCCAGCGCTGCCTCTTTGGTGGCGAAGACAAAGACAAGATGAGCTGGGCACATTTTGGCATGGGGTGATATAGATTTGAATTAAGTAGCATGTAGTTTTTATCTCAAGCTGCATGCAGGGAGAGGCAGAACCAACTGCGTCTCATTCAATATCAGCACAGCTGTCCCAGCATCCGTGGAGAATGGATTCCTACTGCTGCTGCCATGGGAGGCTCCCGCCAAGAAAAATGGGAGGATATCCAGTGTGTGTGCTTGTGTTCTAAAGGAAGGCGAGGACAGAATAATACGCTGGGGTGTCTCCTTCTGCCCGTGTGTGATGTGTGATTTTGCATGTGTGTGTCATGTTGTCTCCACCCGCCTCACTTTCCTTCGCTCATGTCACCTCTGGCATGGATTAGTCTTTGGCACAACCCAGCCAGTGCCCGCGGCCTCGGCCTGCTTCTGTGGTCGCCGATATGTTGTGCTGTTGCCATGGCTACTGAACACACACACACACACACACACACACACATCGGTGCTAAATTACATAATTGAGCTCGAATATACAGGGGAACACAAAATACAAAATACTGTATAATCTGAGAGCAGAGAACGGGAAAAAGGCAGTGAAATGCGTTGGAGAGTATTTGAAAGCTTTGAAATGGCTGAGCTTTGGATATCTTTCTTTTGCTTCCCTCAGATTTGAAGTCATAAATCGAAATAACAGTGCGTCCATTATGCAAGAATTTAGAGCGTTGTGACATCCAAGCTGACGGGCCAATTGAGGATAAGGTGTTTGCGGTGTCACACAATTGCTGTTTGTGTGTGTGTGTGTGTGTGTGTGTGTGTGTGTGTGTAAAAGAATGTGAAAGAAAGAGACAGAGAGAAATCTCCAGAGTTTGTGTGAGGGAGGGTGTGGCACCCAACGTTTACACAGACACACCATGAAGCAAACACACATTTTTCTTTCTTTGCCCCCTCCCCTCTGGGCTTCGACTTGTTTTGAACAGATCATGTATCTGTGAGAGTATCAGTAATATGTTAAAACTCTGCCACTATTACCGTCACACTTGACTAACATTGAGTGGTGGAAAAGCTTTTTGAACTGCAAAGTGGCGTTTTGGTTTCCAGTTTTGGTTACAAGTCTGTTTTATGAATTGAAAAGATGAGAAGTTTTTAAGATAGGGAAAGTTTTTTTTTTTCTCCAATCATTTCAATCTATTAAATTAACATCAACATTTTCTCAAGTTGAATATCAAACCCTGACATGTGAGTCTTTTTTTGAAGTCATTAAGGGCGCACTCACACTAGGCAATCCGTACCTTACCTATAAGCAGTTTAACCCCTAAAGTCCAGTACGTCTGACTAGAGTGCCCCCATCTGTGCTCAAGCGCAGTACACCTCCTTGGCCCAGGCACGCTTGGAAAAGGTGTGCTTCGGCACAGTACAGTTTACGCACAAACACTAGCGCAGGCACACATCGTGGACAACCTTCGTTATTGAGAAATCCTGGAGTATTATGGCTGTATCTCACTAACATGACTCAAAATAAGCCAGAAAGTCAGTAAAGTAGATGTCATGTTCTCCGATGTGCAAACTTGAAATCAACTGGCCGTCACTTTTTTTTTTTTTTCAGAGTCCGTCTGTCTTGTGAAATAAGCACACAAAGCCATGCATGTGTTGTATAACGACGTTATGTACAAGAGGTAACCGTGCTCAGGCCCGGTTATTCCTGGAGCAGTGTGAGTGCAGGCTAGCGGGGGAATTTGGAGGGGGGGGACAATCGCGCTTAAGCACGGTACTGGACAACTTTGCCAAGTATGAGTGCGCCCTGAGTCATGTTCACTTGTTATGTACTCACCTTAAACAGATAACAAACCCCCCAACAAACATCAAAGTTTCTAGTGTGAGTCCAGTAGCACAAAATGTCACACCATAAAAGATTACAATCAATAATGTCACACTGCGGATTGTAAAGTGAATAATCGTTGTACATTTCGCAGTGTTCCGTTTCGGTCTGTGTCGAGAGCTGCAGACGACAGACTGAGAAATGTATCTGAAGGTGCTTTGTTCTTGAGTTGAATACATTTGAACTAATGCCAGTATCAACATGCTGAGCGAACGTTGACTGTAATTCAATCTCTCTTCTTTCTTTTAATCAACAAGTGACGTTTTCGCAAATGACAAGCTGTACTCTTACTAAATAAGAGTTGCATTACTAAATAAGAGTACAATTTCCCACATTTTTAATGCCTCGCACAGAGAAACATAAGGGCTCAATCTGGGTCTTGGGTTAAAGAAGGCGTGCAGACCCTTGTATCAGTCGGTTAAAGATATAGATAGAGAGTTGTTGTTGTGGATCATTGACGGCCGGCTCAAGGTCACTTCAGTGGGGCGAATCTGGGCATGTTGTTTGGCCTGTCCTGCCGGTCTGTCTGTCTGACCCACATCAAGCTGACCTGTCTAAATATATACAGTAGACCCCTCATTACAAAGCTTCCAGATTAATCTGGAATGAAATCTGAGCACTCTCCCTCCCTCTGTTTGACTGCATCCTTCTCTTTACAAGCTCCCTCAGGCACATTTACTTTATCTGTCAGTGTCTCTGATTTTCAAAACAAATTAGACAAAAAATGGCAGATGCAGCCATTCACACAAACGTGGCACACACACACACACACACACACACACACACACACACACACACACACACACACACACACACATACATATTATCATCTTGTGAATAAGACAGGAGCTGTAGCCACATTAGGTCTACTCATTCACAAACACGCTCTCTCTACATTCGGAGCACACGGTGTGCCTGTTTTAATCCAAGCATATCCGTACAAGCCATATTTGATGATGCCTCGCGCATTGCACACCTGCACATACTTAGTCACACAGAGCACAGGTGTGCATTCTTTGAGAAAGAAATCACACCTTGTCTGAGTATGTTACAGCAGAGTGTGTGTATGTGATATATAGTGATGAGTCCCTTCAATGCCCCATCTGTCATGATCCATATGTGCTTATTTGAACTGAGTTTAGACCGGATGTAACTCAGCACTGTTTGTGGAAGTTTGCATGTACTGGTAGTTCAAATACGAAAGCTCACTTTTCAACCTAGGCTACCTCTTACTTTTTATCCAACTATTGGAAACATGCAAAGTAACCACTAACCTTTTAAACCATTTATACATTACTTTCAGCTAGGCTTATGTTGAGACGTCTCTGCTAACTCGCTAATTAGCTTGTATGCACTCTCGAACAGACATGCAATTTCTAGTATTTCTTACAAGTTGAGCTATGCCCCAATCCTCCATGTACTCCCTGGCCACTGCTGAACTACTCCCTGGGGTATGTGAATGACTGATGCAGAAAACCAGTAGACCAGCACATTCAGCGGTCCATTTATGGCCCTCCTGTGTTTCCTCAATATATCTATCCATCCATCCATCTATCCCTTTATAACCAGGAAAAACAAACATGACGGCACACCTGGTGAAGCTCGCAGAAGCAATTACAATCATATGGAAACAAAGGACAAAGGCCGCAGTTGATTGGGACGTGGCGTTGTTGTCGGGGAATTGTTTAGTTATTAGGGGATGACATCACACAGTGACAGCTCAGTGATGTTAGAGCCTTCATTATCTTTTCACCACTTCTTTGGCTTTCTTTAAGTAGAGGAGCGGATAATGAGACGTTGATTGGCTCGTTGATTGTACCTCAATTTTCCCGAGGCTTTGTTTCATCATCACACCACATTACCTCATGCTTCAGCAGGGGAGAATCAGTTCCACGAAGACTCCCTGAATATGCACAGTAGACGCAGGACAAGAGAGAAAAAGTAGTGACCAAGCTATAGAGATAAGATTTTGAAGATAAGATTTTGAGTTTAGCAGTGATATCTACTGTATGACTTCCAAAAGTCTTCTAACATCAGCTTTTTGTATTTTTAAGTTGGAACATGGCTTAAAGGTTGTGATTGAGCCTAATAGGCATTTATTGGGTTAATGTTGGAGGGAAAATCTTTTCCTGTTTTGGGGGTGGGTGGAGAAACGTTGACGCTTGGAGGCTTATGAACCCGCAAGTCAAACAGTAATGAAAACAGTTGTGACCTGATTTCAAGATCCTGGGAAACGGACTCAGATAGATAGAGAAATAGTTTAAGTTCAGAAGAATCACAGAATACAACACGCTGAAACCACAAAGCTGCATGCTTTTTCTTTTTCTGTTATTCCCTGCTCGCTTGCTTGCTGTTTGTGTTCCCTTTCGTGTCTTCCTGTTACCTTCCTTCTGATTTTCTCTCCGTGTATCTAATGCAGCAACGCTGTCCTGCAAGGAATAGCTGTCACCCGAGGGAACAAAACACTAGATGTTGCCCTTTGGAGCAGGAAGTTGGCACAGGGCCAAGGGTGGAAAATCTATACTCGGTTGCATAATATAACATATCTTTACCTCAGATGAACTCTGAGGAGGCCTGGCAGCTGTGAGCAAACAGAGCTGGAGGGCGGGAGTTTGTGTGTTATTAACTGACTCCGTTTATGTGGAAGTGTCTGTGTATGTGTTGAGTGCACTCTGTTTCTTGTGACTTGTGTTTGCTGGCTGGTGCAGCAAATGGGACTGTTTGAGACAGTGACGCAGACAGTGATAGACCCTTGTTGGAATAGAAAAGTGAGAGTAAGAGTAAGGTAGACAGAGGCCAGAGTTAGACACGAACACAACTCTGTGGCTTCTCTTTTTTGGCCCAGCCAGCCAGTTACTCCTCTCCCAAGTACAGCTGCAGCGTACACTGCGAGGGAATTCAGATATAAACTTTCTGCTCTGTTTAGGCTCAGAGAAATAGCTGCAGGATTAGTGTGCGTTACATGGAAAGTTGTATATTTGACTGGAAAACTCAGTGCAGGATGAGGATTTCATGTCACTGCTAAAATATAAAACACAGATGGGCCAGATTTAGCTTCACCCGGCAAGTTTGTGGAGCGGACAATCTTTTGGTCTTTGAGTTTTCTTAATTCACTTTCATGCTGAACTCAGCTCGCTTCTCTCCCACTCGGAAGACTTCTAGATTTTCTCTTGGTCAAACTCTTGCAGGAGCTCTTTTCATGTGATGGGCCTGCGAGCGTAATGGAGAAACAGTGTGCGGCGCCGGCCCTCTTTTGTGGGTTTCTGTTTGTTGAAGCGGGACTTGGAGGGAATGGATCCGAAAGAGGTTGACTGTCCTGACAATGTCGAGTGGCTCGCAGGCTCTTTAGCATGCACGACGTCTTGAGGGAAAACTGTGAAACTCAAACGGAGCTCATTGTGGTCATTACCTGGAATAAAGCACAATCACCTCCGCCACCTGTGGCAAATTGCTGTTGATAAAAACTGTTGTTGGCCTGATAGACTGTATCACTTATCAATTCACACACATTTATTCTATTCATTGTGCTCTTTTTTTACCCCCTTGCCTCGTCTTTTTGTCTCCATCTGCACACCTGAATAGAGTCATTTCCAAGCTAGAGTTAGGGCTCATTTGGGGACCACAAATTGACTGTATATTGCAGCCAGGCTGATGAGATTTATGATGAAAGTGAATAGGGACGGTGTGGGCGGGTATGCAGAGGTGCATATTATGGTGCGTTTTTTTTTGAATACTTGGAGGAGCTAAAGGAGTGAAACAACAGCAGAATTACTTTCTCTAGAGAAAGAATGGAAGCGGGGAATACAGCGCGGAGGAAAAGAAGGGACAGGAAAGAAGATAGGGAAATGGGTGGGATTGAAAGAGTCTATAGTCTGTATATTGTAAGCAGACTGGGGAGTGCTCTATGATATCCTTTTTTTCCCTTCAAAGCATGATTTGTTTGATTTACTCTCTATCAATCAGCGAAGGATGTATTTAAACAGACTTGAAGTATATTTGGGAAAGCCTCTTTATAGCTGTGGCTGTTTGTGTTCTCCTTTTACTTTCCTTGGAAGCAGACTGTGATTAAAACGGACGATATAGGCGTATTGAATTTCCTAGGGGATTGGAAGGAACGCAAATGCATCATAACCATATTATACTAGTTAGGAGCGGTGTGTGTTGCCAAGCCTCTGGATACAGGAGAGCACAGACGCAGTTATACTAAAGGGAACCGAGTCCCACAGAATCCCACAACTGCAACAACACCAGAAGACATTTGACACTGTTGGACTGTGTTTGACATTTCATAGGATACACACAGTACCAAAGCCTGCGTTGCGTCGCACGAGAAGCCAGGTTTTTCTTTCTGTGCAAATTTCTGACGGCGGAAACACCCCCGAAAAAGTTTCTCTCTCTGTGTCCGTGTGCGTGGTTGTGTGTCCGTGTGCCGCAGAATCCGTTCGGCATTTTTGTTTTGAGGGAAGCATGTTGCTGGTGGGACTTTGGCCTGCACAATCCCTCCTCTGTTAAAACAATGCGCCGGTTGTCCTCCCTAAACTAATTACTCCCTCCCGGGGGAGAAAGGCAACAGCACCAAATCCCATAGTTAGGAGCTCTGATCTGGGCTCTTCTGTAAGAAAAGGCCTCATTCATTTCCCTCCCTGCTTCTACCATACACACACACACACACACACACACACACATTTTTTCACCGTGATAGGGTTTCATCATTTTACATGTGCAATTTAATGGGTTTATAATTCACGCAATGTGGCTTTGGATTTTAGAATTGTTGTTTTTTTCCTCCAAATATATATTTTTAATGCTATTATGCCTTTATTCAGATAGAATCAGCAGATAGAGTCTGAAATCGGGGAGAGAGACAGAGAGAGAGAGTGTTTGGGTAACGATATGCGTTAAAGGAGCCCAGGTCGGACTCAAACCCGGGTCACCAGCTTGGAGGACAACAGCATCTGTACATGGGAGAGTGTGATCTAATCACCCCTATAGTAGTTGTTTACCCAAAAGAAAATACAGTGATTCTGCCCCAATGCATTGCTGGGAAAAAAAAGCTCATATTATGGCTGTAAGCTGTCACATATTTATGTTAGAGGGTTGAACAGTGCACTAAAGTGCTCATATGACAAACAATTTGCTTGTTTGGTATTCGACCGATGGCACCAGTAACTTTGAGTGAAAAATGTATCCGGGTTGGCTTCGTGTAGCACTGATGTTCAATCAACAGACGCTTCGAGACGCTTTACAAAAGAGCATATGGGATGAAAATGCATGACGGATCTTCTCCTTTTGTATTCCTCACGTTCCTGTTGTCCACACTTCCTTGCCGCTGAGTTTGGGTCCGAGCAGGATGTGCATGAATGAGGATGGCGGCGGTTGTGGGGACGGCACAGTCCGATGGTGGAGGCTGGGCGTCGTGTTGTAATGGGTTAACTTTATCTTAAAAAAAAAAAAACAGTAGAGAAGGGTTTGAATTCCTCTGACAGAGCAGTCGTTTAAACAAGACCAATATTGGGTAAAAAAAACCCCTCATGGGCCCGATTGGGTTAAGTTTTCATAAACTTAGTGAGTTGAACAATTATGGCCTAAATTGACCAAGCTCATACATCAAAATCTAAACAATGGTCATTAATTTCACATAAATTAAGCACAAATGTACCTATGTATTAGTGTTATCATTCTGCAATTCTGTAAAATTAGCTTTATTTTATTAATAATATAAAAATCTAAGAGTTAGAAACAATATTTTAAAGGATGTTGGTCAGCAGATAAATAAGATAAAGTATCCATCAATCCATTCACTTTACCGCTTTTTCCCTTTCGGGGTCTCGCGGGGGCTGGAACTGATCCCAGCTTTCATTGGGTGAGAGGCGGGGTACACATCGGACTATTTGCCAGTCAGTCACAGGACTGAGATAAAGCTAACAAAAAAAAAGTAATCTTGGAATGTAATTATGTGAAAAGACAACAAAACATTTAGTCTTTTAATGCAGAATTCTTCACTGTGGTGGTCATTTTGAAAATGCTCAATAAGTGCCTGTTTGAGTGATGCTTTTATTGCTTTGCATCTTTGCATTCTCCCCCAACCTCACATCTGTCATCGACCCCCCCCTTATCTCTCAACTGGCACCATGTAGCATTCTGAAAAGTTTATTACTGTAACTTCAGACATGGAAGTCTGCAGAAGAATAGGAGAAAGGGATGTGTGCGCGTGTAAGTGTGTAAGTGTGTAAGTGTGTTTGTGTTGTAGCATTCACGGGGAAAAAAAAAAAAGCAGAGGGTGTTAAAGTCTTAATTCTCCCTTAACCAACCTGTTTGGGTTTGTTTATATGTCTGTCCTCTCTCAGGCAGATTAGAGCAGCCATTGTGTGAAGGCTTGGGAAATAAGCTTGAAGTTTATATTTGGAGATTGTTGTGGTGCTACGTTGTTGGTCTAGACTGTTAGGGTTTAGACGTCTTTGTTTGTTTATCTGGAAATAAGTAAATTCCATTTGTTGCCGCTGAGATGGAGATTTGGTTTGCAAGGCTGGACTGATTCACTACGATGCAGCCTGAAACATTGTATCACTGAACAGCATTTATTTGCATCTTCTATTTTGTCACTTCCAATGCTTACATTGACTTTGGGGCTGTTTTTTGTTCAGTCTGTTTCACACTTGGAAGTGGAAGTGTAACACACCACATGTCCTGCCGTAGTCAGGGTATATAAGGAGACAGCTATGCGTGCTTATGTGTGTGTGTGTGTGTGTGTGTGTGTGTGTGTCTGGTCGGGTAGTGTTTTGCTTGGGCCGACCTCCTTTCCTGTGGTGTGTGTGGGCTTGTGTGTGTCCAGCCTGTGTGGACGCTGCGCCCTGTTTGTGCGGCTCCCTACTCGCCCTACAGCAGAAGCGGAAGCTCTGCTTTAACAGCATTAGTAGGGCTCTTCCTACAGCCTGCGGTCCGCTTTGTTAACCCATCAGTGTCCTCACTCACTCCTCTTTTCCTCCTCGTTGGCCTCCATGTCTTGTGTTAACTGTTTCAGATTTTTCTAAATGTTATCTGCCCTAATTCAACTTCATGTGAATTTGTCTTTGTAAACTCTTTTGTCTTCTGTTACTGTCTGGCTTAACGACTACTTATAGCCTTGCCTGTTTATTCAGCCCCTGTGCCAACTTGTGCAACCGGCCTGCGAGCTGCAGCCCTGATTGGCTGTCTCTTCAGTCACTCCATTAACCCCTTTGTTCCCATTTCAACTTGCAGTATAGGTTTATTAACCTCTCATTATGCTTCAGATCCACTCTTAGATGTGAAAAATATGTTGCTGTGATTTTACATTTGAATTTGGTCCCAAATTTCTACTCTTTTATTTACAGATCGTATCAAGCGGATGGTTAAAAGAGGTAGACCATCATTAAATATGTTTCTGAAGATGTTTCAACGAATGTAAACATAGTGTCACTTGGGGAACCTTGCCTCTGTTCTTTCATTCTTACTTTCTTTTCTTTTCTTTCTGCCCTGCCCTCTGTCGTTTTCTGTCGTCATTTTGTTCTTTCAGCTTAGTGATGTCCTTCATCAGCGCTCTTACAGACACATACAACCAAACCTCTGTCAAATATTCGCCCCTTGTTGGTGGTCTGTGGTCACAGAGGGCCCCAAACAAAGTAAAGGCCTCCAGACTTTTTCAAATCCATTCAGAAAGAATGTCAGATCATCACGAGTGTTTAATTAATAACTTATGACGACGGCTTATGTTACTCAGCTGATTTATAGGGAAAGTTGGAAAGACAAAAAAAGAATAAATATAGACAGACAGAAGGGAGGGGGGGGGGGGTGTATACACAGACGTGGTGGGTGAGATGGTGGGGGTTGCGAGTTAGGGATTGCGGCAGAGCATTTGCATAAAGGGCAGGGCAGCATGCCCAATGGTGGAAAAGGTTGGCATCAGGCCTTTCAGACTGGCAGAGAGAGAGGACTGGAGAGAGACAGGGAGAGAGAAACAGGGGGTGTGGGTGGGGGGGAAGGGGGGGGGGGGTTGTAGTCTATAGTGCATCCCTTGTTCAGAAAGAGGAGGTCCCTCGCTGTTGGCAGGAGAGCAGGCTAAATCTCTCGTTTGATTGTGTGGTAGATTGTCCCTTTATTTGTCTGATTGCAAAGCGTTCAACACTGCATTAGTAGCGGGCTTCACTTTCCTGGAGCATTTATGCAGGAATGAGTTTCTCTGTCTTGGCCTGCTCTGTGACTGTCGCTGCACATGTCTCAGAGTTTGCATTGTGTTCAATCAGCACATCATGAAGTGTCTGTTTTATTCAGTCTGCATTGGTCTTTACCACATCTGAACACGGCTAACGACAGTCTTCGTTTAGCTTGACGACGACTTCAGATGTTTTATTCCATCAATCAGTCTTTATTTGTTTCGCGCCGATTCATAACAAATGTTATCTCAAGACACTTAACAAGAAGAGCAGGTTTGGACCGTACAATTCACAATTTTCACACGACGCGGAGATAAACACAGGCCTGACGATGAGTGATGAGAGGCAGCCAGTGGCTTTTTCAATCTATCTGTGTGTGTATGTGCATGTGTCTCAGCGCCACAACACTGCTGTTTGCCTCCTGCCGGCTGTGGTTGTGGTCATGTCATGGTAATATGGGAGTGAAAGGGACGATTATTTAGTGTGGGCCTGTGATTTCTGGCCATGCGTCTGTACACGGTAGAGGCTTGAGCTGGTAAAGCGATTTTTTTTGTTTGTCTTATGACTACTGAAAACACTTTTGACACCCAATATCACATTCACCCATTCACACCACATTCACACACTGATGGCCTAGGCTGCTATGTAAAGTGGGAGCAATAAGGGTTCAGTGTCTTGCCCAAGGACACTTCAACACGGGCTTGCAGGAGCTAGGTATTGAACCCAAAACCAGCTGGTTCAGAGACGACCGACTCTACCGTGAGCTACAGCTCAACAATAAGTGTTGTCCAACCACCCACAGTCATGATATAACTTTGTACAAAATGATGCACGTGACATTTTAGAATATTTACACTTTCGGTGAGAGGATTGCTGTTATTAAAACATGGTGCGGAAGTTTAAAGGATGTATACATATTGCATTTCAAAGTTAAAATTGTCTTATTAATGGGGCGCTGGTGGCGCAGTGGTTAGTGCTATTCCTCCAAGCGGGTGGCCCGGGTTCGAATCCGGCCTGTGGCTCCTTTCCCGCGTGTCATTCCCTACTCACTCTCCCTGATTTCTGACTCTATCCACTGTCCTATCTCTCCAAAAAAAATAATCTTAAAAAAAAATGGTCTTATTAAAATAGTAAATACATAAAGAAAACTATTTTTACACTGTTAATTAAGCAACCATCTGTTTCCACAGCAATCAAAAGCCTGCTCAAGGTCAGCAAGTGCATCATTTTTGCTTTTAGATATTTTATTCTTATTCTTAAAATAATGCCAAGTGAAGGCTTTGTGTAGTGCTAATACAGTGCTTGTGTTCTCTTGTAAATCAGTGTGAAGCAAAAGGTCCTGCAGCTATAGAGAGAGAGAGAGAGAGAGAGAGAAGGGTGGAGACTAAGCTTTGTTACTCATTCGTGCAGAGTTCAAACCTTACACGACCAAGTTTGCATTTTCAAACAGTAAAAGTGAGTATTATTGATGGTGGTGTCAGGTGTCACACGCAACTCATGACGTTACAAATCTCCTCTAGTGCAGCAGCACTGTTTGCAGTCGGCGTTTACCTTCAAACAGGCAACAAACACAGACGTTCTGCTCGAGCGCGCCGCTCGTCTCGGGTTTGAAACACAGTCATTTTGTTTCTTCTTCCAACAGTGTTGTGAAAGGCTGACTACGGCATTTCACACTCATCCCTTTGAATAGAGGAGCAAAGCCCTACAGCTTTGTTAAGCGGCAAGTTAACACATGAACCTGAAGATCCCTTTCATTTCAGGCTGTGTTGAAAACCTAATGCCGAACGTGAAGGGATCACATAGGCGGGTTTGGTGTTACATCCCTTTGCTTTGAGCCTGTTGATAAATCAATGCACTTGTTATTCTCTGTGATGCATGTCAACCACACTGTGTAGATCAAAGTGTAAGCCATATAAAGTAAAGGCCACCCTGCACTGGCTGCTTACATACAGTTAAAATGATATATCTCACTTCTAGTACGATGTGTCACCAAGCTACTCGTGAAAAATATATCACCTTCTATCCAACCAAACTAGGAATGCAGGATCAAACTGAATTTATTTGATAAATAGATTAAGACCAAGTGCACCATGTATCGATTACAGTGCTGATTTTTATCTGGCTAGAAAAGGAAACACCCGACAAATACTGCCAAAACCCGGCCCTAAGTTTGTCTACTACACCTTTCACATTGTCAGGATTCATATTAGGATCTTGGTCCAGGAAATTGCATTAATGGACTGGTGTGTTTTCCATGAGCCTTAAATATTAGACTTCAATCTTTAGAGATAAGACAACAAAAAGGGCACATTTTTCTAAGTTTCACTGTTACTCAGTGTGTAATGGCAGCAGGGTGAGCAGCAGTCATCTGTTAGCTGGCACAGTGAGAAAACACTCAGTCAAGGCTGTTGTGGTTCTGAGTTGGCCTGCCCAGGCACGGCCAATCGCTCACGTGCTGGCACACACACGCACACACACACACACACACACACACACACACACACACACACGTTAGTGAGACACAAGGGCGGTTCCTTCATCCAAAGGCAAATATTTTCTAGACATCTGCAATTGGCTTGGGGTGGAGGGAAGCTGTTTTCTCAGTCTGTGTGTGTGTGTGTGTGTGTGTGTGTGTGTGTGTGTGTGTGAGTGTGAGTGAAAAAGCAGCGAGTAACACCTTGACTTTTTAAGCTCAGTCCAGCACAAGCGTGACACCAGCAGAGTCATGATCCATCTCATAAACGTCATGGTGCTTTGTTAAGTCTGGACGATACATGATATATGTATGTCAGTGTGTTGCTGTACTCCTCCCATCCCACTCATCAGTCCTGATGTCTTCATCCAAGATGATCAACGTGTCTCAACATGATCTGAGGAACAAATATTGTTTAATAAAATCTCAAAAGAGAATTAAAAAAAAGCCTGAAGTAATCTGTTACACCTTGTTCTCTTCCTTCTCAGAGCATAATGTGTGATTCTTTTGTTTCATGTTGGAGCACACAGCATTGAATTTTCCCAAGTGAATTCATGTCTGTGTTGCAGGTTCATTTGCAGTGCACGAGTCATTTCTTTTTGCAGTAACCTTTAAGGTTAAGTTGAGGCCTCTATCTCAAAATATAATGCGATATTGAGGTTCATAAATTTAAGTGAGTTGCAGGAGCTCCTAAGCCACAGGACCAAAAGAGCCCAGTTGGATTTGCAGTGCAGCCAGGCAGCCGAACTCCTTTGTGGGGATGGAATGTGCCGTGCGTGCCTCTTCCTCAGCTTGGTGCCCCCCACTCCACCCCACACGGCCAACCCCAGGCACGTTAGCACGCAGCCACCACAAATTGCTTGCAGATTTTTCACACATAGTAATGTGTTGGTTTGTAAACTCTGAGAAGTGCAACCGACGTAGGATGCTAAGCTTGTGGATCTTTGCGCATCATTTAGTCGCTGCAGTAGCAGGACGTGTGGTCTGATCTCAGGGAAGCCGCCGGGGGAACCCCCACCCCCAGGCCATCTTAAAAGTATATTATCCTGTATCCCTCCCCTGACTGCAAATGAATAACAGGAAAGATAACTGTGTGTGATAACTATAGAAGGTCACACAACAACTACTGTGGCTTCTTCTGTTTTCAGTAACAAACATAGTGAGTTAAAAAAGACAATCTTTCTAGATAATTAGGATACAACAAACACCCCTGCAATCTTCTGATGGTACATTGTATGAAATATAGTATTTCACCGACTCAATGTACACAAATCTGTCTACTCTGCAGAATCCTGCACTATTAAGCAAATTATTGAATCCCTGCACTTCCCCTTGGCCACCTCCCTCTCCTCCCTGGCTGTGTGTCACCAGTTTCAGCCCGGGGGTCAGAGAGAGCTGGTGTCAGGCTCTGTCCAGGGTCAGGGACACTCAGCTGGGCAGGAGAGGACAGAGCTCAGCCCCATGCACCAGCACAGAGCCACATTAATGAAGGGCCAGAGGCTGGGAGGCCCTCGGGTTGTGCCGAGCGCGCTTTAATTGGTCTGATGAGATGCAGCATGGCCCCGACAAGGTCAAGTTCCACAGGACGGAGCAGGACAAAGCAGAAACGAGAGTCCATGCTGCAGGGCATTGTGGGTCAGAGCAGAAGACACTTTAAGTTGGTAGATCTTTTTTTCCAACTAAAACATATTTATCATAGATTATAATGAATGAATAATCTATTTTGGCTTTCTTAGGGTTTCATTCAAAGGGTTTGAATTAATTAGAGGAGGAATTTAAATTCTGGTTGAAGCACAAAATATTCTCATAAAAGGAATTGAGGTGAGAAGTAAATAATGCATCATACTGTGCCAGAGTTTTGATTATTTGGCTTAAAGATCTTTCTTCTGAGCGGAGCTAACTACCACCATTATTTGCTGGAAGGTCAAGGTTGCCTGATGAAAAGGGACAATTTTTACTTTCGTAGCACTCAATTGATGCGCCTCCATGCATTTTAATTAAAGGCAATACTTCTTAAACATGCAGACTGACCTCCTGCTGGTTTATTGTCTTATTGATACTTTTTGTTAGTATTTAGAATTGTCATATAATGGAAATACCGGAGAAAATAATGTCTTATATACCATAGACGGACTGATGATTGACAATCTGGCATTCATGTATCTGCAGGAGTGTTCTGCATTTGATTGTTTAAAAATTCAACGTAATTCAATGTTAGTAAACCGTTATCTAATATTAATTATTTGTCTTTGTCTGCCTAAACATCACATCAAAAAATAAATTGACATAGTCTATGTTTTCAGAAGCACAATAGGAAGAATTGTGTTTATTATTATTTTTTCAATGCAAGTTCATAAAAGAAAGCCAGAACTAAAATATGCTATTTTTTTTATTTTTAAATACCTGCTGTGGTCGTCGAAATAGAGCTGGAAATCTAAAGGGCTTCACTAATGAATCAAACTCTGGAGTTTCTCAAAGTAAAGAGCCTTTTCTCTCCTCGCTGAAAGAGTTAATCTGAAGTTGGCAGCCAACTCCACAGTCTCGGTCAGACGTGCAGAGAATTGGAAAATAAAGGGCTTCAAAATGATTTCTTTTGTCTCGTCATGGACTGTTGAAAATCAGCAGAGGGTTTCTAGGTAGCACGTTTTGAAAGTGAAATCGAAGCTTTTGCGGAGAAAATGTGATTTTGTGATGCGTGCTTCAATTGTGATCTTTGAATAGGCTCATAATATAAAATAAAAATCATCAAAACACATATTTTATATTCCAGGGCATGATAAAACGGAACAGATCTTTGAGATCATGATAAAAGCAATGATGTAAAAAACAAAAATATTTTTTTCAAGAAATTTGGAAAATAAGTGGAAGGAGGCTTTACACACGAATGAATAAATTATTGAGGATGTTTCATATCTGGAGCTTTTTTTTACCAGGTTATGGATTATTTACCGGGGACTGCTTAATTTTAATAATGTTCAGTTCACTCTAATGGAACATAAAAGTTTTGCATCTCCTCTTTCTGTGTGAATTGACGTCTGATTTTAGTCGCCAAATCTAACTGTGCCGGTGCCAGTCCGTCGTTTCAAAAACTTTTTTTCCACATCCAGCCTATTAACATTTCCAAATTATTCATGGAAGACTTTATTTGTGATGTCACTATAATCAAGTTTTTTATGTGCCCCATTTGAAGAGAGACAGAGTGATAGCCTACAGGAAAAAGAAAAAGAGGGTGAAAGTGATGGCGCATTTTTAATTGATTTGGGTGAGTTTTTGCGCCTTGTTTATTCAATCTTGATGATATTGTAGGTAAAGCCGAATTGTTAAAAATGGTGGTGTGGAATAATATATTTCTTTTAAATCGTGTTGATCCAGTAGAGTAGGCTAAACAGCCAATGAACAGATATATATTCGTTATTATTAGTTTATTTGTATTTCCAGTGCATCATGCAGGTTGGTCAAGCAACAGTTTATTTTCTGGGGCTTTTAAAGTGAAGGTGAGATGACAGCGGAAGCTCGTGCTTAACACTGATTGTTTGAAGATGTTAGAAAACACCGCTTACTGCTAATGACGACTGAGAGCTACAGGCCAAGCTTATTAAGCCTTTGTTTAGCTTCGAGGTAAGGAGATAAAGCCAGAGACACTCCCCATGATATGTTTATGTCGGTTTTTTAGCCTACTTTTACTCGTTGTGTTGCATTAAATATGTAGACCTCGTGTGACGCAGTAGATAATTCAGACATCTTCATCTAACTCACCCACGGAGAGTGACAGTTTTTCTCCCTACAGATTAGTAAATTATCTGCGAACACTTATTCTTGGAAACCTATATAAACTATGAAAAAAAACTTATTTTTTCTTAGAATAGCTCGCTAAGGAAATTTACTTGCACCCCCCCCAGTCAATCTCCGGTGACATATGAATGGTGATGTAGCTACTTTAATTAAACTATTAAACAATTAATTGATTAAACAAACGTTTAAGTTCTACTGAAAAGCAGAAGAGGGGATTCAAATTGCCTATTCAGTTAACTGACTTTTTTTTTTCTGCAGTTGACAGAAAGAGCTTTCACTTTGACGCCACACACATGCATTATAAAAGCACAGTGAGATGTGTGACCCCCCCATTGCTGCGTTTGGTGCTTTATCTTAAAGTGCGTCACACGTTGGCATCGATCAAAGACTTTTATCCTTCACTGTTTTAACAGATGAAGGGTGGGAGTCTGTTTCATTAGGCTGATGTTTATGACTGGAAGATGGAGTGAGGCTGGAGGCCGTGATGTTTATTAAAGGGATAATTAAATAAGTATTGAGTGTGTTTGTCTCTTAGCATCATGCAAACTGACATGTTAAATAGAGCTTCAATAACCTCGGCCATTATTCTAAAGCTATAAAAAAAACAGTGTCATTATTGGTTCACACTTTAAGTAACTTTCACAAATGACAAAGTCAGGATTCAAGTCTTCACAATCCAGGGGCTCAGACCAACAGTTGTTCACATTTTCTGCTGGGAATGAATATCATGATTAGCATTAGAGTTATCTCTCTCCTGTGTATTCATTTTAGCTGTAACATGCCTAAAGGTTGGATGTTAAGCCCTTATCATTTTCCAAGTGTCCATGGTGTTTGTGTAGGTTCTTCCCACTCATCCAGATCATGGTAAATTCGAAGCTTGATCCAAAGGCATCTGGACTTGGGGCTCTTTTAAGATCTTCAACCTGGTCCAGTTGCCTTTTGGATCGAGCTTCGAAGTGTCCATGGGAATTTTTTTTTAATTGCTTGTTTTTTCCTGTAGGTCACAGATATTAATTTGACATTATGCATTGCAAAGGACAGCGTAAAATCCCCATTTCTGAGAGTATTGGGCCAGGAAGTGTTTTGCACTGCTTGAAAGATGATTGAAACAATTAGTCTCCCGTTGAAATTCTTGCAGGTTCTTTGGATCGACGGTTTTAATTGACTAAAGGGGTCAGCTCCACATGTTTCTTGCAGATGCATTTGTTGGGTTTTGTTGTATTCAATAGATTTTGTTGCCTTGGATTTCATCCTTGGCAGAAATGTGGATTACGTAAACAGCACAGAATTTTCCATGTCTTTAGTTTTTTTTTTTTTGGAGTCACAAAACTCCTCTTGTGGTCGGTCTATGATTCAGCAGCTCTTGTGCCCTTAGTCTGTCTGAAGCAGGTGCTACCCTGAATGCCATGCTTCACAATAAAGCAACATGGCAGCCAATGTTGGCATTGTCGACATACACCGAACACCAAATGCTCCCAGAAGGTTCAGTGGGAAGGTGCAGAGCTAATTTTGGGATGGGGATTTCATGGGATACACTCTCGCTGACCATTTATCTTGTAGTTTCAGAGCTGTTCATTACAGCAGAGGCAGATTCTGCGTCCTCCCCCTTTAAATTCTGTAATCATTTCTTTATTTAGCATCATCTCGTCATTGATTTGTGTGCGTGCAATCAGAGGAGTGTGGCTGCCTGGGTTTGTTTCTCCCTCTTTGTTTTGCTGTGGTAAACCCATGAGCAGCTGCTGGTGGTGGGGTCTGGAGGGATTCTGAAGCTGTGTGTCCTCTCTGTGCCATCCTCTGCCAAGGTGGCATTATGCAAGCACGGAGAAGGGTAGAGAGAGACAGAGGAGCGCAGGGGAGGGCGGGGGACGAGGGATACGAGGTGATGGCGGCCATAGTAAAGATGGAGGCGGGCTGAGGGCTGTGGGGATTGGTGCAGGAGAAGACTTGCTCCCCTGAACTTTGCCTCCGTGTCAGAGTGGAACTTGTCGATTTGGCAAATTGTGCAGCGTCGGACAAGGCTGCTCGCTCTCTTACACTCCCACCTGCTCCCTCCTGCTCTATCTCTCTCTCTCTCTTTCCTGCTCGCTCTGTTCCTCTCCCTCTCTTTGCCACCACAGCCCCCCCTCTCCTCTTCTCTTTTCCCTCCCTTCCAGCTCTTGAAGCTAACGCATTGGCTGGGCTACAGGCATCTTGTTGCCAAATAGGTGGGCCCTACTCGTGTTGGCAAAGACTCAAGCAATGGTTAGGGAAAGAACGTGGAGAGGACGAGAGACGGCGAGCGAGAAACAGAAAGAGAAAGAGAGAGAGTTGGAGAGAAAAGGGGAAAAAAGAAGCAGCACTTGGCTTTGCCAGCGGTCGTATGCGCTCGTCCAACATTGATTCGGCTCTCTATTTTTTTTTCTCTTTATTCTCTGCTCTGCTCTCCCTGGCCCCCCCATCTGTGTGTGTGTGTGTGAGTGTGTGTGTGTGTGTGTGTGAGTCTTGCGCCGGGCCCAGGGATCAGAACAGACACCACTACCAATTACACTTTGCCAAGGATTTTTTTTTTTTGCTTCAAGGTTCATTTTTTTTTTTTTTTTGGAATCCGTAAAGGATTGTTTACTTTAAGTGCGTCTTTTTCCGAAGTTCTTTTTCTCTATAACAGTGATTCTGTTAATATATCACATTTTTATTTTTTGTTACAAGTTTAAAATTTTTGTTTTTCCCTCTTTTTTTTGTTTTTTTCTAAAGAGCTGTTGGCCGTCGTCCTGCGGCATTGAATTTTGTCGCTCCTTAAATCTTTTTTCTTTGTTTTTTGTTTTTTTAACTTTGGCCCACTGTTTTTAGTGAGCAGCGTATTCTGCTAATTATTTTCTTTTTACAACCCCCTCCCTAAGTTTTTTTTTTTCATCTGCTAATTCTCAACAGCCTGCCAAAGCAGCACTTGCTTTACATTGGGGAGCTCGGGAGGAAAAAAACTGGTGCAGGAGATTTTTTTTTTCACTTTAAAAGCTGTGCCAAATTTATGATGAGAGTGCAAAATGGTAACTACCAGGCCGTCTGTCTTCCTCTAGCTGTGTGGTTTTCTGTGGTGATTTCTTTCTGCCTTCAGTTTGTTGTGGAAATGTGAGTCTGGTTGGAGCTCCCTTGCATGGTAGAGCAGATAGGAAATGGTATGGCTGATCTTTTAGCTGCACATTTCAACAGTGGTCTTGTGGCGGCAAAGCTTGGCGGTGGTGACCCTGGCACAGGAACGCTGTGGCGAGATCTGGGCTTTGTTGCCCAGAGATATGTAGTGAAGGTATTACGGTTCAGCAGAATAACTTTTCCTTTACAGAAAAGCAGCGGGAGTGCAACTTGGCTCAGCTTTCTAGTTGCTTTTTGATTTCAATTCATTTATTTTGCATGCGTTATCTTGAATGCCTTTTATTAAGTCAATATTTAAAAAAAGATTTTAGATCTAACAGTTAAGTTAATTTCTTTAAATTGCTGTTTAATTATTTTTTTAATCTGTATGGTATTGATAAAACATTTTGACATTTTTCTCTGAAAACTTATAATTTTAATTACTTCAAAATAATGAATAATTCAAATTAATATGTAATTTGATTCTAATTAATTGTATAATTGTAATTTATATTTACTTATTACAAAAATGTTATCAATTATTTTTTTTATATTTTATGACTTTTTAAGTATCTCTGTATAACAACGTTCCGATGGTTTTCATGCTCCTGGATAAATTATGAGCCTGTTTTTTGCCTTCTGACATGACGCCTTTCTATCTTGTCACAGGATGAATTTCATCCCTTCATTGAGGCCCTCCTCCCCCATGTACGTGCCTTCTCCTACACCTGGTTCAACCTGCAGGCCCGTAAGCGCAAGTACTTCAAGAAGCACGAAAAGAGGATGACCAAGGATGAAGAGCGTGCAGTGAAGGATGAGCTGTTGGGAGAGAAGCCGGAGATCAAGCAGAAGTGGGCCTCGCGTCTGCTGGCAAAGCTGCGCAAGGACATCCGGCCAGAGTTCCGTGAGGACTTTGTGCTCACCATCACAGGGAAGAAGCCCCCCTGCTGCGTCCTGTCAAATCCTGACCAGAAAGGCAAGATCCGACGAATCGACTGCCTTCGCCAGGCTGACAAGGTGTGGCGGCTGGACCTAGTGATGGTCATCCTGTTCAAAGGCAGCCCCCTGGAGAGCACGGATGGAGAGCGGCTGGTCAAGTCGCCCCAGTGCTCCAACCATGGCCTGTGTGTCCAGCCGCACCACATTGGAGTGACGGTCAAGGAGCTGGACCTCTACCTGGCCTACTTCGTCCACACACCAGGTATGTTGTTAGATTCTACACAAGCATCCATCGTTACAACTTTTTACATTTATACGTACACAGGGCAGTATGTCATGTGCAACACACACCTTGGCATGTGAGTCACAGATTAGATGCTGCCTTTCACCATGTACCCAGCTGAGTCTGTGCCAGGCTTTGATAAATCCAAACAGGACAGATAGCACTCATGTCTTGACATTTAAAGGGAAAGTCTGCACAGTGTAATCTCTAAAAAATGTCTTTCAGAGGGATGTTTCTATCTGGTTTAAAGAGATTCTGGGAGTTTGACAGTCAGGCTTTAAACCCATGTTTACCTAGAGATATGTTTGCGTTGGTACATTTGTTCAAGTATTTGTGTGCAAATTTGTCTAAATCCAAATGTGCATGTTTTCCAGTGCCATCTGTAAACAAAAGCATCTGCAAACCTGTTTATCTGTGTGTGCATGCATGTGCATACGTGTGTTTGTGTGAAGCAGTTTGTCACATGTCTGTAATCCATGTGTGTGTTATTTTGAGATTGGTGTGTATCAGTAGCAGTGTGATGTGTTTCCGTGAGGTCTTTTGTGTGGTGGTCTAAAGAGTGCAGTGACAGCTGGAACAGTCCCAGGTAGTTTAGTTAGCAGGGAAAGTCAGCCTGTCTGCAGCCACAGCCACCTCAGCTTTACACCACTCTGCGCACACACACACACACACACACACACACACACACACACACACACACACACACTTACAAGTGGACACACAACTCGTTGTTTGCCAGATTGTATCAATCTCTCACACGAAGTGTTTCTCTGTATCTGTTTTTATAAAATGATATTTACTTTATTCAGTGCATGTGCTTCTTATGCGGCCAAATATATTTTAGAAGGATGTGTATTCAAACTCACATGTATTTTTCTTGGGAGTCTGTTTGACAAATGTCTGTTGGACTAAATAAACTCACAGGATCATTAAAAAAAATATATTGATATCAATTTAATTTCATACTTTATTTAGTACTTTTGTACTTTGTACGTTTTTTTTAATAAGCAAGTCTAATTTGCTTCAAGATAGTAACACAGTTTTGATAAATAATTATTACAAATGTTTTATTAGCCCCTCCCCTTTTAAAACCTTTCTCTTTTGAAAAACAAGGAGTTTTTTCCAATGGTTATTAAAATGTATTTCTATAATTCTAAATGTTTTTATTACTGAAGTGTTACTTAAATAAACAGAATTATGATTCAAATAAAACTATCTTCTTAAATGATAAACAAATAGCATTCAGAGCTTTGGAGATCTGACTATCTTAACATTCATGTAAAATTGGTAAGAAGATATCTTTAAATAAAAAAATTTGAACACAACTATTGATAGATCCTCACTAATATTACAAGGGTATTCAGACAGACACTCAGATTTGTACATGTGTATGTTCTGAGCTCTTACTGTCGTTCAGGATCATAATCATAATTTAAGCTCAGCTTTGTCTCAAGTCTAAGCAGCATTAATTCAAGATTCATTATAGAGTGCTGGTATTTTTTCTCCATGTTTAGCTACTTTGCAGATACAGGCTTGTTGTGTGTTTCCATAATTTAGGTGTTTGCAGTTGGAGTCAGACGTACTTCTCTTCACACAGTCACAGAGCTTTTCTCTGCCCTTTACTATTATCCTTTGTCTCTGACCACAGACTGGCATACAGTTACAGGACCTTAATTCTCCTCCTTGGCAGGGAGGTGCAACACTCCTCTGTGATAGAGTACCCCTTGCCAGGCTCCTTTCAGCCCAGTGTGTAACTCTGCTTGAGTTTGCGGGGCCTCCATGAGCGTCCCTTCCTGTTCCAGAATGTGCCGTGGCGAACCACGGCTCAGATTAGCTCCCAGCGCAGCCTGGTGCCCCTCCGAGTAAAGCCTTTTTTTTACTCTGTGCCAGATTCCAGCAGCCAATCATCCCTGTAAATACACTGGGCCAGCCTTCATCTTAATGAATTGTGTTTCTTTTTTACGTATATTGTTATTTAGTACAATATTGCTCTTAAGTCAAGAGCACACCATTCCCTTAATTGAATATAAGCATTTTTTATGATTGCAAGATGCATGTGTTCGAGAGGAAATTGCGTCCATTTTTGTTGTCATGTCCAAGTAAGCTTTGCGCATTTAAAGCTGTATCTTCTCACGTCAACTGCTGTGGGAGGGCGAGTGCTTTCTTTTTCTGATCCTGCTCAGCGTTTTCACAGAAACCTGAAAGGCATTTTGCACATCACTTTTCATGTCCGCCTAGAATGGAAAGGGGAAAACATTTCAAGTGAAAACATCCTATTGTATCAGCTGGAATTGCTCTGTTTTTTCTGAGGCTGACTGGGGTTAACCAGAGTTTACAGAGGACAGACACGCTGTGGCTCCATTCTAACCTTTAGGGTGGCAGCGTTACAGTTGTATTCTTAGCTCCTCATTCCAGGGTGTCTGTGTCTTGCGGAAGCTATCAGTTGCCAGGCCTGATGATTGGACCACAGTCGTCTTGCCCTCCCTTCCCTGCCGCGGTGTTTCAGTTCTCTTGTCCCACTGATGTCACTGTCGCCAGCTGCAGGGAGGGGGGCTCTACTTTCAAGCGGCGTGATTGACAGAACATGAGATACACACTCCCCCTTCTCCTTCTCACACTAACCCCCTCCTCTGTTTCTGCTTGCCTACAGTACAGTATGTGTCCCTGCTTTTGTCCAGTTATAGACTTGGGCCCTTCTAGACGAGGCAGTGAAAGCTGGGACAGATCACAGCCGCTGTTCTTAGATCTGCGCTTCTGCTATGCAGCTGCAAAGAAGAGTTCCTCTGCAAAGAAAAGAGCATTTTTCTTTTGACAATTACCTGGCTGCACACACAGATCATGATATTATCATTGCACACTGATGAGTCAACTACAAAAGTGGTTCATATTCCCTACACTTCTTCCGGTGCATCTGATGGTAATGATAACTATAATGGCTCAGGGATGTGAAGGAAGTGAAGGAGACAGAGGGTGAAAGAGAGGAAGGATCCTATCTAGTCATTGATTCCATTTCTTTTTCTTTTTTTTTTTAAACTCTGGCTTGCCATTTGGGTACTGAAGTCCTTTCTCCTCGAGAGACTCCTTGATCAGTTCATGTTGTTAGCGCATTATGGGCCATAATCCCTTGTCTAATGAAGCACAGTCATCAGAAAGCTCACACAGTTCCAGCACTGGTCATGATTTCAACTCAAGCTGACTCATTCAGCTTTTACTGCTGAGGCTGGTAGGATAAAAATATGTTTTGTTTGTGAGTTTTAGTCTCTATATCTGCTCTCTGAGCTGAAGGCAGACCGACCAGAGGGCCAGGTCAAACAGCAAACTGGTTGTGTGTGCCAGACTGCACTGTATCTCCATTCTGCTATGGTGCTGCTAAGATGTTCATTTATGCATCAATGTGTCTACTGTGTGTAGTCTTGCTGTTACAAATGGCCAAGAGACTTTATAATAGAGGCGAACAAAGAGAGGAATCGACAGGGAGACAGACAGCCAGACTGAGAGACTTAACGCCTTCACGTCACGCTAATCCATCAAACACATCTTATCTGCTATGCCCAGTATCCTGAGCTTCAAATGGAGGTAAAGCTATCAGATGCAGTTACATAATGAAAAAGAGACCAATCAAGACGCAGTGGAGTTTTGTCTTTTACTCACCGGCATGAATATGGCACTGTGGTAGCAGAAAATGTGCGATAAGAGTGAGAGTGTAGCTGCAATAATTTGTCTGTACAGTCAAGCAATGTGGTCCTGTCAGTTATTAAGTGTATAGAGAAGAAAAGACGAGAGAAACATAATGATTCAAAAGTAGAAAAAAAACCTCTTCTTTTGCTTAACAGTGAGTGGTGTATAACAACAATTTCTGGAGGGAATGCAAAATTTGTACTCCAATGTTCTGGCACTGGTCCGTAACCCGGGCCGACAGAGAAACGGAGAGTGTCGGCAGCGAGGGAGCCACATGGTGTGAAAAACACTGCTGGCCCTGACACTTTAAACGGAAACTTTCTTATGCTTTGTTGTCATTTGAAATAATGTGCCCAATGAAGTTTGAGCTTCAACAAGCTTCCCTCTCATGGAGGACAGCGTCAGTGACACTGTGGTGTTTTAAATATGCACCAAGGCACAGGGGCCTCCGACGATCCAACATGACCCATTTTAAGAGCCCCCAGTTTTTCCAGTGTCTATTTTGGCAGCGAGTGTATCATAGAGGGAGGGGATGAGAAAAGAAAACTGCACCGCAAGAGTGTAGGGAAAATGCTAGTGAACAGTTTATTCCATTATGATCACGGCCTTGAAATAAATCGATGAAGAGAAGGGAACAGAACACCAACGTACGAGTGGCCCCGATCTTCTGACCTCCTTTTAACCGATCTCTCAAAACTTTCCTTTACTCCTAAGGTCCGACTTTCTAGCAGCTCTTTGGGCTTGGTAGCAGGCCAACTGCTCCAAATTCACTGTAATTATCCAGTTTAGTGAATAATACTCGGAGAGATACACAAAAGACTGAGTATATGATTGAATTAAGCCTAATTTTGAAACAAAGGTCAGGTCTTAGCTTTGCAAATAGAAAAATGCCTTGTACCAGAAAGTGCCTATTGTGGGGAACATGGATTAGCTTTATTTCCTAATTTCACTGTACAGTGATTTTTAATTATTTTGTGTAATTAAGGAGAATAAATACATGTTATGGTGTCTTTCAGCAATTTAGCAGCTCAATTTATATCTCTATTTTTTTATACTTGCTTAGCAAAGGGTACAAACATTTAACAAATACAGTTTATATTTTTCTCAAGACAATTAATAACTATATAACATAAATTAAAACTGGCATTAGTGAATTCAGTAAACACATGAAATTAAATTAACATAAAATAAATAGCTGTAGTCATTTAATTGCAGTCTTGATTGTATTTTTTTCCTTGGAAAAAAAAGAGTGACACTAGATTACAGCACATTGTTCCTCTTGTTTTATTTATGTATAATTTGTGGTCTGGTTTCTCTGTGTGGATTAGCATGACCGGTCATCTCTCTCCCTGTACAGGTGCCAGACCTGAAATCTGTCTGTCCCCTAAAAAACATACGTGTGTGCGCACAAGAGGGGTGGCTTGGCTTCTCGGCCGCTTTAGCCGAGGGGCAAAGAGCAGGAGGAGAGGAGAGGAGGAGGAAGTATATGATTCTAAAGGAGAGGAAAAAGAGAGCGTCTGGGCCGCTTCCCAGCAAGCCAGATTCTGATCAGTCCGCTTCGCGCCTTGTTCCCTCGGCCCAGTGGAGCAGAGCGCGGCGAGGTTGCCCTGTAATTGGGACAGCGCTTTCCATACGGAAAACAGGACCGCAACACCATGACACCGTTGAGCACAGATCCCCAGTCTCTGTGTGAAATTTTGTTTTTATTCAAAACCCTCTCAAAAGCAAAAATTAACAATGATACATTAACAAAATCCTTCTACATAAAAACACCCCAAATAAAATCCTTGAATTGAAGACTGAAAATTAACAGATGAATTAATATCTCCTTTTGATTTTTCACATGCCTTATTTATTTTCTCATTTAATGGTAATGAATGTCTATCAACGCTGTTTGGATGATACTGAGTGCTGATATAAAGTAAAAAGAAAAGCGTAGAATAAAGATGATGCAAAAAGCCTCGCTGAAACAAAGAGAGAGGGAGGGCAGATATTCAGGCTTGTGGGGCTGGTTGGCAGCATTTGGCACCCAAAGCTGCAGCTCTGTTTAGAAGGTGCCAGCTTTTCAAACTGACACAGTCTCTGCCAACGTCACTCCTTCTGATCCTTTCTTTCTCTCTCATTTTAACATTTTCCCCCGTATCCTTGTTTTCAGTTACCACGTCTTCCCCTCTGAGCGTCCCCTTACGCCCCTGCCACCACTCCTAGGGCTGCTTTTCACTGCGGGTGCCCGGAAAGCGAATGCACAACGTGATACACTCGGATCTTATTTTGTCGAGATGTGGCTGAATAAAATTGCCACCCTGTGACCTGCCATAATTTGTTCATTTCCTTTTATTTCCTTCATTCAAAACGTTTTCCGCTGATTTTTAGCGAAGCGAATATTGTTAGTCAGTGTAATGGTGCGGCTCTGGATTCAGGTCCAAAACAAAATGGAGGATAAAGCGCTGCTCCTCTCCAATCAGAGGAGCGAGCCATGTGAAAAAATTGTCAGCGGTAAATAAACAATGCTGATTTGTTTCTCGCTGTATGTGAGTACACTTTTTGTCTTTGCATGTTTCTCATTGCATCTTTGTCAGTATTTGGGACTGCAGAGGAAATGAGGAACATATATTTTGTACATCGTTCAGGACACAACTGGAGGCCCCTCTCAAACACAAGACCCCGGTTGCTGTAAATGATTGGAGAAAGCATTAAACGCTGGGTGTTGGGTGGATGGAATTACTCAATAATGATCAGAAAATTAGAGCCATTATTGAGGGAGAGTAAACAGGCCTCTCAAAGTGTGAAAGGCCCCTATTCAGCCGGGACCAGGAGCAGGACTCTTTTCTCCCTTTCATAAGTCCACCCATGGCCTTGAGAGTCCCACTTTTGTTCTATTAAATAACAGAGTGAATATATATGAGGTTACAGGAGAGGGGGTCCTGTTCTTGGTGCTAAGCACAGAAATAAAGCCTCTGACTGGCTTTTATTTTGTTTGCGTATTGTAAAGATTTATTAAGCTTTTTCAGATTTTTATTCTTGTGAATTTTAATCAGACTAACATCATCTTAAATGTGCTTGGATGTCTACAAATGCACCTGCGTGTCTAACACAGTGCTTTCTCCAAAGCCTGCACCCTGAGAGCCGATAGTCAAGGGAAGGTGGGTGTAGCGAGGTGCTAATTTCCACTTGCTTCCGTGTTTGTTAGTGCAAATGTTCTAATTAATGGGAGATGGATAAATAAATCAACTCGCCATGTCTCTGAGCAGCTGAACAGCAAATTCGGAGCTCAGACAGGGACAAAGAAATGAAGCGAGGGATTTACACTTTGAACGAGCTGCTGGAGAGAATAAAGGAGACTGTGTTTGGTGGCACTGTAGTCTGCCTCTTTGCACTCAGGTTAGAATGATTTGATAAAAATAACTACCGGAAACACATTTCTCTGTTGCTGTTTGTGTGCTAACTACAGTTAATTCTTTTACAGTTAAAATATTATATTTTGAAAGGCTGACTTAAATGACACAAAAACATTTTCCTATAACTTTTTCTTCCCCGTCTATCACAGTTGATTTGGCCATTTCACAGCATCGTAGCTTCACTTAGCTCAGAGTCATACTTTGGTCTTCATTCAGGTGTCCCTCCTTCACACCTACTCTAAAGACTCTCTCCAGGGCAGGGCTTCATCCAGCTCTGGGCTCCTGCTCAAAAAAAAAAATCACCTGACACCTCCGCTCAGTTTCTCCGTCTGTTTGCTTTTTCATATGGCCGGCCAGCTCCATTTCACGGGGATAATTTTGTGAAAGTAACATTCTCATTATACCCGTCAACTGTCAGCGCTCAACTCGATCGTCTGTTATTTCAAACTCATTTGAATTCTTATTGGCAGCTTCAATGATTACATTTCATAAAAGATAGAAAAACAACAGTTTTTTCCCTTCCTCCCTAGTGAGCAATAAAAATATGGAAAAATTATGGGAAAAGAAGATTATAATTACATTGTTTGTTTGGATTGATTTATCAAAACAACACATTTCCAATATCATATTTTAGTTGTATTCATTTATATGGTCATGTCCTGGATGAGACTTGCATTCCGTATCAGCAGGAAACTGGTCTGCTCTGTTGCGTTAATGGCCCTACTCTTTCTGTGCGTTGGCTAGCTTTCTAAAAATGCACTTGAATAGAGTGTTGCCATGGCTACACAGCTTTGTTTTTTTGTTGTTGTTTAAACTCAGTGTACCTTACCTGGGCGATGTCCAAGGAGTGTCAGTGACTGGCCTGGTTGGCACTGTGAGGGGCAAAGCAGTGTTGTTCTGTTTCCGTGGCACTCCGGCCCACTATGTGGGTAACCAGAGCACAGAGCTCTGCCAGAGGAATCCACTCAGATCACTCTCTCTCTATAGAGGGCATCTCCACGCTTATGCATATGGATAAGCAGAAACCTTAACAGTTAATGATCAGGACTGTGCATGAACAAAGTAACATTACAGGTAGCTGCTATGGATTTAATGCAAGTTGGAAGTTAGGGGTTATTGCAGTCAGAGTGTGTATGTAGCTTCAAAGACATTTAAATTCCTTTGAGGAAAAGGAGGATATTAGATTTTCTTGGCGTTATTTCTGGATATATGTAACACTTGTCATTGGATGCAGACCAAGTGAGACATATGAAAATGTCAAACAGTAATTTTAGAGCAGATTTTCCCCTTAATGTTATTCACACATTTTGTCTGCTTAATTCTGTCCAGTGGGCTTACTCATGAATTGTATCCTGTGCGAAGCTCTGAGGACCCTTTGAGATGGCAGCTCGGATAACTTTTGCAATTTAAAAAGAATTGAAGTCTGTGATACAAGGGGCCCCCTCTGCAGGGACACTGAATGTTTTTTTTTTTATATTGAGACTGGCTTTACATCCTTGTTATAGCTGTCACATTAAATGTATAATACGGTAATAACATCTTTTCTAATCCGACCAAATCTTTTCTGCTTCAACGATTGCACACTTTTTTTTCCTTTTTTTGTCATTTATAGCTTCTTCTTGCCCCATAGCCTTCATCTGCGGCTCTGATTTTTGACCGAAAGACGGGAATTTAGTATTCATCTCTTGCATATGTCTTTGTGTATTATTCAACATTATGCTGTAATGCATCCAGGAAGACGCATGTTATGACAATTTATGTAAAACAGAAATTATATGAAACACACTCTTTTCCATAAACATAGAAGTGATTTATATTTGACAGGAGCATGCTTTTATTTTCCTCTTGAAAGCTTAAGCGCATGTCCCAGTGGCTCTCTTTAAGTCCATAGGATTGTTTAAGTGTTGTTTGTGTATGGGCTCTAAAAGAGTGTGTGTGTGTGTGTGTGTGTGTGTGTGTGTGTGTGTGTGTGTGTGTGTGTGTGTGTGTGTGTGTGTGTGTGTGTGTGTGTGTGTGTGTGTGTGTGTGTGTGTGTGTGTGTGTGTGTGTGTGTGTGTGTGTGTGTGTGTGTGTGTGTGTGCTTCCATGCATATGCTCATGTGGGCCATAGAAGCCGGCCAGTCAACAACAAACGCTGTCTGCTGCAGAGCACATGAGAGTCCTCAATGGACTCAGCCAGCACCTGAACCCCTGTCACACCTGATGCCTGTGGGCCTTGTATGTACACATGAAGAGCGACAACCACATTTGAAAACAACATGCAGAAAGTGTAAATGCACTGATATGACCCCGCTATTCTGTGACAGGCAGAGTCCTGGGATTAGTCTGCGGGGTGCGCATGTCACTAAGAGTCGGTAATCAGGGTCCTCCTCACTGGTCATTGACAGGGTGCAATCTGTCACCACAAACCAGAAAGTTCTTAAACCATATATTTCATCTTGAAAGTTCATCACAATCCTATACTGCTCAGATATTATGTGCAGATTTCTTTCAAATTGGGAAATTTATAGGACTGACTATTTCAATTACACCTAATAGAAGATGTTTTCACTGTGTCTGATTTCCCTCTCAGCAGCGGAAATGAAGCTAATCTACTCTTTTATTTGCTCTTCTGCGGAACAGTTGATTCGTGTATTATTAGGCACAGACCACCCTGCTGCTGAGACCAACTTGAATTTCCATTCTTCTGCCGTGCAGCTTTAATGCAAGGCTCTCCTCCAGCAGTCCAAACATACAGGGGAGCACACACATGGAATAAACGCTTAGACAGAAAGAGAAGCGCACAAGGCACAGTCCCTCTAAGTGTGTTCTGCTTCAGTGGTGGCAGAAAAGATATTCCAAGCCTGGGTGTTTATTTTAAGAGCTGATGATCTAGAGATGGCCATTAAAAGCAAAGGGCAAACAATTCAAGAGCAGTAAATCTGAGCAGAAGAGAGGAGTGGTAGTCAGCAGCCAGGGAGGTAGGGAGAATGGGAGTTCTTTCTGCCACACTCCCTCCAAGAAGATTTTTTTTTCTTGAGCTGACATAGCAATCTGGCTTTTATTCTGCACTTGGATTTTATCTGATAGATTTTTATCTATAAGGTTTTGGTTAAAGAGCATTTCCGATACTTATATATATATATATATATATATATATATATATATATATTTCCTATATTTATTTATTTATTGACTTCATCTGTGTTTCATACTATAGGAAAACTCAGGCTATTCTGATGACTTGTGTTTTTCAGTTTTTTACACTTAAATGTTTTTTTTCTTTTAGATCAACTAAACGATTTTATCTTTGGGCATGAATTCATGCCACACATTTTTTGCAGCTACATGGAGAAATTGTTATAATAACAGCCATAAATATCCCAGTAAACAAAGATAGCCAACTGCTGCTGTTTCACAGACTCTCAGGGAAATAATAATAATAATAATAATAAAAAAACCAAAGAAACTATGAGCGTTAACCCTGCATGACCATTTAATATTTCCACAACACTTAGCAGTTTAGTCTGACTGGATCATACAAGACAAGATACTGTATATCAGTGATCGCTAACCCTAACTGTGGTATTAGCACATATCTAAAGTCATGAATAGTTGGATAAATGTAAAAAATTGACACAAAATAAAGTAATCTAAAGGTAATGGATGAATAGTCAAAATAGTTACCTTACCATAATGGATTAACAGTTAACACAACTTGCTATAAGTAATAGAAAGTGTTAAAATACCAACAGCGATTTGCCAAATACATATTTGAAACAGTTGATTGATGTCGACTTTGACTGAAGCTGAAATGTTGGCACAGTAACATGTTTTTGGGCTCATGTCCTTTTCACTGTGCATTGCTGAATCTGCTGTCTCAGTGAGAAATATTTGATACGTTACACATAACCAGAATAAGAAAAAACTAGTTCCCTACTTTTAATCTTTTGCCCATATCCTTTTTTATTGGGCTTTAGATGTGTGATGAAGTAATCCTGACATATTTTAAATCCTAATGCAAAATAAACAGAGCCAAATTATGCACATTCTTTCCCAATACTGATTCATGGAAGTTGTTAAACAAATAAAACTCAATTTTCTCTTTCTCTCTTTCCATCTCACATGTGCTCTCAGAGGATCTGTCCTGGCTAGAACTCTTAACTGAAATAGCCTCAAGCACAGAGCCTCTTTTGTGGTCAGGCTTTTTTTTTCTTCTATAAGGTGTTTGTGAAAAAGAACAGGCTTTTCTCTCCTATGCTCAAGTCTCTCCATCCTTCCACTGCTGCCTGTCTGGCTCTTTTGTCCAGGTCTGCTCTGGTAAACAGTCGTGTCCTCCACACACTGTTTATCACACTCGAGAGTGAAACTTTGCTGATTTCATTTTGGACATGCTTTGGTTTTGCTTGGAATGTGTTTCATCTGTTCCTTGGCTGAAAAAAAAATGTTTTTGTCCCCCATGATATAAACAGAGGTTTCTTCTTATTCGTATTGTGTTGTCTGAAAGTGTGACAACACTTCCCATGAATACTGGATCTACAATTTCTCCTTTGTTCATGCATTCACGTACACCCTGACAGGTTTAGTCTCATAATTTTAGCCTCCAAAGCACATGATGTTGCTAGATTGTAAGCAGAATGTCAGGCACGCAAAAATCCTTTTTATTCCATGGTGGAATTTTGAGGGCACGAGTCGACAAATTTACACACACAGCGTTTACCCACAAGTAAAATTAGTCTCTAGTTAAACTTCTCACTCTGAGGCTATACACCTGTCACAAGAGATTACAAGGTTGGTAACTACTGTGTTAGGAATACAGCATAAGAAATTATGTTTCAGAATTTGTACAGTTATGTACACATGTAGCGAGTGGAGTGTAAAAGAGCCTAAATTAAAGGCTGCATGTGTTCACTTTGTGCAGTCTGAGTGTTGCTTTGTGGTGTATACAATATATTGTGCATGTGTCCATGTTAAGAATAATGTTACTCGGTCAGCTAAGCCGTATTTTAGCACTGACAGAAGGGCAAACACGCGCCACGTGCAAAACACACATACACACTCCCACAGTCAGGCGGACATGTGTTCTGCACAGCCTGTCATTACAGAAGGCTTGATGTGGTCACTGGGTGGCACTGAGGCCTCTTATTATTGTCGTTTTATGACAACTTTCACTCTCTTGCTCTAAACTACTCCCGCCCTCCGACATTCCCTCCCTCTCTCCTCATGCGTATCCTCATCCTGCCCTCACCCCCTCTTCTTTCTACTCCATCTCTCCTCCCTCTGTCCCCGGCCTCTTCCAAATCCTCATCTATTTCTCTTGCAGTTTGCGATGGGACTCCTGTTTGTTTTATTGTGTGTAAATCATCCTGACAATCATTCCAATGGCAAAAGGGGATATATAGAAGTTGTTTTGGTGCAGGGTGGGGTTGGGGGGCTTGATTGTTTGGTCTCCATTTCATTGCACATGTACTGGAAGATAGACATTGTTCCCAGCTATGTTGATTGTGGCTGACAGTTTTTTTTTCTTTTAAACAATTTTTATTCTAAAGAATCTTTACCTGCAGGATGAAATCTAGCCATTACCTGCTGCTGTGTGTGTGCTGAATTTGTTTATATGTAGAGGTCTGCCCTGTAGCATGAAAATCCCCCAAACAGTTCACCCAGTGAGGGGCCTTATTTTTTATAGACCCCCCCCCCCCCCCCCCTTTTTTTTTTTTACTTTCTCCCTCCACTTCCCTGCCTCTCAAATTAATTTTTTGCTTTGAGGATTCTTGGTTTTATGATTTGTTTATTTAAGGGTCTTAATTTATTATTTTATAATTCAAACCAGACCCAGTGAATAAAAAGCCCTCTGTTGCAAGGCAGTACAGTAAAGGGTGATGGAGTTCCTGTTGCTATTACAGACCTCTTTGGAAAAAGAGCAATATAACATTTGGTAATGTTTAAAAGCCAAATTTGTTTAGTGGGAGTTCATGAGACACTGATTTGGGGTGACAGTATCAAATAATTCAGTAAAAGGAGCCAAACGGAGAGAGTTTTATACAAGGAGATTGAGGCTGCAAATTTATATCTATCACACAAACACATACGGAATGTTTTGCACCTTAATTAACAAGGGAGTTTGGGCCCTGCGGCACAGTTAGTAAATGAGTGAAGTGAGTCACCTTGGGACGGCAACAGGTAAATCCTGTTTAGATCAGCCCCTAGGCACTACTTGTTCCTTAATTTGGCAATGAAAACCTTCCTCCCTCCTCTTTCTCACCCTAATCACCTTCGCACCTCTTCCTAATCTTGTGCATGCATTATCTCTTAATTTCTTAACTTGCAACACTCTCTCTTTATCACTTGTCCCCTTGCTGCTCCTCTAGATGTTTGCTAGTCTGCACGGAACTTTTCTCCCCACTGTTGCTAAAAAGCACGAGAGGTCAGTCAAGGTGACGAGATGAAGAGCAGCAGGTCGAGGTGACACTGACACTGTTGTGCCAACATACAGTGACACAAGTTGCTTGTGTAGTCAATGAACCATGTTCAGTCATTGGACAAGCTGTCATGTTTTGTTAAAAAGCATATAACTGTGATATTTATTTAAGATTGTCATGCAGAATCTAGCTACCATTTTGCTAACTAACCTTGCAGTTATCACCAAATTGTCATGTTTTTATGTTGCATAGCGCTCATGATGGATTAATGTTCGGTCTTTACTATTATTACTATTTCTTTATTTTATTTTTAAGCAAAACAACCTTTCCTTGTATTCCTGGTGTATTGTGTATAGTCTCAGTGAAGAGGAGACTGCTTTTAATTTGAGACAAGTAGACCTGCTGTACAATTAGGTAGAAATTTCAGCATTTCATCATGTATGTATTTATGTTTTATCGCGGACTTTCACACAGAAATGTGTCACAAAAAAGTGTTTATATGTGTATGGTTACTTTGTTTCAAACGCTGCTTTGTCTTTTTGGAAGCCTGCTGTATGCACCACCCCCTCCCCCACACACAAGAAAAAACTAAACTCAATGAATTTGGATTACCAAATGGCTTAATATAATATTGAGAATTGTTGCATCTCTTGTTAATAAACATAGATATTGGCACATTTGTAGTGAGATGGAATCAGACCATATCCCATCCCCTTTCCCTTACCAGAAAGTTAGCATGAGTCTATAATTAGCACCTCTAACTTTGTTAGTGCCTAATTTGATTTTCTTGTAAGCCCTATGAACAACTCTGCTAACAATGCTTTTTGAGCAAAAGATACTGTTCAGCCTGTACAAGTAATTGCACACTTGGTGACACACAGAAGCCCACAGCCTCTGACTGACTGTTCCACTTGGAGCACCAGTGGGGATTTCAACACACTTTCACCAACTACTCATCTCCATTAAGAAGGCATTGAATTGTAACTGCGGAACTTATTTTTGACTGCTATCTTTTAATTTAAGCTGAGCATGACTATACAATTAAAATAATCTTTTTATTTGTTAAGTTGCTGATTGTCAGAAACTTGTTGAAAGCGTTCCATATTTTCAGACATAGTTAAACAACATAATGACTTTATTACCAATGATTTAAACTTACTAAAAAAAAGAGAGATACCAATGATCATCATTTAAAAAAAATATAAGAGAATCATCGTCTCATGTTTCAGAGTTTACATTGATTTGCTGTGGCAGCTGCAGCAAGCCTGTATTTTTCATTACATGTGCCTGTAGAAACCAGCCAAGCACCAATAGGTTTTCAGCTTTCCTTCCTGATCCATCTGTGCTCCTGGTGTGAGTATAACTTACAGTAGCGTGAAGGGTCTCCTGAGGTCAGGGAGCTGAAATGCACAAAGACATGGGGAATGCTGAAAGTTGGCCAATAAAAACAGGCAGGCCTGGCTCTCCGTCCAAGCAGAGCTGAGCAACCAACATCTAGCCTACCACCATCCTCCTGAGAGGCCCAGGAGCAACCGAAGGCTGCATGAAGGGAATTATAGCCTGTAGTGGGTAGAAGTTATAGAGAAATAAACAATCAGAGCAAAGAACTGATGAGAATACCACATCAAGCAGCAAAAGAGATGGATACTTACTCCAGGTGAAGAGACCAAAAGGCAGAAAGTAGAGAGTATAAATTAGATTTGGATCCAAATAAGTTAAACCCTTGGTCCATAACTTGAGCAAATGTGAATTGCAATATAGATTGAAATAAACATTCTTTAAGGGTGTGTGATATATCAGTGTTCTGTTGACGTTTTGTTTTTGTTGATGGTGAAATGTCAATTTTCAAAAATATGAAATAAACTGAAGTTTACTTTTTTAATTCTTATAGTTTTACACAATGGTTTCATACAGTTCAGAGGCTCCACCTTCACCCACCAAGACTAAAGGTTTACTATGAAACAAAACAGACTTCACAAGGACCGTGCAGGGTCCCCCCCCCCTTTCTAATCAAGACCATTATAAGCTTCACCCACAGAGGAATGATCCACGAGGCTCAGTTTCCCTCCCCGGCACACATCCATGACAAAAGAGGGCATTTTGGTCCAACCCAACTCAGTTGGCTGCATCAAAATGAAGGGAGCAGTTAGGGTTTCACTTACCAAGTCAGAAAAGCAGAAGAAGGGGGAGAGAGAGAGGCAGAAAGAGAAAACAAACACACAGGGTTGTTGAATTATGGGTAAAGACAGCTGAGGCTAACCAGGTTTGGTTTCCACGGTGCAGTAGGGGGCTTATTGAAAAACAAGAAGTCTATGACTCAGTCCTGCTCATATGAAGACTTTCAGGCAGTAGACTTTCTCTCCCCAGAAATTCAACAAAAACACATGCAGCTGAATATAAAGGGGAACACCTTCAAAAACATAAAACCCCAGGGTTCAGTGTGGTCATGAAAATGTTCCACGTATCCTCACTGTTAAGGCCAAAAAGGGAGGAGGTGGGGGTGGAAGGAGGGAAGAGTGAACGAGAGGAGGGATCTGTCTTCACATTTGCTATCAATTTAGGGTACTGAAAATAAGCACCAGGTTTCACTTGAGCTGAGTAGAACACCAGGAATGTTTTTCCATATAAAACTGAGGGAGGGAGGGAGGGAGAAATCAAGAAAGCTGAGGCTGAGAAGAGAGTGGGAAAAAGAGTGATACAAGGTTAAGAAAAGGGGTTAAAATTGCAGAAGATTGCTCTTCAAAAGCACCTTGGTTCCAGATGTGAAGCTGTCCGTTGTAGTTTGACAGCTTTAAAGGGCAGATGTGAGACATTTTGTTAGTCATTGTAACCTGGATGACCCTTTTATTAAGGACAGATTGACAGTTTAATTGAACCCTAAAGTGTGTTTAGTGTGTGATTATGGAGATGAAGAGTTGAAAGGGGTGCAAATATTTCTGAAAGCATGTAAAAGCATACATGTTTATGCCCAACTGTGTACAAACAACGATCACCCACACACAGATGTGAAAGACTTTTAGTGAAGTGTGCTCTGCACAGTTGCAGCCTTATTTGTGTGTGACGGTGTCGGTTACTTGGCTCGTTGATGAACAGAGACTCCCCACGGGCTCTGACCAGGCACAGCAGATGCAGGAGGTTATCTTTACAGTAGACAATCAATACTTGTGAATAATGTGAGCCTCACTATTTCAGCTTGTGAGACAGACTAAATGGATATTGCCAGTCAGATTTACTTTTACTTTTTTACAGGCATTTATTCAGGTTTATGAAACCTGCAGAGATTTAGAAATATCTGTCATTTATTGATTCACAGAGAATCCTCCTGCAGAAGTCAGGTTGTGTAATGTGCATATGGCAAAAGGTGAGGCCAAAATGACTTGTAGTTGTTGAATATAAGTCAGTAGGAATCAAGCAATATTTTTTTCAGAAAGCATTATCAAACATCAAGAAACCAACAAAAGCTGAAAGTAATAGGTAACAAAAAACAAGTGTAAATAAAACATTCCCTAACCCTAACCCAAAATGTTGGTAAAAGAAAAGCCCACCTAAATGTTGACAGTTTTTCATATGAAATGAAACAATTCCAATAATAGTCTCTGTCCTCAAAACTATCCGGTTGGAAATTCCACTCAAGTGAACACATCTGGAACACGGCGAGCGGTGTGAAGATGTGGTGTTTTGTCTGACAGGCTGTGGGGATTCATCAGATGAAAAAGGTTTGGGATTGAGTGTCGTAGTTTACTAACGATGAAAACATAACTTTCAAGAAGTCTTCCGCGAAGGCAGATTAATATACAGGCGGTCAGCAGTTTGTATACATGAGGTTGTGTGCTACAGCGGGCGTCTTTCACAAACGAGTTAGACTCCAGCAACAATTTTAAGTCAAGTGGTTGACCCTCTAACAAAGCTCCTTCACCCAGCTCTTCCCACCAACAAAATGCTGCTCTTGCGCTGATAGAAACAGTTGATAAAGACTCTGAGTAGAGACAAGGAGGGAGTTAAAGAGAGAAAAAGCGAGAGGGGAGAAAAGGGGGGTAAGAGACGGACCAGATGTGTCTTTTGTTTAGATTTGAACGGAGCGGAAAGGAAGGGTGTAGGAGTTAGAAGGCAAACTCGCAAGGAAAAGAAAGAGAGAGGGAAAGCAAGTGGGAGTGAGTGGATTTTTTTTTTTCGGGGTTGGACTGTAATGAAACCAAAGCATTCATAGCTGAGTGCCTGTATGCAGGGAGAGGGGGCTGTGCCATACAGTATGTGATTACCTACCAGCAAAACCACATTCATTATACTAATTGCTACAATGGTCCCGGCGGTTGGGGGCTGAAAAGGGGGCAACGTCTAGAGGGGCTGCATTATTAACATTTGTTAGGCTCAT